>NC_047144.1:23398930-23748745 GCF_009829125.3 Periophthalmus magnuspinnatus
GAGAAAGAGGGGGGTTTGTTATGGAGAGAAAACAGAGGCATGTACTGCTTTGTGGACTGAGCGTTATTAAAAGAGAGGAGAAGGGAAGGAGATACAAAGAGACACAAGAGAGAGGTATAGAAAGAGTAGGAGAGAGAGAAGAGAAAGAGAGAATGAAATAAAAGAGAGAAGAGAAAGAAAAGAGAGAAAAGAGGAGGAGAAAGAGGGGAGTTCATTACGGAGAGAGTTACAGAGGCATGTACAGCTTTATGGACTGAGTGTTATTAGGAGAGGGGAGGAGGGAACGGGATACAAAAAAACACAAGAGAGAGGTATAGAGAGAGGGGGAAAGAAGGAAAGAAGGAGAAGAGAGAAAAGGGGGTGGGGGGGTCATTATGGAGAGAATCCAGAGGCATGCACAGCTTTATGGACTGAGCATTATTAAGAGCGAGGAGGAGAGAACGAGATACGAGACATAACAAAGAGTTATAGAGAGGGCGAGAGAGAGAGAAGAGAAGGAGAGAAAGAGAAAAGAGAAAAGAGGAGGAGAAATAGGGGAGTTCATTATGGAGGTTTGCTATGGAGAGAGTTACAGAGGCATGGTGGGAATGGATACATACAGACTCAAGAGAGAGGTATAGAAAGGGGGGAGAAAGAGAATGCAGAAAAGAGGAGGAGAAATAGGGGAGTTCATTATGGAGAGAATAGAGAGGCATGCACAGCTTTATGGACTGAGCGTTATTAAGAGAGAGGAGGAGAGGATACAGAGAGAGAGAAAGGGAGAGAGAGAAAGAGAGGGAGAGAAAGAGAAAAGAGAGGGAGGGATGGAAGAGAGGGAGTGAGAGCTACAGAGACAGGAGTTCACCAGACAGAAAGAGGAGAGAGAGAGAGAGGAGAGAGACAGAGAACAAGATGGGGGAGAGAGAATAGAGAAAAGAGTCAGGAGAGAGAGCGAGAGAGATAGGGATGGAGAGGGGTAAGCAACACTCAAGTGAGAGCTACAGTGAGAGGAGTTCATTAGAGGGAAAACGAGAGGTAAGAATGAGAGGGAGGAGAGAGATGGAGAGAGGAGAGGAGAGAGAGAGAGAGACTCCTATGTTCAGCTTCTGTTTTCCCCTCTCTCTCCCTTTCTCTCACCCTCTCTCCTCCATTTCTTGACTCTCTCTAATGAATCCGTTCCTAAACATTCTCCATTCTTGTCTCTTTTCTCGGTGGAAATCACATCTCCATTTTGGCTCTAAGCATAATAAAAGTGAGCGCCCCCTGGAGGACGCTCTCATTTTAACCAGAGACAAAAGTTTTAACTGAAAAGTTTACATTTAAACAAATCTGTGGAGAGTCTGCCTCTAAAGAAGGACTAAAGGAAGACTAAACCAGGACTGAACGAGAACTAAACCAGGACTAAACCAGGACTAAGGCAGGACTAAACCGAGACTAAACCAGGACTAGACCAGGACTGAACTAGAACTAAACCAGGACTAAACCAGGACTAAGACAGGACTAAACCAGGACAAAACCAGGACAAAACCAGGACTAAACCAGGACTAAGACAGGACTAAACCAGGACTAAACCAGGACTAAGACAGGACTAAACCAGGACTAAACCAGGACAAAACCAGGACTAAACCTGGACTAAACCAGAACTAAACCAGGACCAAACCAGGACTAAACCAGGACAAAACCAGGACAAAACCAGGACTAAACCAAGACTAAACTAAGACTAAACCAGGACTAAACCAAAACTAAACCAGGACTAAACCAGGACTAGACCAGGACTAGACTAGGACTAGACCAGGACTAGACCAGGACTGACCCAGGGCAAAACCGGGACTAAACCAGGTCTGAACCAGGCTAAATCTTCCTCACACATTTCCTCATAAAGTCTCTATCTGCAGCTCCATAAGCCGCGGTGCATTCGAGGGCTGTTGGAGATTTAAATGCTGAGTTATGAATATGGAGAACATTATGTGGTGTTTACTCCCAGACCTGAATTATGCATGTTTTTGTGCTGTTATATAAGCAGTTATAGATAATCCCACACTCTCCAGGCTCCTCGAACACATCGCTAATGTTAATGCTGCAATCGCACTAATACGACCAGCGGCCATTTTGAATCTGTGTGCTCATGATAACTGTTACAGATCAGTGTGTTTGGAGTTCAGTCGTGTTTACAGGGACACACCTGGTTTATACAGGGATTGAGCTAAATGTTTGTGATACTGGTGCTTTTCTGATTTAGTCCTAGTTCAGTCCGGGTTCAGTATTGGTTCAGTCTGGGTTCAGTCTGGGTTCAGTCCGGGTTTAGTCCTGGTTTAGTCCTGTTTTTGTTTTGTTTTAGTCCTGGTTTAGTTCTGGTTCAGTCCTGGTTCAGTCCCTGTTCAGTCCTGGTTCAGTCCTGGTTCAGTACTGGTTCAGTCCCGGTTTAGTCCTGGTTTAGTCCTGGTTCAGTCCTGTTTTTGTTTTGTTTTAGTCCTGGTTCAGTCCCTGTTCAGTCGCTGTTCAGTCTGGGTTTAGTCCTGGTTTAGTCCTGGTTCAGTCCTGATTTTGTTTTGTCTCAGTCCTGGTTTAGTCTTGGTTTAGATCTGGTTCAGTCCTGGTTCAGTCCTGGTTTAGTCCTGTTTTTGTTTTGTTTCAGTCCTGGTTTAGATCTGGTCTAGTCCAAATATATTGTATAAGCAGCTTTTGAGGTCAAAATCCTGTGTGTTCTGTCTACATTTAATTATAAATCATTTTATTTTCTGATCAAGAAATAATCAAGAAGTGCACGGTTAGCCTGCTACTTGTCATTAGCTTTAACATCACAGAAAACTCCACTCTGAAAGTTGTGAAAAGCACTTATAAACTCATCATGGTGAATAATTGAGATGTTCTGAATGCATAAGATGAGTGAGGAATAACTTTGGAAACTAAAAACTACCACTTCATGACATCACAAGGTGGAACGGAGCATTTGAGCTTTGCAGATGAGGAGGAAACAACATTATAACTCAGTTTAAACCTCACAAGAGTCAACGTCGTGTCACATAAAACCTGTAAATGTGTCTGTTTCATGAATCACGTCGCTGTTTCCAGTTTTCCCAACCCTCAGAAAAAACACATCCACAGCTCCATTTCCACCACGGGCGAATGCTGCGACGCTAAACCAGGATCAGAGCCTCATCCTGGGCTCCACACGGCACCTCCTCCCCGGGCCGTCTCCAGGGACCAATCCTCTGACGTTTGCCCACAGTCGGAGCCTCGTTTTGGGGTTCGCGTTAGAATCCTCCAGGGGGCAGAGTCAGCGGGTGACGGGATAACAGGGAACACGGAGCGAACAGTGTGGAAAGTGACAGGAAATAACACGAGCTGTTTTATACCCATCTGTACGCTACGGGCGACGGGTTTAAAGAAGGGGTAATACACACTAGAACTAAACCAGGACTAAACCAGGACTAGACCAGGACTAAACCAAGACTAAGCCAGGACCAAACCAGGACTGAACCGGGACTGAACCAGGACTAAACCAGGACTAAACCAGGACTAAACCAGGACTAAACCAGGACTAAACCAAGACTGAACCAGGACTAAACCAAGACTGAACCAGGACTGAACCAGGACTAAGCCAGGACTAAAGGACTAATACAACTCCATCAACCGATGAATCGATTCAACCTACAGCTCTAGAACAAAGTCAACATCGGATTCTTGAAAACTGATGTGAAGAACCAGGGGCAAACTCTCAGACGTTAACCCAGGATAAGTGCTCTGTTTTGGGCTTGGCTCTGGACCATCTCCCCGTCTCCTCCAGGGCGCACCTCTCTGATCTTAACCCCACATCAGAGCCTCGTTTTGTGGTTGGAGTGAGACGATAGCTCCACCTCCGACCTTCTTAAGCAGCATGTGTTTGAAGTTACCCAGGATCAGAGCACCGTGCTGGGGTAAGCTCCGAGCTGTACCTCCCCTCCTCTCTCTGATGTTAACCCAGAAATGAAGTGCTTTCATCGGGTTAGCTCCCCTCGCGCTTGCCCTCTCCACCGGGGATCTCCGCTCTGATGTTAACCCAGGATCAGAGCGTGTTTCTGGGATGAGCTGCAGTCTGCTCCTCCACCTGTCCTCTCACCAGGCGGACGGCTCATTCGCACCCAGAATCAGAGACTCGTTCCTGGGTTACCTCTGGACCCTTTCCCCTCCCGCTCCTGGTCGTCCGCTCTGATGTAGCCTCGTATCAAAGGCTCTTTTTAACCAAAGCTCCAGATTGGATCTCTCTTTCAGGGGCACTCTCTCTGATCTCATCCCAGGCCCGGAGCTCTGTCCTGGGGTTAGTTTAAGGTCGCTCCACAGCCCTGATGGAGCTGAAGAATCAAAGCCACTCATCATCAGGGCACGTAAGGATATATGTTACCAAAGTTTAGACCTGGATCAGACCTGATTAAGATCTGGTTTAGTTCTGTTTTAGACCTTATTTAGTCCTGGTTTAGTTCTGGTTTAGACCTAGTTATGTCCTTGTTTAGTTGTTATTTAATCCTAATTTACATTTGATATATAGTCCTATAGACCGGGTGCGTGATTATATCTACTTTTGTCCTGGTTTAGATTTGGTTTAGTCTAGAGTCAGTTTAGGCCTAGTGTAATTCTGGTTTTGATCTAATTTTGACCTGGTTCAGTCCTGGTTCAGTCTTGGTTTAGTCTTGGTTCAGTCCTGGTTTAGTCTTGGTTCAGACCTGGTTTAGTCCTGGTTCAGTCCTGGTTTAGACCCGGTTTAGTCCCGGTTTAGTCCTGCTTCAGTCCTTGTTTGAACCCGGTTTAGTCCTGGTTTAGGGTTAGGGTTAGTCCTGGTTTAGTCCTGGTTTAGTCCTGGTTTAGTCCTGGTTTAGTCCTGGGACCTTCTGTGCTGGTGCTCTTTTCTGGAGTTACCTCCAGGTCTCTCCCCGGTGCTGCTCTGGTGTTGACGTTACTCCCAAATCAAAGCTTATTTGTGGGTTTATCTCGAGCCCTTGGCCCTGGAGCCTCCAGAGACTCGTCCGTCAGCGTAACCCAGGCGCAGTGCTGTGTTCTGGGGTTAATTCCAGGTCGCTCCCCTGTATGGCCCTGGTGCTGACGCAGCGTTTGAACAGTGAGGTGTGACGGAGCTGACGCAGGACATGTCACATCTCGTCTCACCTCAAAGAAACGGGACGAGTCTTAGACTATTCTCTGGTTCAGTCCATATTTAATCTTGTTTCAGTACTGTTTTAACCCTGGTTTAGCCCTGTTTCAGTTCTGTTTCAGTCCTGTTTCAGTCCTGGTTTAATCCTGGTTTAATCCTGGTTTAATCCTGGTTTAGCCCTGGTTCAGTCCTGTTTCAGTCTTGTTTCGGCTCTGTTTCGGCCCTGTTTCGGTCCCGTTTCTGTCCCGTTTCAGTCTTGTTTCAGTTTTGTTTCAGTCCTGTTTCAGTCTTGTTTCAGTCCTGTTTCAGTCCTGTTTCAGTCTTGTTTCAGTCCTGTTTCAGTCCTGTTTCAGTCTTGTTTCAGTCCTGTTTCAGTCTTGTTTCAGTCCTGTTTCTGTCCTGGTTCAGCCCCGTTTCAGTCCTATTTCAGTCTGGTTTCAGCCCCGTTTCAGTCTTGTTTCAGTCCTGCTTCAGTCCTTTTTCAGTTTTGTTTCAGTCTTGTTTCACCCCCGTTTCAGCCTTGTTTCAGTCCTGTTTCAGTCTTTTTTCAGTCCTGCTTCAGTCCTGTTTCAGTCTTGTTTCAGTCTTGTTTCAGCCCCATTTCAGCCTTGTTTCAGTCCTGTTTCAGTCCGGCTTCAGTCCTGTTTCAGTCCGTGTTTATCCTCGTCAAGTCCTGCTTCAGTTTCTTTTAAACCCTCGATGTTTCCTGTACTTGGTGAAAAGCAAATACAAAAACATGACAAAACAAATGAAAAATGTAAAATAATAATGTTTTTTTTTTTTGTGAAGCGACAGAACGCAGATCCATCGTGACCACAGATGAGTCACTCTGCTCCTCCAGCTTCAGGAAACGATCTACTCGAAACGAAATATAAAGATAAAGAAACAAGGTGCAGACGAGAGGAGGGAGGGAAGAGAGAAGAGAGGAGAAGAGAGGGAGAGAAGGGGAAAGATAATAACAACAAGGTGCAGACGAGAGGAGGGAGAGAAGAGAGAGAAGAGAAGAGAGAGAGGAAGATAATAATAATAAGGTGTAGATGACAGAGGAGAGGGAGAGAGAGAGAGGCAGGAGCTATTATACAGCAGGGAGAACAGGGAGGAGAGGAGAGAGAAGAGAGAGGGAGAATAATTACACCAGCACAAGAGGGAGAGAGGAGAGAGGGAGGGAGGAGAGAGGGGAAGGGAGCCATTATACAACAGGGAGGGGGGAGGGAGGGAGGACAAGGAGGAGAGGGAGAGGAGAGAGAGAAGAGAGAGGAGAGAGAGGGAGCTACTACACTACTACTACTACATAGAGAAAGAGAAGAGAGAGTAGCACAAACACCAGCACGAGAGAGAGAGAGGAGGGAGAGGAGGAGAGAGGAGAGACAGAGGGAGATATTGTACAACAGGGAGAACATGAGGAGAGGAGAGAGAGGAGAGGAGGTGAGAACGATTACACCAGCACAAGAGGGAGAGAGAGAGAGAGGGGAAGAGAACAAATATACAGGTGCAAGAGGGATGGAGAGAGAGAGGGATGGAGGAGAATGAAAAGACGGAAAGGAGAAGAAGAAGAGAGGAGAAGGGAGAGGAGATAATGAAATGGAAGGAGAGCAGTTATATCAGCACAAAAGAAATGAAGGGAGAGGAGAATGAGAAAAAGAGGAGTGAAGCGGCGGAGCGCTAGAGTAAATATCACACATGGTTCATTAACACACCGTGAGTCAGTGCAAACTGTGACTGTGCCTTAGGGCAAGACACTTGACACAGATCAACATAGAACCACCACGTAAAAGCTGTTAACTCTGCAGCTTAAACCTCCACAAACATGTTCTGTAATGTCCCTGTGTCAGATGCCCTCCCTCTGTTTCCATAGAGTCTGATTGTGCATAAAAGCTGTTAACTCTGCAGCTTAAACCTCCACAAACGTTCTGAAATGCATAAGATTCTTGAGTTTAAAGTTCACATTTCAGTCTCTCTCAGATGTGAGCGTGACCTCTGACCTGTATTTCGTTAATTAGTAAAAAATCAAATCACAAGTTCAGTTTTTTCCTTCCAAAATTCTTCAGGAAATCGATTCTCCCACCAGACTCCCGCCCGCTGAGCATGTACAGAGCCACGACCAGATTCATGCATAAATATGATTCTGTTGCGGACGATGGGACTTTTATCTTTTGTTTTCATGACCCAAAGCCAAAGGCAGCGCCCCCTCATGTTTACGCTTCACATTACAGCAGATTAAAAATGTAAATCCATGTAAACACTCTGAACTGCGCCTCAGGAAAAAAAAAAGAGAGAAAAAAACGCAAATACTGTGTTAATCCCAACAGTCCACAGGTCAGAGGAGGAGGAGCAGGAGGAGGAGGAGGAGTGGGAGGAGAGGGAGAAGCAAGATGAGAAGGGGCAGGATGAGCAGGACGGGGAGGAGCAGGAGGAGTGGGAGGAGGAATGGGAGGAGGGGGAGCAAGATGAAAAGGAGCAGGTGGAGTGGAAGGAGGAGCAGGAGAGGGAGGGAGAGCGGGAGGAGAAGCAAAAGCAGTGGAAAGAGAGGGAGGAGCAGCAGGAGGAGTAGGAGCAATGGGAAGAGTGGGAGGAACAGAAGGAGAGGGGGGGAGGAGCAGGAGGAGGAGCAGGAGGAGGAGCAGGAGGAGGAGCAGGAGGAGGAGCAGGAGGAGGAGCAGGAGGAGGAGCAGGAGGAGGAGCAGGAGTCTACTGTTCATCACTTAAAGTAAAGAGTCTGGTTTATCTTTATATTTAAAGCAAACTTAGTCCTGGTTCAGTTCTGTGTTAGTCCTGGTTTAGTCCTGGTCTAGTCCTGGTTAAGTTCTGTGTTAGTCCTGGTTTAGTCCTGGTCTAGTCCTGGTTCAGTTCTGTGTTAGTCCTGGTTTAGTCCTGGTTCAGTTCAGTGTTAGTCCTGGTTTAGTCCAGGTCTAGTCCTGGTGTAGTTCTGTTGGTAGATCATTTGTCACTGATCAGACGGTTGGTGGTTCAAATCCCGCTCTTGACATAAATGTGATTGGTGAACGATCAGATCCACTGATCCACAGGTTGG
This sequence comes from Periophthalmus magnuspinnatus, assembly GCF_009829125.3. Lineage (NCBI taxonomy): Eukaryota > Metazoa > Chordata > Actinopteri > Gobiiformes > Gobiidae > Periophthalmus > Periophthalmus magnuspinnatus. The sequence continues at coordinate 23,407,066 of NC_047144.1, forward strand.
TGGTGTGATTCCAACTCCCACAGATAAATCCTGTTGTTGTGTCGCTGGGCAAGACACCCCCATCTCCCCCAGTGTGTGTGTGTGTATCTGTGTGTGAGTGTGTGTGCACCAGTGGGGGTGCACCGGTGTGTGTGTGTTGGTGTGAGTGTGTGTGCACTGGTGGGGGTGTGTTTGTTGGTGTGTGTTTGTGTGTGTGTGTAGGTGTGTTTGTGGGGGGGTGTGTTTGTGTGTGTGTGTATGTTTGTGTGTGTATCTGTGTGTGTGGGGGTGTGTGTGGGTGTGTGTGTGTGTGGGGGGGGTGTGTGTTTGAGTCATGAAGATGGAAAAGCGCTGCATAAAAGTGTGACCATGTGACCATTTTATATTAGAATATAAAGCATCGCTGTGTAAAAGTACACAGAGTATTCATAAGAGTATTCATAAGAGTATTCATAAGAGTATTCATAAGAGTATTCATAAGAGTATTCATAAGAGTATTCATAAGAGAACTCTGACACGAACTTGTCTGAAATCAGCTCTGAACCCAACAAAGAATTCATCAGATCAAACTTGCACTCCTCTTTTTCACCTGCACTCCTCTTTTTCTGCTGCGCTCCTCTTTTTCTGCTGCACTCCTCTTTTTCTGCTGCACTCCTCTTTTTCTACTGCACTCCTCCTCTTTTCTGAAGTGTGGAGAGTCACACTGAAGCTCACGTTTCACAACAATTTATAAAGTCTCCAAAATGTCAAACGTCAAAACTCCACAGTTATTTACAAGAAGAAAGGATTAAAAATGTGTGAGAGGAGAAGAGGAGGAGAGGGGGGAGGGGGGAGAAGAGAGGGAGGAGAGAGGGGGAGGAGGAGAGAGAAGAGAGAGAGAGAGGGAAGAAAGGATTACAAATGTTTCACAGGAGAAGAGGAGAAGAAGGGGGGAGAAGAGAGAGGAGAGAGAGAAAAGAGAAGAGAAGGGGGGAGGGGAAGAGAGGGGGTGAGGAAGGAGAGAAAAGAGAGATAGGAGGAGTTGGAAGAGGGGAGAGAGAACAGAGGAGCGAAAGGAAGAAGAGAGGAGAGAGAGGAAGAAGAGAAGAGAGAAAGAAGAGAAGAGAGAGAGGACAGAGAAGAGGGAGGAGAGCGAAGGAGAGGGAAAGAGAGAGGGAAGAGAGGAAGAGAGAGGGGGGAGAGAGGGGAGAGAGAGAAGAAACAGAAGACAGGAGAGAGAAGGGGGGAGAGGAGAGCAAAGGAGAGGGTGAGAGAGAGGGGAGAGAGAAGAGGGGGAAAAGGGGGAAAAGACAAGAGTGGGGAGAGAAGGAGAGAGGTGGGAAGAGAGAGAGAGGAGGAAGAGAAAGCAAGTGGGAGACAAAAAGGAGCAGAAGAGGAAAATCAGGGAGGGAGAAAGAGAAAGAGAGAAAGAGAGAGGAGAGGGGGAGAAAGGGAAAGAGGAAGAAAGGAGGAATAAAAAGAGACGTGGACAAGTCTAATTACTCTGAGTCTGTGGGAGCGAGGCCTTTAAAACGATCACAAAACAAAAGATCAGAGCAGTTTGGACAAAAGCCTCAGAGACTAAACATAGACAGACGGGTTTAGACTGGGTTTAGACCGGGATTAGACCGGGTTTAGAGCGGGATTAGAGCAAGATTAGACCGGGTTTACACTGGGTTTAGACCGGGATTAGACCGGGATTAGACCGGGATTAGACCGGGTTTAGACTGGGATTAGACCGGGATTAGACCGGGATTAGACCGGGTTTAGACCGGGATTAGACCGGGATTAGACCGGGTTTAGAACGGGTTTAGACGGGGATTAGACTGGGATTAGACCGGATTTAGACCGGGATTAGACCGGGTTTAGACCGGGATTAGACTGGGATTAGACCGGGTTTATACTGGGTTTAGATCGGGATTAGACCGGGTTTAGACCGGGATTAGACCGGGATTAGACCGGGTTTAGACCGGGTTTAGTCCAGGTTCAGTCCTGGTTTAGACCTGGTTTAGTCCTGGTTTAGTCCTGGTTTAGTCCTGGTTTAGACCTGGTTTAGTCCTGGTTTAGACCTGGTGTAGTCCTGGTTTAGTTCTTGTTTAGTCCTGGTTTAGTTCTTGTTTAGTCCTGGTTTAGACTTGGTTTAGTACTGGTTTAGACCTGGTTTAGACCGGGTTTAGTCCTGGTTCAGTCCTGGTTTAGACCTGGTTTAGACCTGGTTTAGTCCTGGTTTAGTTCTTGTTTAGTCCTGGTTTAGTCCTGGTTTAGACCTGGTTTAGTCCTGGTTTACACCTGGTTTAGTCCTGGTTTAGACCTGGTTTAGTCCTGGTTTAGTCCTGGTTTAGTCCTGGTTCAGTCCTGGTTTAGTCCTGGTTTAGTCCTGGTTTAGTCCGGTTTAGTCCTGGTTTAACCCTGGTTTTGCTCTGGTTCAGTCCTGGTTTAGTCCTGGTTTAGACCTGGTTTAGTCCTGGTTTAGACCTGGTTTAGTCCTGGTTTAGTCCTGGTTTAGCCCTGGTTTAGTCCTGGTTCAGTCCTGGTTTAGTCCTGGTTTAGTCCTAGTTTAGTCCTGGTTTAACCCTGGTTTAGCTCTGGTTCAGTCCTGGTTTAGCCCTGGTTTAGTCCTGGTTTAGTTCTTGTTTAGTCCTGGTTTACACCTGGTTTAGTCCTGGTTTAGTCCTGGTTTAGACCTGGTTTAGACCTGGTTTGGTCCTAGTTTAGTCCTTGTTTAGTCCTGGTTTAGACCTGGTTAGACCGGGTTTAGTCCTGGTTCAGTCCTGAATCAGTCCTAGTTTAGTCCTGGTTTAGTCCTGGTTAAGTTCTTGTTTAGTCCTGGTTTAGACCTGGTTTAGACCGGGTTTAGACCGGGTTTAGTCCTGGCTCAGTCCTGGTTTAGACCTGGCTTAGTCCTGGTTTAGTCCTGGTTCAGTCCTGGTTTAGTCCTGGTTTAGACCTGGTTTAGTCCTGGTTTAATCCTGGTATAGCCCTTGTTCAGCCCTAGTTCAGTCCTGGGTCAGTCCTGGTTTAGTCCAGGTTTAGTTCTTGTTTAGTCCTGGTTTAGTCCTGGTTTAGTTCTTGTTTAGTCCTGGTTTAGACCTGGTTTAGACCGGGTTTAGTCCGGGTTTAGTCCTGGTTCAGTCCTGGTTTAGACCTGGTTTAGTCCTGGTTTAGTCCTGGTTCAGTCCTGGTTTAGTCCTGGTTTAGTCCTGGTTCAGTCCTGGTTTAGTCCTGGTTTAGCCCTGGTTTAGCCCTGGTTCAGTCCTGGTTTAGTCCTGGTTTAGTCCTGGTTTAGCCCTGGTTTAGTCCTGGTTCAGTCCTGGTTTAGTCCTGTTTTAGTCCTGGTTTAGTCCTGGTTTAGTCCTGGTTTAGTTCTTGTTTAGTCCTGGTTTAGACCTGGTTTAGTCCTGGTTTAGCCCTGGTTCTGTCCTGGTTTAGTCCTGATTTAGTTCTTGTTTAGTCTTGGTTTAGTCCTGGTTTAGTCCTGGTTTAGTTCTTGTTTAGTCCTGGTTTAGACCTGGTTTAGTCCTGGTTTAGACCTGGTTTAGACCTGGTTTAGTCCTAGTTTAGTTCTTGTTTAGTCCTGGTTTAGACCTGGTTTAGACCGGGTTTAGTCCTGGTTCAGACCTGGTTCAGTTCTAGTTTAGTCCTGGTTTAGTCCTGGTTTAGTTCTTATTTAGTCCTGGTTTAGACCTGGTTTAGTCCTAGTTTAGTTCTTGTTTAGTCCTGGTTTAGACCTGGTTTAGACCGGGTTTAGTCTGGGTTTAGTCCTGGTTCAGTCCTGGTTTAGACCTGGTTCAGTCCTGGTTTAGTCCTGGTTCAAACCTGGTTTAGTCCTGGTTTAGTACTGGTTTGGACCTGGTTTAGTCCTGGTTTAGACCTGGTTTAGTCCTGGTTTACACCTGGTTTAGTCCTGGTTTAGACCTGGTTTAGTCCTGGTTTAGTCCTGGTTTAGTCCTGGTTCAGTCCTGGTTCAGTCCTGGTTCAGTCCTGGTTTAGTCCTGGTTTAGTCCTGGTTCAATCCTGGTTTAGTCCTGGTTTAGTCCTGGTTTAGTCCTGGTTTAGCCCCGGTTTAGCCCTGGTTTAGTCCTGGTTTAGACTTGGTTTAGTCCTGGTTCAGTCCTGGTTTAGTCCTGGTTTAGACCTGGTTTAGTCCTGGTTTAGACCTGGTTTAGTCCTGGTTTAGACCTGGTTTAGTTCTCTTTTCAGTGTTGAATAAATCTGGATGTTTACAGTGAAATAAAGATCTTTGTTGATTTTTGTCTTGTGCCAAAAACTGTAAAATGCCAAAAAATAATCACAGACGATGATGTTTTTTAAAATGTGTCATTCTCTCGGCTTCTCCTGGAAACGGTTTTAATTTTGTCTTCGTGGTCGTCAGGCGCCGCGGGCTCATTAAGCCTCTGAGCGACGCTAAACAACGCTAAACGCTAACAACGCTAACAAGGCTAACAGCGCTAATGAAATAAAAGGCTATTTCAGAGCAGAGTTATCCTCCGTGCGCCGTTAGCTAAAGAGCAGGTCATCTAAATGTTACAACCGGCAAGATCCACGAGGGGTCAAAGGTCACGGTCTGGTATTTGGTTCAAAATATGGAGTAAAGTCACAAGTGACACGAGTTTAATGAACGGAAACAGTTTGTACGATTTAATCTCACACAATAAACGTGAGAATTTCATGAGATGATGAAGAAAATCACATAATTTCACAAGGAACAAGATTCAAAATGCATTTATTTGGCTATGAGAAATAAAATCTGGTAAAACAACATTTAAACAAGAACTAAACCAGGACTAAACCAGGTCTAAACTGGGACTAAACCGGGACTAAACCAGGACTAAACCAGGACTAAACCAGGTCTAAACCAGGACTAAACCAGGACTAAACCAGGTCTAAACCAGGACTAAACCGGGACTAAACCGGGACTAAACCAGGACTAAACCAGGACTAAGCCAGGACTAAACTAGGACAGAACCAGGACTAAACCAGAACTAAACCAGGACTAAACCAGGACTAAACAGGGACAAAACCAGGACTAACAGGGACTAAAACGGGACTAAACAAGAACTAAACCGGGACTAAAACGTGACTAAACCGGGACTAAACCAGGACTAAACCAGGACCAAACCTGGACTTAACAAGAACTAAACCAGGATTAAACCAGGACCAAACCTGGATTTAACAAGAACTAAACCAGGACTAAACCAGGACCAAACCTGGACTTAACAAGAACTAAACCAGGACTCTTCTCTTTTTGTCACATGTTTAATATTTAAACGTTCAGTTCAATTAAACTTAGATTTCATCTTTGTCAAGTCACATCAGGAATCAGCAAAGAATGAGGATTTACTGCAGGTACTACTACTACTAATACTACTACTACTACTACAACTACTACTACTATTACTACTACCATGGCTGAACCATGAAAAATTTGCATAATTAGCCATTGTTACCGTAACGATTAACAAATCAAAACGAAATCCTTTGAACGCCACATATTCGTACTTTTACTACACCTCATAAAACTGGAAGTACAACAGATACTTGTACTTTCACTACTGCATCATACGGGAGCTATAGGGTCTATCCATGATGAAACATTCACACCGTTACCATAGCAATTAACTATTTAAAACTAGTGGGAATGGCCCTGAAAATACTGCATTAAATATGAGATTCAAATCCATAAATACTTCACCGGGAAAGTGTGTAATCCCAAGCGACGGATCAGGTCTGTGTGACAGCGCGTACTTATGACCGTGTGGGGACTGAACTCAAATGGGTCAAAAATAAAAATAAAAACTTTATTATTATTATTCATACAGGGTTTACAGCTCATGTCTGGGGGTTTATGTCAAATCAATTTAGTTTTTTTGTAGTTTTTTCTGTTTTTTTAGCTTTCTCCCTGTCACTGTTCACTCATCACACACACCTGAAACGTTAATAATATAATAATGCTGTTAATGTTTTGTTATAAATGTTGTTTTATGTTTACATGAATAATTTCTATTTATTTATTTTTTTTTTTTTTGTGATCAAATTTTTATTCAAGTATTAATCTCATCTGCTGCTATAAGTTACAGTCGAATTACATTTTTTCCCCTTTTGGAAACACCCAACCCCACTGACATATACAAAGAGAAAAACAAAAACAAAACAACAATAATAATAGTAGTGATAATGATGATGATGATGATGATGATGATAATAAATAAATAATAAAATAAAAATAATAGTAATAATAATGATGATAAAAAATAAATAAATAACATACAAAATTATAGTAATGATAATAATGATGATAATAAAAAATAAAATAATAACATTTAAAATATATATTATAATAATAGTAATGATAATAATGATGATGATAAAAATAAATAAATAAAAAATATAATAAAACAATAATAATAGTAATGATAAATAAAAAAATATAAAATTAATAATAATAATAATAATAATAATAATGATAATAATAATAATAATAATAATAATAATAATAATAATAATAATAATAATAATAATAATAATAATAATAATAATAATAATAATAATGAAATTATGAAAGTAATCCTGTCCAGGTTTGTGTTCCTTCCACACAGTGATTGCAAATTTCCTCCATCAAAAGACATCATCAGAAATTGCATTATACATACATACATACATACATTCTGTACTGTACATAAAGAAAAAAAAGTGAGCGTACACATATTTTGTATCGTTCATGAACATACAGTTCGACAGACGCCTCCACAAAACACAAAAACAGACACGTGACACGTCCAGATCTTCATTTTGATTTGTAAGTTGGACCAGCACGAAATTTCATATTAACAGATTTTAATATTTGATTTATTTACATAAGCTACATTCATTTTATTGCATCATTGTTAATGTTAAAATATCTTAGAACTGTTATTATTTAAGCTTTAAGTTAAAGTAAGTAAATATGTTAATGTCACTTTAAGAGCGACTGCGCGTACGAGGAAAAGAGCTCACGCCTCGGAAATGTGCTGAGCAGAATGGTTTTCTTACCGTAGTATTGTTTTTAAATTTTTTTAATTTTTGAGAATGACTTGGTTTGATTACTTCTGTCAAAAAGGAATTGAATTAAAATTTTGTAACTTTTTTTTTTTTACATCGGTGTCAAGTGTAAGTTATTTTTTCTTCAGTAAAAATACATGAGTAACAGCAATGGACAACACAAAACCAGGCCTCAACCCGCACATCCATGCACGTTTGAGTAATCTAGTGATCTCTTCCGCTCTTTTCAAACCCTCTTTACGGTTAGCAGTACGATTCTGTACAAGGCTCCGCCCACAAGTCTACATCACTCATGCTCCTACGCGACATTTCTGCATAAATATACAAAAAAACATGATGCAAAACTGATGCAAACCTGATGCGATGTGCAGTAGTTTAATTAGCGGGATGCATGTCGATTGTGTTATGCTAGCGCTCAGAAGGGGAAGTGACTTAGCATAGGGAGCTAAATGAATGGAAGTCAATGGTATGTCCGTGAGGAGCTTGTAAAACCCGCCGTGTGTGAGTGTAACGTGTGATAGAAAACTGCAGTGACTTTAGTCGGTGATAACTCCTCTCTCTCCCCGTGGCTCTGCTCTCTCAGCTTCATCTATCTCTCCTCCTCCTTTCCCTTTCCCATCCTAACTCTGTTCTCTCTCTTTCCTATTGCTCTGCCCCTGTGGCTCTGCTCTCACAAGATTCATCTGTCTCACCTCTGCCTCTCTTCCTCCTCCTCCTCCTCCTCCTCCTCCTCTTATCCCTCCCTCTATCCTCCTCCCCATCCCTCCCTCTTCCCTCTCTGCCCCTGTGGTCCTGTTCACACAAGTGTCATCTGTCTCTTCTCCTTCCTATCCATTTCTCCCTCTCTCTGTCACCACCCCTCCCCCCTCTTTCGCTCCCTCCCTCTTTTCTCTCTCTCACCCAAACCCTGTGACTTTGCTCTCTAAGCTACATCTGTCTCTCCTCTCCTCCCTCTCTTTCTCTCTGTATGTGTGTGTATTCTATAGTCTCTCTTTCTTTCCCTCCATCTCTAACCCTGTCTTTCGGCATCCCTCTCTCTCTCTCTCTCTCTCTCCTCTCTCTGACACCTTTCTCTACCCCTTGTGTTTTTTTACTTCTGTCTTCTACTCCCCCCCTCTCTTTTTCTTTCCCTCTCGCTCTTATTCTCCCTCCTTCTTTCTTTCTCCCTCCTCCGTATCTTCCTCCCTTTCTCAGTTGCTCTCTCTCCCTCTTTCTGTTATCCATCTACTCTTTCTGCATCTGTTTCTCACCCTTTTTCTATTTCGTCTTTCTCTCTCTCTCGTTCCCTGACTCCTCTCTCCTCTCTTTCATTCTCATCTCTCTCTTCTTCTTCCCTTTCTCTTTCACCATCTTCACAATGTTCCCTCTTCACTCCTCCCTCTGTCCTCTCCTTCTGTTTTTCCTGCCCCTCCTCTGCCCTTTTCTCTCTCCTCTCCTCCTCCCTTTCTCCTGCCCCTTCTTTCTCATGTCCTCTTTTTCTCTCCTCTCACAGACACAGTGCTGTACATGAGCTTGTGCTTCACTCCTCTCTCTCCTCCTCCTCTCTGTTTCTCCTGCCCCTCCTCTCTCCTCTCTCTCGTCGCAGACACAGTGCTGTACATGAGCTTGTGCTTCACTCCTCTCTCTCCTCCTCCTCTCTGTTTCTCCTGCTCCTCCTCTGTCCTTCTCTCTCTCTCCCCTCTTCTCTTTCTCCTGCCCCTCCTCTCCTCCTCTCTCCTCTTTTTCGTCGCAGACACAGTGATGTACATGAGCTTGTGCTTCACTCCTCTCTCACTCCTCTCCTCCTCTCCTCTCTTTCTCCTCCTCTTCTCTTTCTCCTGCCCCTCCTCTCCTCCTCTCTCCTCTTTTTCGTCGCAGACACAGTGATGTACATGAGCTTGTGCTTCACTCCTCTCTCACTCCTCTCCTCCTCTCCTCTCTTTCTCCTCCTCTTCTCTTTCTCCTGCCCCTCCTCTCCTCCTCTCTCCTCTTTTTCGTCGCAGACACAGTGATGTACATGAGCTTGTGCTTCACTCCTCTCTCACTCCTCTCCTCCTCTCCTCTCTTTCTCCTCCTCTTCTCTTTCTCCTGCCCCTCCTCTCACAGACACAGTGATGTACATGAGCTTGTGCTTCATTCTCATTAGTTTCCCTGTGATCTCTGAGTTTAGAGTCTCAAACTCATTATGATGCTCCTGTTTCCATGGAAACCAGTGGAGGTGCATCATGGGAAGTGTAGTGCCACAGTCCAAAAGGCAAAGAATGACTACGATGCCTGACCCTCTGTATCCCCAGCTCCTCTGCTCCTCTCCTCTGGTTCTTTTCTCCTCTCCTCTACTCCTCTGCATCCTCTGCTCCATCTGATCTCCTCTCCTCCTCCTCTGCTCCTCATGTCCTCCCCACCTCCTCGCCTCTGCTCTTCCTCTCCTCTGCTCCTCAGACAATCTCCTCCTTTCCTCTGCTCCTCCTCTCCTCTGCTCTTCCTCTATTCTGCCTCTCCTCTTCTCTGGTCCTCTGACCCGATCCTCCTCCTCTATTTTTGGTCTGTTACTTTTGACAGTCTTGATTGGAATCTTCTTCACATGGGGTCCTCCTCTCCTCCTCCTCCTCTCCTCCTCCTCCTCTCCTCCTTCTCTCCTCCTCCTCTCCTTCTCCTCTCCTCCTCCTCTCCTCCTCCTCTCCTTCTCCTCTGTATTTGCTCTGTTGCTTTTATAAAAGGACAGTCTTGATGAGACTCCTCTTCACACGGGCTCGTCCTTGTGTCCAAGACGTTTTTACTGGGACAATCCGTCTCCGTCTCATTAAAGTAATGAGTGAAACTGACCTCATCTGCATCTGTGTGAGCCCAGGTTAAAACACAGCAAGAGGACAGAGGAGGCGAGGACAGAGGAGGCGAGGACAGAGGAGGCGAGGACAGAGGAGGCGAGGACAGAGGAGGCGAGGACAGAGGAGGCGAGGACAGAGGAGACGAGGAGGGGAGGAGAGGAGGACAGAGAAGAGGAGGAGACGAGGAGGAGAGGAGGAGAGGAGGAGAGGAGGAGAGGAGATGAGGAGAGAGGAGACAAGGACACTGACCCCATCTGCATCTGTGTGAGCCCAGGTTAAAACACAGCAAGAGGACAGAGGAGGCGAGGACAGAGGAGACAAGGAGGGGAGGAGAGGAGGACAGAGAAGAGGAGGAGACGAGGAGGGGAGGAGGAGAGGAGACGAGGAGGCAAGGTGAGAGGAGATGAGAAGAGAGGAGACAAAAAAGAAGGAAGGATGAGACAAAGAGAGAGGAGACGAGGAGATGAGGAGACAAGGTTTACCACACCAAGAGGACAGAGGAGACAAAGAGAGGAGACGAGAAGACCAGGAGGGAGGAGATGAGGAGACAAGGAGATGAAGGAGGGAAAAGACAAGGAGACTAGGAGATGCACGGCAAGAGGAGATGAAGAGAGTAGAGATGAGGAGAGAGGAGAGGAGTGGAGGAGACGCGAAGAGACGAGAAAAGGAGAGACAAGGAGATTAGGAAATGAGAAGGCAAGGAGAGAGGAGACGAGCGGAGGAGGTGAGGAGTTAGGAGAGAGGAGGACTCTAACAAGGACCCTAACAAGGACCAGACTCATCCCTCCTAGTGGACCCTCCTTTGGTCTCTACGGCGTCCACGGGGTGAGGCATTGTGGGTAATGAAGTCCCCGCGCTCCTCCAGATCCTTCACAGAGAGCGGCTGATCCGTCTCATCTGGAGCGTTGGCGATTAACAGAGTCAACGGGGAGTAAAAAAAAAACAAACCCCCTGGAGTCGGGCCAGAGTTATGTCATCACGACCCCGAAGCAGAATTAAAAATGGATCCTGCGCGGCGATGTTTTTTTTTTTTTGCACTTTGAGAAGCGAGACGATGTTTTAATTACAACGTTTTAAATGTTTTGACTTTTGAGGATCCGTTTACACTCTCCTTAGCGACGCTGTCAATCAAACGTGTTGCTAACGCCGGCAGGAGCAACCTCGGGGGGGGGGATACGGTGCCCGATTTGTTCGTTATTGATGTTCATGTCTTGATTTACAAACTCGACAGTGAAATAAACGCCGCGGGATCGTGTAGAGCGGGTTAATACGGACGTTTCCAGACTGTAAAGCACTTTAGGGTTTTCAACGATGCCGCGTAAATCCAACGGTTAATTAATATGATACAGATCCCGCTCTCTCTCTCCATCCCTCCTTCTCTTCTCCCTCTCTCTCTCTTCTCTCTCTCTCCTCTCACCCTGACCTTGTGACTCTGAGCTTCATTTGTGTCTCCTCCAACCTCCTTCCTCTTTCTCCTCTGCTCCGCCCATCCTTCTCTTCTTCTCTCAGTCTCTCTCCCCATCCCTCTCTCCATCTCTTCTCTTCTCTCCCTCTTCTCACTCTAACCCTGTAGCTCTGCTCTCCAAGCTTCACCTGTCTTTCCTCTAACCTCCTTCCTCTTCTTCTCCTCCCTCTCTCTTTTTTCCCCTCTTCTCTCTCTCCTCTCATCCCTTTACCCCACAGAGTAAAACACCTCCTCTTTTACCCCACAGAGTAAAACACCTCCTCTTTAATACCACATAAAAGTAAAAACCCTGTTCTCTCTTTGTTCCTTCATGTTTGTTTTGTTCAGACAGTTTGACTTTTCGTTCGATCATCGAGTCTCTTTTTACTTTGATTCACTAAAAGTTGAGATTGATCAAACTTTAAAACTATTTGGACGTCACAAAACTTCAGATCTGACTCGTGTCCTGAAGTTCAGACCTGAAACAGAAACACTGAATGTTTCAGACAGAGTCTGATAGACCTGATGTGCTCCATTAAACACATCAGACCAGAACCAGGACTGCACCAGGACCAGACCAAGACCAGGACCAGACCAGGACCAGACCTGATCTGCTCCATTAAACACATCAGACTTGTACAGAACCAGGACTAGGACCAAGACCGGTCCAGAACCAGGACCAGACCGGGACCAGGACCACACCAGCACCAGACCAGGACCGGAATAAGAACTGTCCAGAACCAGGACCAGACCAGGACCAGATCAGGACCGGACCAGGACCGGAATAAGAACTGTCCAGAACCAGGACCAGACCAGGACCTGTCCAGAATCAGGACCAGACCAGGACCAGACCAAGACCAGGACCAGATCAGGACCAGGATCAGAGCAGGACCAGATGAGGATCAGACCAGGTCTAGACCATAACTAGAACTAGAAACTTGAGTTTGTGTCATCAGACTTCGTACATTAGAGGTGGTATATTGTGCTGTTTTGTGTGTACTACTACTACTAATACTTCTAATACTTGTACCTCCACCACCTCCATGAGTCCAGACACTGTCCTGTCTCACACAGACTGTTATGTCATGAGGACGATGTGAATCTGGTCGAAGCGTTACAACAGAGGAACGATCAGAAAATCAAACGTTTGTTAAATCCCTGGATCTATTTTATCAGAAAAACGTCCAGGGTTAAAAAAAAGACCAAAACACAAACATATTTCCTCTACAAAGGAAAAATTTCACAAACAAAATATTCTGGATTTCGTGAAACCAAAACAGACGCCGCCATGTTGTTGTGGGTCGTTTTGGCGCTTCACGTTTGGCTCCGCCCAAAGCACAATGTTATAAAGTGGAAACGTGAGACTCTATAAACGACTTAATTCAGAACATGTCTCCCACAGATCTGTGTAATCTCATCCCTTTAAACGAGCCTGTCCACGTCCCTGCCTTTAATTAACCCCAAACTCCAACTCTGTCCATCCAGGCTTTGTTCTGAACCCGACTTTGATGATCCAATAAACGAGGGTCACGGGACAGGGTCAGAGGTCAACAACGTGTGACCTCTGAGGTTTGTTTGAGATGAAAAGATCGAAATGAGAAAATTAGATCAGCGTGAAATATGCAAATATAAAAAAAACAGACAAGAGACCAGGGACGAGAGACCAGAGACCAGAGACCAGAGACCAGAGGACCAGAGGACCAAGGGACGAGGGACGAGAGACGAGAGACAAGAGACCAGACCAGAGACGAGATCAGAGACCAGAGCAGAGTGGAGAGACCAGAGACAAGAGACCAGAGACAAGAGACCAGAGACAAGAGACCAGAGGACCAGTCCAGTCTTCAGTCCAGTCCACTCTCGAGTCCAGTCCAGTTCAGTCTCAAGTCCAGTCCAGTCCACTCTCGAGTCCTGTCCAGTCCACTCTTGAATCCAGTCCAGTTCAGTCTCAAGTCCAGTCCAGTCCACTCTCGAGTCCAGTCCAGTCCACTCTCGAGTCCAGTCCACTCTCAAGTCCAGTCCACTCTCGAGTCCAGTCCAGTCCACTCTTGAGTCCAGTCCACTCTCGAATTCAGTCCACTCTCGAGTCCAGTCCACTCTCAAGTCCAGTCCAGTCCACTCTCGAGTCCAGTGCATTCTCGAGTCCAGTCCAGTCCACTCTCGAGTCCAGTGCACTCTCGAGTCCAGTCCAGTCCACTCTTGAGTCCAGTATTGATTTGTGCTGAGGAGGTTTAAGTGAAATGGCACCGGGGGAACAGTAATGTGACCAGTTAATAAAGATCCACAGTCGTAACAAGCTCTGACGGAAGAATAAACCAGGAGAGAGGGAAAGAAGGGAAAGAAGAGAGGGAGGGAGGGAGGGAGGGAGGGAGGGAAGAGGAGCAAAAGGAAGGAGAAAGGAGATAGAGGAGAGAGGGGAAAAGGAGAAAGAAATAGAGGAGAGAGAGGTGGAGGAAATGAGAGAAAAAGAGAAGAGAGGGGGAAGGAAAGAGAGAGGGAAGTAAGGACAAAGATAGAGAGAGAAGATGGAGAGAGAGGAGCAAAGAAAGGAGGTAGAAGGGAAAGGAGAAAGGGAGAGGGGAAAGGAGAGAGAAAGAGGAAAAAGTGAGAGGAAGGAGCGATGAAGAGAGAAAGAAGAGAAGAGGGAGAGAAAGGGGAGAGAGAGAGATAAGAGGAAGAGGATGAGGAAGAGGGGGATGAAGAGAGAGAAAAAAGAGAGGGTGAGATGTTGGAGTATAAACAGTATGTGTTAGATGCTGAAGTGGAGCGTTCATCTGCAAGTTTATTTAAAAAGTGTCTCTTGTTTATGGAGCTGAAAATGAGGGAAAAACATTGTCATTATTCTGCCACGCCGTCCGGTCCCCACGAAAACACTCTCCATTTGTACATACACTCATTTAAAGATACACTACGGGACTTTTCTGGTCAGGGTCGGCCATCAGAGCTTCACCGTGTTATGGTTTGATTTTTGTTGATCCTCTGCAGACGAGTTTAAAGAGATGCATGTTTGAGTAAAGTTTATTCTACTGGTTTAGTCCTGGTTTAGTCCTGGTTTAGACTGGGTTTAGGCCGAGTTTAGTCCTGGTTTAGTCTTTGTTTAGTCCTGGTTTAGTCTTTGTTTAGTCCTGGTTTAATCTTTGTTTAGTCTTTGTTTAGACCTGGTTTAGTCCTGGTTTAATCCTGGTTTAGACCGGGTTTAGGCCGAGTTTAGTCCTGGTTTAATCCTGGTTTAGACTGGGTTTAGGCCGAGTTTAGTCCTGGTTTAGTCTTTGTTTAGTCCTGGTTTAGTCTTTGTTTAGTTCTGGTTTAGTCTTTGATTAGTCCTGGTTTAGTCCTGGTTTAGTCTTTGTTTAGTTCTGGTTTAGTCCTGGTTTAGTCTTTGTTTAATCTTTGTTTAGTCTTTGTTTAGACCTGGTTTAGTCCTGGTTTAATCCTGGTTTAGACCGGGTTTAGGCCGAGTTTAGTCCTGGTTTAGTCTTTGTTTAGTTCTGGTTTAGTCTTTCTTTAGTCCTGGTTTAGTCTTTGTTTAGTCCTGGTTTAGTCATTGGTTAGTCCTGGTTTAGTCCTGGTTTAGTCTTTGTTTAGTCCTGGTTTAGTCTTTGGTTAGTCCTGGTTTAGTCTTTGTTTAGTCCTGGTTTAGTCTTTGGTTAGTCCTGGTTTAGTCCTGGTTTAGTCCTGGTTTAGTCTTTGTTTAGTCCTGGTTTAGTCTTTGTTTAGTCCTGGTTTAGTCCTGGTTTAGTGCAGGTTTAGTCCTGGTTTAGTCTTGGTTTAGTCCTGGTTTAGTCCTTCTCTAGACCTGCTTTTTTAACTTGTTTTAGTCCTGGTTCGATCAGAGTTTAGTCCTGATTTAGACCTTGTTTTAGTCCTGGTTTAGTCCTGGTTTAGTCCTTTAAACATTTCTTTTTCCATGGAGACAATTAAGTGACGCCACAAGAGTAAGTTACAGGTCAGATCTGTGGAGAGGTGACAAGGTATTTTTGAGCAATAAAAACACTTGTAACTTAATAAATGCAAGTTATACTCGATATATTCAAAGCCACACAGTGGGGCATTCCAGGTAAAGCTATAACATCTCCACGGAGACAAGAAGTTGCTGTAACCTTCAGAAAATGTACATACTCTGCCTTTAAGTGTACTTTATTGGTATTGCAATACTGTCGTCGAGGAGCATTAACATTTGAGAGAGACTGAAATGTGAACTTTAAACTGATCCAAGAATCCCAGGCGTTTCAGAACAGACTCATTTTATACAGAATAAGCCCCCATGGAGACACAGGGAGGGCATCTGGCATACAGGAAGGGCATCTGGCATACTGGGACATTTCAGAACATGTTTGTAGAGGTAAAAAATACAGGGTTATCAGCTTTTACACAGAATAAGACCCCACGGATTAAACTGATCCAAGAATCCCAGGTGTTTCAGAACAGACTCATTTTATACAGAATAAGCCCCCATGGAGACACAGGGAGGGCAACTGGGGCACAGGGAGGGCATCTGACACACCGGGACATTTCAGAACATGTTTGTAGAGGTCTAAACTACCCCATTCGCAGCTTTTACTCAGAATAAGACCCCATGGATTAAACTGATCCAAGAATCCCAGGCGTTTCAAACATAGAATAAGCCCCCATGGAGAAACAGGGAGGGCATTTGACACACAGGGAGGGCATCTGACACACAGGAAGGACATCTCATACACAGTGACATTTCAGAACATGTTTATAGAGGTCTAAACTACAGCGTTGGCAGCTTTTACGCAGAATAAGCCTCCCATGGAGATACAAGGACATTATCGCAGATGGGTTGCCACTTCTTGGAATGTATAATAAGGAAAAAATAAGCAAGTATGTTCTCGTTGGGCTTCACACTGAGGCTCCATAAGGACAAAAAAAACATTTAACATCAGAGAAATGTCCACCTGTTAAATACGGAGCGCGTGATCAAATGGCGAGGAATTGACGGCAATTTGCCAAAGTCAGTTTTTCTAAACTTAAATAATTCTCCAGACTAAGGAACAGACAGCATTCCTTATCAGCTCGGAAAAGAACATGGATTTTTGTGTCCGGATAAGGTACGATTATTTATTTTAACAATCGGTTGGAAAATAGACTTTGTGAGTAGATCGATGAAGCTCTTAAATGTGGGATCACGATTGGGTTTGATTAATCTTCAGACCAAGTGCAGCATTTAGTCTTGGAGACACAGTATAAAAGTTTAAGACCTGGTTTAGTCCTGGTTTAGTCCTGGTTTAGTATTGATACAGTTTAGTCCTGGTTTAGACCTGGTTTAGTCCTGGTTCAGTCTTAGTTCAGGCCTGATTGAGTTGTCTCCTGGTAAAGTTCTGATGGAGTCCCGGCTGAGTCCTGGCTCAGTTTTGGTTTAGTCCTGGTTTAGGCCTAGTTTAGTGTTTGAATAGTTTAGTCCTGGTTCAGCCCTGGTTTACTCCTGGTTTAGTCTCAGAGTAGTTTAGTCCTCGTTTAGTCTTGGTTTAGTCCTGGTTTAGTCCTGGTTTGCTCTTCGAATAGTTTAGCCTGGGTTTAGTCCTGTTTTAGCCTTGGTTTATATATATTTTTATACATTTTTATACATTTTATACATTTTTAGTCCTCCTGTAGTCCTGGTTTAGTTTTACACTATTTTAATTCCTGTATTAGTTTTTTTCATAGTTAAGTCCAGACTTAGACCTCGTTTTAGACCTGGTTTAGTCCTGGTGCTGTCCCGGTTTAGTCCTTCTGTAGATCTGCTTTTAACCTTGTTTTAATCCTGGTTTGATCATAGTTTAGTCCTAATTTAGACCTTGTTTAGACCTGGTTCATCCCTGTTTAGCCCTGATTAGACCTTGTTTTAGACTTGCTTTAAAAGTCACAGTTTAGTCCAAGTTTAGTCCTGATTTTGATGTTATTTAGACCTGGTTTAGTCCTGCTCCTGACCCTGTTTAGTCGTGATTTAGTCTTTATTTTAGACTTGGTTTAGTCCTTGTTTAGACCTGGTTTAGTCCTGATTTAGACCTTGTTTAGACCTGGTTTAGTCATGGTTTAGTCCTGATTTAGTCCTGATTTAGACCTTGTTTAGACCTGGTTTAGTCCTAATTCGGTCTCTGTGTAGTCCCTGTTTCGTTCTGATTCAATCTTGTATTTTGCTGCGGGCTTCTTCGGTGTAATGTCCCATAAAGCGCAGCTTTTACCCCCTCTGGAGACACTGGAGCTAATGCTAACACAGAGCTAGCCTAGCGCATGATTTGCTGCATTTGTTTTAATGGCACCAGAGCCACAGAGGACGCATTATCCGTTTGTTCAAGACACTTAACCTTTATTTAAACGTTTTGCGAACAGAGATTTATGTCTGCGGCGCAAACAGGAAGTACAGAGACAGACGGAGACGAGCTAATGAGGCTAGCGCTACACAGGAGGGCAGGAGGGTCAAAATGGAGCTAAATGTTTGGAGAGAAAAACAAAAGAAATACAAAGAAAATATGGGTTTAATATGAAAGTTTTCATCTCTTTGTAAAAATCCAATTCTGAAGAAGTCAGTTTAGGGTGAGCTGTGTGTTTTTTATTTGTTTATTTGTAAGTTTATTGGCTTGTTGTTTAGGCTATGCTGACGATCATGATCTTGTTAGACTGTTTTGGTGAATTTTAGGGCTTTGTCATTGCCTGATTTGGGATTTTACCAGATATTTAGTTACTATAGTAACTGTAGTTTGGACGAGCAAATTCACTCTTGGAATATAAAATGTTTTACCCTTTAGTCCTGATTTAAAGCTTGTTTTAGTCCTGGCTTAGTCCTGGTTCAGTGCTGGTATAGTTCTGGTTTAGTCCTGGTTTAGTCCCGGTTTATTCCTGGTTTATTCCTGTTCAGTCCTGATTTAGTCCCTATTTAGTCCTGATTTAGGCCTGATTTAGCCCTGGTTTAGTCCTGGTTTAGTCCTGGTTTAGCCCTGGTTTAGTCCTGACTTAGTTCTGCTTTAGCCCTGGTTTATTCCTGGTTTAGCCCCGATTAAGTCCTGATTTGGTTTTGCTCTAGTACTGATTTGATTCTGATTTAATCATAACTTAGCCCCATTTAGTCCTGCTGTAGCTCTGGTTTAGTCCTGACTTAGTCCTGACTTAATCCCGGTTCAGTCCTGCTTCGTGCGACATAAGTCATTTTCATAAACACTTTTGAGTCCCATTCTTTCCTTCATAATTCGCTCTGTTTAAAACCAGACAGAGAAGTTGATTTAAATGAGCGTTAATGAGATGCAAATGAGACGCCGCACTGCTCCAATTTGGAAACGTCTCCACGAATTAAGACAAATGTATTTTAGTGGAAAAGTGCGACGTAAAAGTGTGAACGGCGTGTCAACATGTGGGACGAATGACGCGAGGAGACGGGCGGGGTGCAAAGGATCATGGGATGAGACGGGCGGTATGCAAAGAAACCTGGGAGGAGAAGGGCGGTGTGCAAAGAGTCACGAGAGGAGAGGGGCGGTGTGCAAAGAGTCACGAGAGGAGAGGGGTGGTGTATAAAGAGTCACGAGAGGAGAGGGGCGGTGTGCAAAGAGTCACGAGAGGAGAGGGGCGGTGTGCAAAGAGTCACGAGAGGAGAGGGGCGGTGTGCAAAGAGTCACGAGAGGAGAGGGGCGGTGTGCAAAGAGTCACGAGAGGAGAGGGGCGGTGTGCAAAGAGTCACGAGAGGAGAGGGGCGGTGTGCAAAGAGTCATGAGGAAAGAGGGGCGGTGTGCAAAGAGTCATGAGGAAAGAGGGGCGGTGTGCAAAGAGTCATGAGGAAAGAGGGGCGGTGTGCAAAGAGTCACGAGAGGAGAGGGGCGGTGTGCAAAGAGTCACGAGGAAAGAGGGGCAGTGTGCAACGAATCATGGGATGAAAGGGGCGGTGTGCAAAGAGTCACGAGAGCAGAGAGGCGGTGTGCAAGGAGTCATGAGGAAAGAGGGGCGGTGTGCAAAGAGTCATGAGGAAAGATGGGCGGTGTGCAAAGAGTCACGAGAGGAGAGGGGCGGTGTGCAAAGAGTCACGAGAGGGGCGGTGTGCAAAGAGTCACGAGAGGGGCGGTGTGCAAAGAGTCACGAGAGGAGAGGGGCGGTGTGCAAAGAGTCATGAGGAAAGAGGGGCAGTGTGCAAAGAATCATGGGACGAAAGGGGCGGTGTGCAAAGAGTCACGAGAGGAGAGGGGCGGTGTGCAAAGACTCATGAGGAAAGAGGGGCGGTGTGCAAAGAGTGATGAGGAAAGAGGGGCGGTGTGCAAAGAGTCATGGGAGAAGAGGGGCGGTGTGCAAAGAATCATGAGGAAAGAGGGGCGGTGTGCATATTAAGGGTCAGTAAACAGTTTAAAGCATGACTGGTCACACACACAAGAAAAGAGGGGAGCAACCATGGACTGTATATGTAAATAAATGTAGCTAACATGCTAGCCGCCGCCCTTCAAACTGACTCTGATTCACTTTCTCTTCACGCGCCTCTCTCCGTAACTCCTGCTGCTGTCAGACTCGTCACTATTGTGTCCGTAAATCAAGATACGAACATTAATAACAGACCAATCAGTCGCCTTCTTTCCCCGAGGTCACTCCTGATGGCGTTAGCAACAGGTTTGATTGACAGTGTAGCTAAGCGCCTGCAGGTCTACACGGATTGTTTCATGTTGGAAATGGATTTACGTACAAACTCAAAGAAACGTTAAGTTTTAGATGCAACGAGAAGTTTTTCAAAATTTTTATTGTTTTGTAATTTTTCTTTTAGCAGTGTTTTAAATGAGATACAAGTGGAAATGTGGAAGTACATTCTTGGAAAAACAAATCAGACTCGTATGGCCCATATTGTTGGGAGTGTGATGGACATACATAGCTATACCTGCTAGCCGCTGCGTTCCAAACAGGAAATAAGTATAGGAGCGCTTTTAGCTCCATCTCCAATTCACTTTCTATTGTAAAAACGTCGCTCCTGTCTCCCATCTACATGATCCTGGGGTTTTTATTTCACTAATGTGTCCGTAAATCAAGATATGAACATTAATAACAGACAAATCAGGCGCCTTGTCTCCGCGAGGTCGTTCCCGCTAACGTTAGCAACAGGTTTGATTGACGGCGATGCTAAGCGGCTGCTCCCTCGGCGTCACCTTCAACAGCCTCGCTCTGGATTGGCTCTTTGGTTGCTATGATACTCACGGTCAGAATTCCAAATGCGCAACTCGGCTCCAGATTCGCCGCTATAACTGCTAGCGTCGATTAGCTTCGTTTGACTGGAGCTGAACGCTGTGGGTGACGTCGCGCTCGCTCAGTCCACGTCTTTATACGGTCTATGGATGTAACAGTTTCATAGCGAGGCCTGTACGTCGCTCTCGTGTGCAGCTGCTCATGGGCTCATTTACATACGGCGTTGGTTTAAAGCGGCGCCCCCTGGTTTTAACATATGACAGTACACGGGAACAGTGAGGCGTCTCCACCACCTGCCGTGTGCGGAACATCGGGCCCGTAATCAGATAGAAAACACAGCGGTGGGGTTTTGTCTTTGCGCTGCTGCTACGACGTCGTCTTTGGGAGGAAACAGATTTACTCGTCCACAAAGATCAAGTTTCAACTGATGAAGAAACTGAAGCACTGACGACTCGTTCAAATGCTTCACACTGGGGCGGCTGATAACTCACTTTGTTTACTGCTCTCGCTTTCACTCGCTTTCCTCCCTCTGTCCCTCTCTCTCTCTGCCACCTTTATTTCCTTCTCTTCTCTTCCACCTTCCCTGTCCTCTCTCTCCTTTCTCTCCTCTTAATTTCCCTTCCTCTCTCTCTCCTTCTCTCCCTCCTTCCCCTTCCTCTTTTCTCTCTTTCTCCTTTGCTATTTCCTCACTCTCTTCTCTCTCTCCTTTCCTCTCGTCTCTCCCTCTCTTTCCTTTCTCTCCTCTTCCTCTCCTCTCCTCTCTCCTCCCTCCTTCCCTCTCCTCTCTCTCTCTTCTTTCTCTCCTCCTCATCTCTCCCTGTCTCTTCTTTGCAAATTCCTCATTCTTATCTCTGTCCCTCTTGTCTCTCTCTCTTTTTTCTCAGCTTTCCCATTCTCTCCCTCTCTTCTTTCTCTATTCTTACTTTCCTTCTCCCTAATCTCTCTCTCTCCTTCTCTTCCTCCTTCCCTCTCCTTTCTCTCCTCAACTTTTCCCCTCTCTTTCTCCTTTCCTATTTCCTCACTATTTTGTCTCTCCTTCTCTCCCCTCTCTCCTTCCCTCTCCTCTTCCTTTCCTCCCTCCCTCCCTCCCTCTCTTTTTCACAGTACTTGTTAATATTTAATGCTTGTGTCTCTTCACTGCAGGATCCTGTTTTTTTAGTGACTTTGTTACGACTAAACTCCATGTCCTCGGGCGTCACATCTGCTCCTCAAAAACACGGATTCACTCCACGCTCCGAATGAGGGAGACACGACAAAGAGACGACGAAGAGAGGACAACGAGAGGACAAAGAGATGACAGCGAGACGACAAAGAGGGGACAACGAGACAACACCAGAGGACAAAGAGACAAGAACAAGAGGACAACAAGGCGACAGCGAGATGAGAAAGAGAGGACAACGAGAGGACAAAGAGACGATGAAGAGAGGACAACGAGAGGACAAAGAGACAAGAACAAGAGGACAACGAGACAACAGCGAGATGCGGAAGAGAGGACAAAGAGAGGACAACGAGACAACGAGACGACAGCGAGATGAGGAAGAGAGGACAATGAGACGACAAAGACGCGACGAAGAGAAGACGAAGAGACAACGATGAGAGGACAAAGAGACGATGACGAGAGGACAAAGAAAAGACAAAGAGAGGACACAGACGACAAAGAGACGACAACGAGACGACAAAGAGATGACAAAGAGTCCTGTCTTAATCCAAATTTAGTCCAAATTTAGTCCCGATTTAGTCCTGACTTAGTCTTGATTTGGTACTGACTCGATCCTGATTTAGTTCTGTTTTAGTCCTGACTTAGTCCTGACTTAGTCCTGACTTAGTCCTGACTTAGTACTGACTTAGTCATTTTCATAAACACTTTTCAGTCCATTCTTTCCTTCATAAACCAGGACTAAACCAGGTCTAAACCAGGTCTAAACCAGGACTAAACCAGGACTAAACCAGGACTAAACCAGGTCTAAATAAACGACTTTATAAATTGGACATATTCATGATAAATCGTGGGTGGACTGGAGCAGTGACGTCTTAAACGCAGGAGACTAAAGACTCAAACATGAATCACCGAAACACAACTCCAGAGGCTCGAGGAGAAACGACTAGAACATGGAGAAAGAAAATACTCATGCAGCGTCGAGGATTTAAAACCGGCCATGATCCGGACTAAACCTGGTCTGGTCTCGGTCCTGGTCTGAGCAAATCCCGGTTAAGTCCTGGTTCAGTCCTGGTTAAGTTTTAAATCCTGGTTTGGTTCTCGCTCCGGTCTCTGGAGATTTGAAGGTCAGGTGGACGCAGAGGCTTAGGTCGAGAGCCGGAGGAAAGATGGAGCGATTTAGAGATAAACGACAAGAGCTGAAAGAAGAGGAGGAGGAGAAGGAGGAGAGGGGTTTCCAAGGAGACGCGAGAGAAGAGGAGACCGGGACGAAACCAGAACTGAACCAGGATTAAACGAGGTCTAAACCAGGACTAGACCAGAATTAAACCAGGACTAAACCAGAACTGAATGGGACTAAACCATAATGAGACCAGGACTGATCCAGGACTAAACCAGGATTAAACCAGAACGAGACCAGGACTGATCCAGGACTAAACCAGGACTAAACCAGGACTAAACCAGGACTTAACCATGACTGAACCAGGACCAAATCAGAACGAGACCAGGACCAAAAGGACTGAACCAGGACTAAACCAGGACTAAACTGGGACTACACCGGGACTGAACCGGTACTAAACCAGAACTAAATCAGAACCAAACCAGAACGAGACCAGGACCCAACCACGAATGAAACAGAACTAAACCACGACCAGGACTAAACCAGGACTAAACCAGGACTGAACCAGGACTAAACCGGGACTAAACCTGGACTAAACCAGGACTAAACCTGGACTAAACCAGGAGTAAACCAGGACTAAACCAGGACTAAACCGGGACTAAACCACGACTAAACCACGACTAAACCACGACTAAACCAGGAGTAAACCAGTACTAAACCAGGACTAAACCAAGACTAAACCAGGAGTAAACCAGGACTAAACCAAGACTAAACCAGGAGTAAACCAGTACTAAACCAGGACTAAACCAAGACTAAACCAGGAGTAAACCAGGACTAAACCAGGACTAAACCTGGACTAAACCAGGACTAAACCTGGACTAAACCAGGAGTAAACCAGGACTAAACCTGGACTAAACCAGGACTAAACCTGGACTAAACCAGGAGTAAACCAGGACTAAACCACGACTACCCAAACCCTATGAGAAAACATGCTCCTATTGAAAAGTTGCAGTAGATAAATCGTAGCAGATCTGATTTTGTGTGATGTGGTTGATGGATCTGCTCTGGTCGTCTCTCATTCAAAAATACTTTGACTTATCATCTCTCCCTCTCTCCCTCTGTCTCCCTCTCTCCCTCTTGCTCTCTTTCTCTTTCTTGTCGTTTTCTATTTTAGATCTTGTACATTTTTGTCTCTGTGCTGGACTGAAAATATCCCCACAGAAGCGTCAGCCACTTTTCATTCTCTCCACACTCCACACACTCAGAGGAGAAATGTTGTATAAAAATACCTTAAGATGGACACACACACACACACACACATTACACACTACTGGGACTGAACCAGCAAATCCTCTGGTGACGTGGCGACCGCTGAAACGCTGAGGCACTGTCACGGTTTTGATAATAGTAAAAACACATGACTCTTTTATGAATTCACTGATACTCTCCCACTGCTCTGTACTTATCTCATTCTCTGGTTTTATTTTCTAATCAGTGAAACAAATAGAAAAGTACGGAAGCTCAGAGTGGCCAACAAAGAAAAAAAACAAAAAAGGGGGAAAAACAACACAAAAGCCACAATCTTGCCTATTTTCTTTTATTTTCTCTGAATAATAAGGGAGAAGTAGGACTCAAAGATCACATAGACTCGCACTGTGTAGGTTGGAATGTGTTTTCATCCAACTTGGCAAATATTATCTCAAAACCGATTAGCGATCTTGTTATGACACGATATTACGCTACAGCCGTTCTATCAGGAGTACCACATCAGAACACTCTATAAGGAGTACCAGCCGCAGGACTTATCTTCTCTGGGACAGACTCATTTGTACTGAAGCTCAGCCAGAGACTGGAGACTGTGAAAGGTCCTAACGATTCTATAAGGAAGAGTACCACATCTAAACAGTCTATAAGGAGTACCACATCCGAACATTCTATAAGGAGTACCACATCCGAAGAGTACCACATCTGAAGAGTACCACATCTGAACATTCTATAAGGAGTACCACATCCGAAGAGTACCACATCTGAACATTCTATAAGGAGTACCACATCCGAAGAGTACCACATCTGAAGAGTACCACATCCGAAGAGTACCACATCCGAACATTCTATAAGGAGTACCACATCCGAACAGTCTATAGGGAGTACCA
Organism: Periophthalmus magnuspinnatus; assembly: GCF_009829125.3. Taxonomy (NCBI): domain Eukaryota; kingdom Metazoa; phylum Chordata; class Actinopteri; order Gobiiformes; family Gobiidae; genus Periophthalmus; species Periophthalmus magnuspinnatus. Next base: position 23,431,883 of record NC_047144.1, read on the forward strand.
CATCCGAACATTCTATAAGGAGTACCACATCCGAACATTCTATAAGGAGTACCACATCCGAACATTCTATAAGGAGTACCACATCTGAAGAGTACCACATCCGAACATTCTATAAGGAGTACCACATCCGAACATTCTATAAGGAGTACCACATCCGAAGAGTACCACATCCGAACATTCTATAAGGAGTACCACATCCGAAGAGTACCACATCCGAACATTCTATAGGGAGTACCACATCCGAACAGTCTATAAGGAGTACTACATCCGAACATTCTATAAGGAGTACCACATCCGAACAGCCTATAAGGAGGACCACATCCGAACATTCTATAAGGAGTACCACATCTGAACATTCTACAAGGAGTACCACATCCGAACATTCTACAAGGAGTACCACATCCGAACATTCTACAAGGAGTACCACATCCGAACATTCTATAAGGAGTACCACATCCGAACATTCTATAAGGAGTACCACATCCGAACAGTCTATAAGGAGTACCACATCCGAACAGTCTATAAGGAGTACCACATCTGAACATTCTACAAGGAGTACCACATCTGAACATTCTACAAGGAGTACCACATCTGAACATTCTATAAGGAGTACCACATCTGAACATTCCATCTAACCGAAGCATCTGAGCACACTTCACACACTGCTGAGTACACTGCTGAGTACACTGCTGAGTACACTAAGCAGTACATGTTCAAATGTAAGTACAGGTTTATGTCACCAGTACCGTCACCGTCAACAGTGCAACAAGAAACTGTTAAAATGTGAGTAAAGATCTGTCTGAGGAGACTCATGAGGAGATCTGTGTGAGGAGACTCATGAGGAGATCTGTGTGAGGAGACTCATGAGGAGATCTGTGTGAGGAGACTCATGAGGAGATCTGTCTGAGGAGACTCATGAGGAGATCTGTGTGAGGAGACTCATGAGGAGATCTGTGTGAGGAGACTCAGCCTGAGTGAATCCTGTTCATTTGGGTTTAATCTCTGTGGGACTGACCAAAAAAAGAATGATCCCTCACACTTGAATGTTAGTGTAGTTATAGTAATGTTTTATATTTGTCCTTTAAGAATATTCTTTTGTCTTTAGGAAGAGATAAGCAGATTGCGGAACGTATCCACCTGAGGGGGAGGAGGGTACTTCGAAGGGTACATCGAAGGGTACTTCGAAGGGTACATCGAAGGGTACAGGGGGCGACAAGTGGCTCAGTGGTTAGAGTGTTGGTCCCCCAACCCGAAGGTCGGAGGCTTGAGTCCCGCTGGGACGAATGATAGGTGGTGGTCGGAGGGGCCGATGGCGCAAATTGGCAGAGTCACTTTCGTTAGTCTGCCCCAGGGCAGCTGTGACTACAATAGTATCTTACCATCACCAAGTGTGGAAATGAATAAATAATGACTGTAGTGTAGCGCTTTGAGAGGCTTTGACAAGACTGTAAAGTGCATTACAAGTGTAAGCCATTATTATTATTTCGAATGGCACATCAAACTGTACATCGAAGGGCACTTCGAAGGGCATATCAAACATTACTTGGAACTGCACTTTGAATGTTGCATTTGGCCCCTCTTTATCTCTCTCTCCTTTCCTCTTTTCCCTCCTCTCTCCTCTCGTAGACCTGATTTGTCTCTTATGGATCACTCCCTCCCTCTCTCCCTCCCCCTTTTCTCTTCTCTCTCCTCTCATAGACCTGATCCATCTTTTACGGATCTCTCCCTCTCTCTTTCCCTCTTTTCCCCCGCTCTCCTCCCACAGACCTGATCCGTCTCTTATGTAAATCCACGTCTAGACAGACTTTAACTGTTTTACACTGAGGCACTCAGCGCTGATACACTTTGAATAATGCATGTGTCAAATGTATCTGGCAACAAAGATCTGAGCTCTAATAACGAGAGACTCGGCTTTGACACATACTACTTTCTCTTTTACAACTTCAATAATGTGCCACGTAAAAAGAGTGAGGAGCGTACGACATCACTGCTGCGACTGAGCCGTGGGGCTGTCAAAAGTAAGAATCAGAGTGGAATCGATACCAAAACTAGTATCGAAAATACCTGGACACTGAGGGATGACACAGATATAAAGTCACATGGGAATAGAACACAAAGTACAACCATTTAATGACAAAAATCACATTCTCTCGTCTAAAAGAGGGTTTCTTTTTATTTTCATCGTGGCATTGGAATCGGTTTTGAGTGTAGAGTCTGTTCCTTAATATCTAAATCGAGTTTTAGTTAATATCGATATCGTGAAAACACTACTGACTGAAAACAAGAGCGATTCGTTAGCAATTAGCAGTTTTGTAGGTTCTAAAAGGGTCCTAGCTTGAACCTTCTCAGATCTGGCTATGATCCTGGTCAGGTCCTAGCTTGACCCTTCAGATCTGGTTATGATCCTGGTCAGGTCCTAGCTTGAAGCTTCAGATCTGGTTATGCTCCTGGTCAGGTCCTAGCTTGAACCTTCTCAGATCTGGTTATGATTCTCGTGAGGTCCTCGCTAGAACCTTCTCAGATCTGGTTACGATCCTGGTCAGGTCCTCCCTTGACCCTTCAGATCTGGTTATGATCCTGGTCAGGTCCTCCCTTGACCCTTCAGATATGGTTATGATCCTGGTCAGGACCTAGCTTGAACCTCCTCAGATCTGGTTATGATCCTGGTTAGGTCCTAACTTGAACCTTCTCAGATCTGGTTATGATCGTGGTCAGGTCCTAACTTGAACCTTCTCAGATCTGGTTATGATCCTGGTCAGGTCCTCGCTTGACACTTCAGATCTGGTTATGATCCTGGTCAGGACCTAACTTGAACCTTCAGATCTGGTTATGATCCTGGTCAGGTCCTCGCTTGACCCTTCAGATCTGGTTATGATCCTGGTCAGGTCCTCGCTTGAACCTTCAGATCTGGTTATGATCCTGGTCAGGTCCTAACTTGACCCTTCAGATCTGGTTATGATCCTGGTCAGGTCCTAGCTTGAACCTCCTCAGATCTGGTTATGATCCTGGTCAGGACGTAGCCTTGTATCTGAAATGCGAGAGCCACAAATCTGTCATTTTTTTACAGTGCGTTCATGATCCGCTCTGAACGCCACATTATATCTGCCCCGAGAGAGAGGTGCATTATGGGAGAGTGATAAACCCCGCCTCCTCGTCGTGTTTACAGCCAATCAAATGGGAGCGCTCTGAAGTAAAAGCCCCGGGTTTAAATCAGTCCCCGTCGAGTCGTATCAAAGAAATGAGATTTCGAAAAATAAAAGAGGAAAGATAGAGGAATAAATCTGACAAAATTATGACTCGTGAGAAAAATAAAATAAGAGTAGAGGTCCTGGTTAAGACCTGGTCTAGTCCTGGTCTAGTCCTGGTTTAGTCCTGGTTTAGACCCGAGCTAGTTTCAACAACGTAAAACCTGCTTTTTGTCAATGTTTTACTTTAATCTTGATGTAGTCCTTGTTTAGTCCTGGTTCAGTCCTGGTTTAGTCCTGGTTCAGTCCTGGTTCAGTCCTGGTTCAGTCCTGGTTTAGTCCTGGCTCAGTCCTGGCTCAGTCCTGGCTCAGTCCTGGCTCAGTCCTGGCTCAGTCCTGGTTTAGTCCTGGTTTAGTCCTGGTTTAGTCCTGGTTCAGTCCTGGTTTAGTCCTGGTTAGCTTCAACTTTGAAAGTCACTGCACATTTTAAAGAGCTAAGACTTCATAGCAAAGCTTCACAGTGTGGCTTTAAACTTATCTCTATGGAAACGACAAACTGATACCAGGCGAAGTCACAGATCAGATCTGTGGAGCGGCGGATCCCTGTCCACATTCACAATTAGAACATAGTTTTAAATGTATAAATAAACACAAATGTAACTGAACATATGATACGTTTAATATTTAAAGCAAATCAATGACATCTCCACGGAAACAAGCAGAAATGTTACATAGTGCGACAATATTATGTAAAAACCTTGTCCCTGTTTTCCATACATTTCCTGCACAAACACGTCCTCGCTCAGAGTTCCTCCAGCTCGGCGCCGTAACTGGCTTAACCCTCTCCTCCTTTATAATCAAAACTATTATGAGCGCCACTTCTGCACGCGCTCAGACGGGATTAGCATTAGCATCGGGATTAGCCCTGATCCGGAGCGCGCCGACGGTTTGGGAGTGACTTTCATTCCCCCGATTTGAGTCAGAGCTGAGTTTGCGTCGCAGTTCGATCTGCACATGCCCAGACGCTCCTGAACAAACACTACGGCAACACGTCCAAGGACAAACTACGTGGAATGTGCTATTTTTATTATTCTGTTAATGTTTATTTTGAGTTAAATATGAGCTAATATCACATTTAACTGCTAAAAAGCTTGAGTAAACAGATGAGTGCAGAGACATCTTGAGGTTAACTGATCTGAGTGGGAGATTTAAAGTGTTTTGTGATTAAAGCGATACAGGATTTTACAAGTGTTTCTATAAAAATAAACATTATGAAACTGGATTTGCAAAATCTATTTCACTCAAATGAAGGTTTCAACTGATGGAGAAGATTTAAACTGTTTCTGGTGTAAAATAATGAAAGTAGAGTCAAGCTAAAGCAAATTAAATTGACAGGAAGAGGAGGGGCTTATGTGAACACAGACAGGAAGAGGAGGAGTTTGTGATGGTGGCCATTTTGAAGAAAAGAATCAGATACGAGGAAGATGAAGTTGTTTATATAAATAAACGAGGACTAATCCAGGAGTAAATGAGGACTGGACCAGGGCTAAACCAGGACTACACCAGGGCTAGACCAGAGCTAAACCAGGACTAAACATGGACTAAACCAGGACTAAACAAGGACCAAACAGGGGCTAAACTGGGACTAAACCTGGAGTAAAACAGGACTAAACCGGGACTAAACCAAGACTAAACCAGTTCTAAACCAGAACTAAACCAGGACTAAATCAGGACTAAACTACGACTAAACCAGGACTAAACCAGAACTAAACCCAGACTAAATCAGGACTAAACCAGCACTAAACAAGGACTAAACCAGGATTTTACCAGGACTAAACAAGGACTAAACCAGAACTGAACCAGGACTGAACCCGGACTTAACAAGGACTAAACCAGGACTAAACCAGGTCTAATCCAGTTTTTATCAGTTGTAGTTGAATATCACAGTCAGATTTGGTTCTTTGTCTCGTGTCGTTTGTTGTTCATAAAAGTCTCGTCGTGTCAAAGGGTTTTATTTCTCTGTTTGATTTGATTCTCGACAGCAGATTAATTATCAGCACGAGCTGATAATTAAAAAACGCAGAAAACTCTCAGGTCGTCGAGTCCTGACACTTCACCAGAGCTTCGCCAAATCTTTAAAAATCCAAACCAGAAAATCTCTAAATCTGTAAAGTTCTGTTTAAATCAACTGTTCAGTACAACACGTTCAACAAGGAGACCAGGATTTAGCCCTGGATGGAGTAGTGACAGTAGTAGAAGTAGTAGTAGTAGTAGTACAGGACGTCCATAAAGTAGCTCTTAATTTTAAAGTATAATTCCAAAGAGAACAGATGTATTAATTAGCTGTGTTCTGTTGTACTCTGAGGTGATAAAGGTTTTTAATCACACTGAGGGCGGCAGGTTCGTCCGTTCCTCAATCAAATATTTCCAGATCGTTGGATCGGAAAAGACGGACCAAATATCACACGTCTGGATTCATTTCTACGGGACGATGCTGAAGACGTCGTGAGTCAGACAAAGACGCGAGACGTTAATGAACTGAAGTAAAAGATACAGATGTGACTGAACCGTTGGCTCTGCTGCAGGAACATGGACAGAAGTACAGCGCTAACAGGAAGTACTTCTGTGACTGATGGAGCTCATACGGACGAAAAACAGTCTGAAACCACTGAGGACAACAGAACAACACAAAATATATCATCAACTGCCTCTGGAACACATGTTTGAAACTGTAACGAGGCTTTATACCCTGTAGTAGAAGTAAGAGAAGTAGAAGTAGAAGTAGAAGTAGAAGAAGAGAAGAGAAGCAGGACTAAACCTGGACTGGACTAAACAACGACTAACCTAGGACTGAACAAGGACTAAACCAGGACCAAATCAGAACTTAACCAGAACTTAACCAGAACAAACTGGACAAGGACTAAACCAGGACTAAACCGGGACTAAACCGGGACTAAACCGGGACTAAATCTGGACTAAACTGGAATTTAACAGGGACTAAACCGGGATTAAACGAAGACCAAACAAGGACTAAACCAAGACTAAACCGGGACTAAAACAGGACTAAACCAGGACTAAAGGAGGACTAAACCGGGCCTAATCCAGGACTGAACCTGGACTGAACCAGGACTAAATCAGGTCTAATCCAGGTCTAATCCAGGTTTTATCAGTTGTAGTTGAATATCACAGTCAGATTTGGTTCTTTGTCTCGTTCTTTTAGTCGTTCATAAAAGTCTCATCGTGTCAAAGTGTTTTATTTCTCTGTTTGATTCTCGACAGCAGACGACTAACTAGCTGATAATTAAAAAACACAGAAAACTCAGGCCGTCGAGTCCTGGCACTTCACCAGAGCTTCGCCAAATCTTTAAAAATCTAAACCAGAAAATCTCTAAATCTGTAAAGTTCTGCACAAAATGTTCCTGTCTGCTCCTCTGGCTGTGCTGTTCTGCTCCTCCCTCCTCCTCCTCTACGCTCCTCTCTCCTATCTGCTCCTCCCCTCTCCTCCTATCTCCTGCCCCCCCCCCCCCCCTCTGCTCCTCCTGTCTCCCCCTCTCCTCCTCTCTGCTCCTCCTGTCTCCCTCTCTCCTCCTCTCTGCTCCTCCTGTCTCCCTCTCCTCTCTCCTCCTCTCTGCTTCTCTCCTCTTCCTCTCGTCTCCTCCTCTCTCTTCCTCTCTGCTCCTCTCCTCCTCCTTTTCCTCCTCCTCCTCTGTTCACGTTCTGCTGATTGTCTCATTAGGTTCATTACTTTACACGAGCTGTAATTATCTTTATTGTGTCAAGTTGTTCTTCTAAAGCACAGCCCAGAAATAATTATACTCAGAGAAAAACACACAGGAAAACAGGACTGAACCAGGACTGAACCAGGTCTAAAGCAGGACTAAACCAGGACTGAACCAGGTCTAAAGCAGGACTAAACCAGGACTGAACCAGGACTGAACCAAGACTGAACCAGGTCTAAACTAGGACTAAACCAGGACTGAACCAGGTCTAAACCAGGACTGAACCAGGACTGAACCAGGACTGAACCAGGACTAAACCAAGACTGAACCAGGTCTAAACAAGGACTGAACCAGGACTGAACCAAGACTGAACCAGGTCTAAACCAGGACTGAACCAGGACTGAACCAGGACTAAACCAGGACTAAACCAGGACTGAACCAGGACTGAACCAGGGACTGAATCAGGACTGAACCAGGACTAAACTAGGACTAAACCAGGTCTAAACTGGATCAGATCCGGTCTCGCTGCAGTGCTGTCAGACTCATTTCTGGACAGGACTGATCTGGTTTTGGCAGCTCTCGTCTCTGATGCGTTGCTGTAAAATCGCTGAACACTTCTTATCTGGCCCTGCAGCTGCTGGTCACATGACCTGGTCCTCATCATGGCCGCCGTCCAAACACAGCAGGGTCCAGAGTTTGTCTGTGGTCAGAGTGGAGCCGTGACATCACAGACGGGTCTGTCACCGCCTCATCTCAAATGTGTTTCAGGATCAGTTTCACTCGGACTGATTCAAAAGCTCCTCACAGACTCAGTCCTTCTGATCTGTGAGTATCATATGAGCCCTCAGGTCCTCAGGTCCTCATGTCCTCAGGTCCTCAGGCCCTCAGGTCCTCAGGCCCTCAGGTCCTCAGGCCCTCAGGACCTGAGGTCTGCTGCCAGTGTAAAGTAAACTCAAAGTAAACTCAGAGCTTATCTCTTTAGTTTAGCTTTTAATTCAAACTTTTACCAGTTTGAAAAATGTACAAAATAAGTAAAACATACTTATTTTTTATTCTTTGTATCATTTGTTTGTCTAACTTAAAACACTCACACATGTTTATTACTTTAACCTGTTAAAGCTTTAGGAGCTTTATGTTTGAGTTTGATTAGTCTAATTACTGTGTGTGGGGGCGGAACAGCGGGGGCGCTGTTGTAATCGTTCTAATTGTTCTGTTGCATGTGACACACTGTGTGCTGCATTTCAAATGTATAAAAAGTGCTGCACAGGTGAAGTTTGATTTGATTAACTGTAACTCATCTATCTCCATGGAGACAAGCGGTGTGAGGTCTCATTTATAAAACTTTACAAGAAATTCTTACAAAAGTGCACACAGGGACAAAACTCAGACCTCCTCAGACCTCCTCAGACCTCCTAAGACCTACTCAGACCTACTGGAACCTCCCAAAACCTCCTCAGTCTTCCTCAGATCTCCTCAGATCTCATCAAACCTCTTCAAACCTCATCAGACCTCCTCAGACCTCCTCAGGCCTCCTCAGACCTCCTCAGACTTCCTCAGACCTACTGGAACCTCCTGAAACCTCCTCAGTCTTCCTCAGATCTCATCAAACCTCGTCAAACATCATCAGTCCTCCTCAGACGTCCTCAGACTTTCTCAGACCTCCTCAGATCTCATCAAACTTTGTCAAACCTCATCAGATCTCCTCAGACTTCCTTAGATCTCCTCAGACTTCCTCAGGCCTCCTCAGATCTCCTCAGACCTCTTCAGACCTCCTCAGACTTCCTTAGACCTCCTCAGACCTCCTCAGATCTCCTCAGACCTCTTCAGACCTCCTCAAACTTCCTTAGACCTCCTCGGACCTCCTCAGACTTCATTAGACCTCCTCAGACCTCCTCAGACTTCCTCAGACCTGCTCAGACTTCCTTAGACCTCCTAAGACCTCCTCAGACTTCCTCAGACCTCCTCAGCACAGCACAGATCTCTGCTCTATTAAGTGCAGTACTGATTTAGTCCTGTTCAAATCCAGTTTTGGTTCTGGTTCAGTCCTGGTTCAGTCCTGGTTTAATCCTGGTTTAATCCACATACTGTACTCCACATTGAAGCCTTAGCTGAGGTCTCTTCTTGTATATTTTTCTTGCAGATTATTCTTTCGAGTATTTTCCTAAAACATTGATCTAAAAATAAAAGCGTGTGCTCTGCGAACGCGTCCGTCAGCACCACATTCCCACGTTTACGATGTGAGTGTTTGTGTGAAATATGATGCAAGACTCTGACAGATGAGGGCACAATCCCGTCTGCTCCTCCGGAAAATCGCACGGCTCATTCACAAAAACTGTGAGTAAGCAAAAAGAAGAGGGACATAACGAATCAGGGACTGAGGCAAAAAGAAGAGGGACAAAACAAATGAGGGACTGAGGCAAAAAGAAGAGGGACAGAACGAATGAGGGACTGAGGCAAAAAGAAGAGGGACAGAACGAATGAGGGACTGAGGCAAAAAGAGGAGGGACAGAACGAATGAGGCAAAAAGAGGACGGACAGAACGAATGAGGCAAAAAGAGGACGGACAGAACGAATGAGGGACTGAGACAAACAGAGGAGGGACAGAACGAATTAGGCAAAAAGAGGAGGGACAGAACGAATGAGGTAAAAAGAAGAGGGACAGAATGAATGAGGGACTGAGGCAAAAAGAGGAGGGGCAGAACGAATGAGGCAAAAAGAGGAGGGACAGAACGAATGAGGCAAAAAGAAGAGGGACAGAACGAATCAGGGACTGAGGCAAAAAGAAGAGGGACAGAACGAATGAGGCAAAAAGAGGAGGGACAGAACGAATGAGGCAAAAAGAGGAGGGACAGAACGAATGAGGCAAAAAGAAGAAGGACAGAACGAATCAGGGACTGAGGCAAAAAGAAGAGGGACAGAACGAATGAGGGACTGAGGCAAAAAGAGGAGGGACAGAACGAATGAGGCAAAAAGAGGAGGGACAGAACGAATGAGACAAAAAGAGGAGGGACAGAACGAATGAGGGACTGAGGCAAAAAGAGGAGCGACAGAACAAATGAGGCAAAAAGAAGAGGGACAGAACGAATCAGGGACTGAGGCAAAAAGAGGAGGGACAGAACGAATGAGGCAAAAAGAGGAGGGATAGAACGAATGAGGGATGAGATGAAAAGAGGAGGGACAGAGAATCGTGACTGAAAGAGAATTAAACCAAGACCTAACCAAAACCTAACCAGGACTGAACCAGGTCGAAACCAGGACTAAGACTGCATCCTCACTTGTCCTGATTTAGTCTTGGTCTAGTCCCGGTCTAGCCCCAGTTTAGTTCCGGTTCAGTCCTGGTTCGGTCCTGGTTTAGTCCTGGATTAGTCCAGTTTTAGTCCTGGTCTAGTCCTGGTCTAGTCCTGGTCTCGTCCTCCTTTAGTCCTGATCTAGCCCTGGTCTAGTCCTGGTCTAGTCCAGTCTAGTCCCGGTCTAGTCCCGGTCTCGTCCCCCTTTAGTCTCGGTCTAGTCCTGGTCTCGTCCTCCTTTAGTCCAGTTTTAGTCCTGGTCTAGTCCCGGTTTAGTCCTGGTCTCGTACTCCTTTAGTCCTGGTCTAGTCCTGGTCTAGTCCTGGTCTTGTCCTGGTCTCGTCCTGATCTAGCCCTGGTCTAGTCCTGGTCTAGTCCTGGTCTAGTCCCGGTCTAGTCCTGGTCTCGTCCTCCTTTAGTCCAGTTTTAGTCCTGGTCTAGTCCCGGTCTCGTCCCCCTTTAGTCCCGGTCTAGTCCTGGTCTCGTCCTGGTCTAGTCCTGGTCTCGTCCTCCTTTAGTCCAGTTTTAGTCCTGGTCTAGTCCCGGTTTAGTCCTGGTCTAGTCCCGGTCTAGTCCTGGTCTCGTCCTCCTTTAGTCCAGTCCTGGTCTCGTCCTGATCTAGCCCTGGTCTAGTCCAGTCTAGTCCAGTCTAGTCCCGGTCTAGTCCTGGTCTCGTCCTGATCTAGCCCTGATCCAGCCCTGGTCTAGTCCAGTCTAGTCCTGGTCTAGTCCTGGTCTAGTCCTCCTTTAGTCCTGGTCTAGTCCAGTTTTAGTCCCGGTCTCGTCCTCCTTCAGCGCTGATAGAATCCGTTCTTTATTCTAAACAGATCATGTCGTCTAAACCTTTAACAGAGGCGTCAGTGTTTGGTGTGAAAATGAAAATTGAATCCTCAGTGTGTCCCGTCGGTTCGGTCGCTCGTGTCTCTCATCCTCTCTTTTGTCCGATGGCGTTTTCATCTCTCGTTCTCTCACTCTTTTCTCTTTCATTCCTGCAGTTTTGGCTCCGAGTCTCATTTGTGCAGATGTTTTGGGAGCGACGTTTGAATAATTCTGTGTAAATCCAGTTTTTGAGCGGGACTTCAAAGTGCTACGGAGGCCAATGAATATGAACGAGAGCGGGGATAAAACACCGATGTTCATTTTTAACACGACAGATCACACCACCGGACCACCAGGGGGCGCTGCGTCAGCCTTCATCTCGTTGTATTTTCAAGCATTTTCAAATCAACAATTCAACTTTCCAAACAAAATACAAAACTGAAAATTGACCTCTTCAGATTAGACAATGACGACTCATACTTTGCGGATGATGTCATTCGTATTCCCCAGGGTTGACGCTAACTGGAGGCACTGCTCGGTCTGAACGTCTGTTACTCAAGTCAGACTTTAACCTGAGCTTTGGTTTAACCATAAAAAACTGACGAATAATAGCTCCAACTACAACGGACGAGCTGATTTTGTGCTTTTAAACAAGTCCTTCTCAAATAACATCGCAGTCACAAGCTAGCTAGCGTTAGCCGACATGTTCCAGTTAGCCGCTCGCACCCTTTTATTGAAAATCAAACACTTAAACACAACCGCGGATGCTCAAATCGATCACTGGCTCTTGAAAATGCGTCGATAAACCCATTTTGCGTTTTTTTTCTCACGTTTTCAGGTGAACCGCATCACCACGGTAACTGCTGAACATTCCGCCACAGACACCCATGCGTGACGTCAATATTACTGCGCGACAAGACCTTTAATAACACGATAATGCTGTTCCCAAAGTGTCCCCAGATATGTATCCCCCATAGGGAAACGTTTCTTGGTACGGCTTTATAAAAACTCGACTCTAATTAGCCTCACTGAAGCATGAACTAAGTCATTATACAGTGTCGCCCATTTTTAAACCCACCGCAATTAAAAACAAATATTAAAGTGAATATTTAAAAAAAAACAGGCTGGTTGAACTTAATCAAAGCCTGAATACTGATCGCTGTGTGTTCGCTGAGAGGGCTCTGGTCTGATAATTAACCACTGGAAAATATTTAATTACAAAACAATATAAAACACAGCGTGAAAATTACTACATTAAAAATTGAAAGTAAACGTCCAAATCTCAAACCGACTTTTTTGGTTATTACAAACTATCTCCTCCTGTAACACAAGTTCTTAAAGAGGATTATTCTGCAAACTGGACTTTTCAGAGCTTTTAATTGTGTTGTATTTGTTTACTTTCACTATTAACCCTGAGTTGTTGTTGGAGCCATTCGTGCATCTTTAATCCTTTATTTTCCAGACGCCATGTTGTCGATCATGTTCCGACTTCACAGTGATCGTTACACGCCCACTGTGACGTAGATACTTCATTCTTCAGTTAGATTTTTTGTAAAAAAATGGTGACACATGTAGAATTCAGCAGAGCTACGTGGTCATTTTGGTACAAATAAAAAACAATCCTCTGTTCGCTAGTGTGACGTGCAGCGATCCATAGGGGGCGCAGACGTCACGCGACACTTTGTTGTGATGACGTTTACGGCGATGCAGTTTTCTAACACAGAATTCAGCGGATTTGTTTATTTCATTCAGTCGTTCTAGATGGATTTTGCGATTTAAAATGTGCAAACTTTAATTTACTGTTAATATGTAAATCTGTATATATGTATGAATGTTTTAGGCGCTCTGTAAACTCCAGTGTCTTGGTCGTCTCTGAACACATGGACTGAACTGGCTTTAAGTTAGTTAGTTAGTTAGTTAGTTAGTTAGTTAGTTAGTTACTTTATTGTCCCCCGATTTGTCTTCACAGTCATGTTCACACAGGGAAAAACGCCATTTACACACAATACCACACAAACACATCACATACATTGGAGTAAATGACATTATAAAAGTGCATAATAATAATCGGAGTTTCGTGGTCTATAGATTGTTCAGGTTAATAATGGCTGTGGGTATGAAACTATTTTTGAAACGTGCTTTATTACATCTGAGAGTCCTGTATTGTCGACCTGAAGGCAGTAGAGTAAAGTAACGGTGCAGTGGGTGAGTGTGGTCCTGTGTTATTGTCTGTGCTGTACGAGTAATGGCTTTAGAGTTTAGCTGTGACAGACTGGGAGCAGGGAGGCCAATGATATTTGCTGCTAGGTGGGTTATTTTTGTGAAAGAATTAGGGTTTTTAACTGTGAGCGTGATAAGAAAACACGGTGGACAGTACAGGAGGACAGGTTGGATGATGCTGGTGCACAGAATAAGCAGTAGATGTGGTGAAACATGAAGTCCTTTTAACTTACGGATAACAGAAAGTCTTTGATTTAAACTGAATTAACTTATTTATTAGAACACTACAGCACTTTAAAATGACTGGAAGCACTTTAGCCACATACGCACTTTATAAATACGCACTTTAGACCGTATGGAGTGTGAATTTTTCGTGATCTGTGGAGTTGTTTGATTGTTGTTTGTGTCGTCCTGTCTCTCGTCCCGTTTTAGATGTTGAGGGACTGCAAATGAAAATTAGCTGTGCGGCAAACTTCAGCACATTTACACGTGTATTTTTTACTCGTGTTTGTTAATGTGCATTGTCCCTTTTAAATAAATAAATAAATTACAACATAATGATCCAAGTATATCACAGACACAAGCACAATACGTCCGCTTTAAAAGTCCCTCGTCGGCCTTGTATCAAGTGTGATTTTTTGGTTTTATTACTTTACACTTAAACCTTGTGTTGAATACTGTGCGTCTTAAACATTGAGGTGAACTTGTTTTTCTCTGTAAGAATGTGACGTACTTATTTTAACATGTTTACACTGGAACCTGCTTCTTCAGTTCCATGATACATGTATTCATCTTCAGGTTGAACAGAAATCTTGTAATGCATCTTGTCAGTGGCGTATTCTACCTTCATGTAAACAGTTAACAGTATATCCACGTATGACCTTGTACACACAGTATGTAAACAGGACCAGCCTTTTATAGATAGTACTTTTCTTGGGGTAGAAGTACTGCATGGCTCCTTTGTAATGTAACGCACACACACCTATTGTTTGTACCCGATATCAGATAAACTTCTTTCAACCGTCTACCTGGTCTGAAATCACTTCCTTCACAATTACACATCCCCTGCAGTTAGCCGTTAGCAGTGTTAGCCCTGCAGTTAGCCGTTAGCTGCTAGCAGTGTTAGCCCCGCAGTTAGCTAAGACATGCTGCTGTCTGTAGAATTCCATGTAAAAGTTTTGTATCGTCTCATTAAGACTCAAAATGGCCACCTGGGATTTAGAGACTATGTTTTTTTCTATGTCACTGTGATGCGTTTAAGTGCGCGAGACGGGAGGAGAACAGAGCTGTGTGGTGGTAATGAAACGACTGCACATCGCAACAGGTTTGTGAAGTCGTATTATGCAGTTTTGTATCATGTTTTTTTATATTTAAGGAGAATTGTCATGTGGGAGTGTGGGTGATCTAAGCTTGGGGGCGGAGTTTTGTACGGAATCTTACAGTTAACCATGAGGAGGGTTCGATTAGAGCCCGGGAGAGATCGCTAGATGACTCAAACATGCACGGATGACATCTGAAACCTCTTAAGGCATGTTTTTGATGACAAAACTACGTTATAACATGGTAGAAAGCTCCGCAAAGTCACTTCAGGTGTGTTTAGGAGATGTATTTGTACCTCCCTCTGTGCCACTGCGCTGCGTTTAAGTGCGCGTGAGACAAGAGGAGAACAGAGCTGTGTTTACTGTCCGTGGGTCGTGTGAGTTCTGTTTGAGTCGTGACCTGAGCAGAGTTTAAAGAGGAGTGATGAGGAGGATGCGGGGAAGAGCATCCGAGACCCGCTGCATCACATTAAACTTCACTAAAGGTCAGACAATCGATACATCAGACTGATAACACCGGGCTCAAGACACAAGGCCAAAGGAGCTATAATTTACACATATCTGAGTGTTAGCATTTTAGCTTTTTTTAGAAATCGGTGAGTAAAGACACCTGGTGGACAGAATGACATGAAGCTTTAAAGGTCTTATACAGTTGTCAGTGGAGCACTTCCTGTATTACTTGATGACATCACAAGGTGTTTTAAGCTTTGGGGATGTAAACAGACTCATAATAAAGTGTGATTCAAACATGTGTGAATGAAACAAAACACAGCTCCAGGTCTGTTTGTGATAAGCTAACAACATTACAGGACCAAACCAGGGCCAAACCTGGACTAAACCAGGACTAAACCAGGTCTGGTGAACAAAGAGCAACCCATTAGTCTCCTGGAAATACTGAATACAACCGCAATTGTTAAAAACAAAACAAAAAACAACTTAGTAAATTAGCAACAGATTATGATTCACTGTGACTAATTACAGAAACCAGCCGCCCATCTGTAGATAAATTCATGCCAAGTCTCATCGTCCTCTTCAGAGCCAAGGCATGATTAAAGAAAGAATTAAGACTTAAGAAATAAACAAGGTCAAAATCAAGTCCAAATTAGGTCCCAGGTTTAATCTAGGGCTAAACCAGGTCTAAACGAGGACTAAATAAGGTCTAAATCAGGAGTAAACCAGGTCTAACCCAGGTCTAACCGTCTAAACGATGACTAAACCAGGTCTAAATCAGGTCTAAATCAAATCTAAATCAGGACTAAATCAGGACTAAATCAGGACTAAATTAGGACTAAATTAGGTATAACCCAGGACTAACCCCAGTCTAAAATTTAGGTCCACACTACATGAAACAATTTACAGAAAACTACCACTATTTGTTAATACTACCATTCAACGTTCCATCAATAAAGTCAATAAAGTCTAAACCAGGAGTAAACCAGGACTAAATCTGGACTAAATTAGGACTAAACTAAGACTAAACCAGGACTACACCATATAAACGTGGTGTAAACTTCTACCCAGGACTAAAAACAGGTTTAAACAAGATTTAAACTAGGTCCAAACTAGGTCCAACCCAGGTCTAAATGGGGCCTTACCCAGGACAAAACAAATCTCACACAACCATCTCTAATCAGTCCAAATCAGATGAAAGCTGCAGTTCCTCCAGAGATGTTTTTGTCTAAAATCCACAGTTCATAAACTGAACCTTGGCCCAGGCTGGTGCTGAGTTTTATCACTGTCGACATTTGTAACGAGAACACAGAGGGAATCCCCAAAACACCAAATAAAACACCAAACGACACATCTCCAGCCAAACATCTCCATCCAAACATCTCAAACCCAACTGTGGCTCTGATCACAGACACTGTAGTGCAGTGTCTAAGTCTAAACCAGGTCTAAACCAGGTCTAAACTGGAACCAACCTAGGTTTTGCCCAGGTCTAACCAGGAATAACCTAGGACTAACCCAAATTTAAGACAGATTTAAACTAGGTCCAAACCTGGTCTAGACCAGGTGTAAAACAGGACTAAACCAGGTCTAAACTAGATTTGAGCCAGGGCCATGTCCTCGTTTTGACTTACTCATGACAAAACCAGGTCTCAACTAGGACTAAACTAGGACTAAACCATGTCTAAACTGTTTTAACCATAATCTAGACTGGGGCTAAACTGGGACTGAACTCAGTTTTACCCACATCTAAACCAGGATTAAATCAGGTCCAAAGAAAGTCTTTTTAATCAACATTAGATGAAAACTGCAATTCCTCCAGAGTCGTTTTTTGTCAAAAATCCACATTTCATAAAGTGAACCTTGGCTCAGAGTTTTATCACTGTTGATATTTGTAACGAGAACACAGAGGGAATCCCCAAAACACCAAACAAAACACCAAATGACACATCTTCAGCCAAACATCTTCAGCCAAACATCTTCAGCCAAACATCTTCAGCCAAACATCTCAAATGTGACGATGGCTCTGATCACAGACAGACAGAACTAACCCAGGTCTAGGCCAGGTCCAACTCAGGTCTCAAACCTAGGTCCATACGACATGAAGTAGTCAGGTTTTCCTAAAACAGAACTCAAACAGGTTTAAACCAGATTTAAACTAGGTCCAAACCAGGTCTAAATGAGGACTTACCCAGGACAAAACCAGGTAAAATCTTAGACAAAACCACCTCTAATCAGTCCAAATCAGATGAAAGCTGCAGTTCCTCCAGAGACATTTTTGTCTAAAATCCACATTTCATATACTGAACCTTGGCCCAGGCTTGTGCTGAGTTTTATCACAGTTGACAATTGTAACGAGAACACAGAGGGAATCCCCAAAACATCAAACAAAACACCAAACGACACATCTCCATCCAAACATCTCAAACCTGAACAGGTCCCTGATCGCAGACGCTGGAGTGCACATGGACAGCATTAATCGAGGTCTATCCCAGGACTAACCTAGGACTAACCCAGGTCTAAAACGTAAGTCCATTCCACATGAAGTTACTTACAAAAAACTGTCAACCCCATATGTTAATACAACCATTCAAAGTTCCATTATCAGAGTCAACAAAGTCTAAACCAGGTCTAAAATGAGACTAAAGTACGACTAAACTAGGTCTAACCCAGGTCTAAAACCAAAAATGTACCCATAATCTAAACTGGGACTAAACTTGGAGTTAACGAGGGTCAAACCACATCATAACCAGGTTTAAACCAGGACTAAACCAGGTCTAAATGCGGACTTATGCTGGACAAAACTAATCTGAAACTAAACCATCTCTAATCAGTCCAAATCAGATAAAAGCTGCAGTTCCTCCCGAGACGTTTTTGTCAAAAGTCCACATTTCATAAACTGAACCTTGGCCCAGGCTGGTGCTGGGTTTTTATCACTGTCGACATTTGTAACGAGAACACAGAGGGAATCCCCAAAACACCAAACAAAACAATAAACGACACATCTCCATCCAAACATCTCCATCCAAACATCTCCATCCAAACATCTTCAGCCAAACATCTTCAGCCAAACATCTCAAACACAATGGTGGCTCTAATCACAGACGCTACAGTGCACATAGACAGACAAGACTAACCCAGGTCTTACCCAGGTCTAACCCAAGACTAACCCACATCTAAGCCAGGTCCAACCCAGGTCCAACCCAGGTCCAACCCAGGTCCAACCCAGGCCTACCATCTGTCCATACCACATAAAGTTATTTACAGAAAACTATCCAACCCATGCGTTCATACCACCATTGCAAGTTCCATCATCAGAGTCAAAGTCTAACCCAGGTCTAACCCAGGTCTAACCCAGGTCTAACTCAGGTCGAAACCAGGACTAAACCAGGTCTAAACTCGCTCTAAATCAGATTTGAACTAAGTCCAGGTCCTTGTTTAGACTTATCCCCGACAAAGCCACGTCAGCCAAGCCACAGGACTAAGCCAGGATGACTTTCTTAACCATAATCTAAACTGCTACTAAACTAGGACCAAATCAGGTCTAAGCCAAGACTAAACCAGGTCCAAACCAGGTCCAAACCACCTCTAGTCAGTCTAAATCAGATGAAAGCTGCAGTTCCTCCAGAGATGTTTTTGTCTAAAATCCACAGTTCATAAACTGAACCTTGGCCCAGGCTGGTGCTGAATTTTATCACTGTCGACATTTGTAACGAGAACACAGAGGGAATCCCCAAAACACCAAACAAAACACCAAACGACACATCTCCAGCCAAACATCTCCACCCAAACATCTCCATCCAAATATAAACCAAGTCAAAACTAGATCTAAACCAGGTCTAAACCAGATTTGAACAAGGTACAAGTCCTTGTTTAGATTTACCCATGACAAAACCAGGTCCTCAAGCCTCAACCAGGACTAAACCACCTTTCAATGTCCCATGATTGGAGCTCTCATGCAAACTCCAAATGGGAAATTTTGTGCCGTTGAAGGAGTCGAGGTCTTTGGAGACATTTTTTGTTCTTAAATCCCCTCTCTCACAGATGAGTTATGGGACTGCAGTGACACGTTTCATTTGGGCCGAGAATCGTCCCGTGTCTTGACGCACAGCCATTTTTTTTTTTGTATCTACCTCTTGACTTTTTTCCCCCGAACCCTCAGGATCTTTTGAGAAGTTTAAAATGACTGTGTTATTGTGTCCAACCTCAGCAGCGATGCCACGCTGTGAGAGGCTTTACTGATGTAACTCAACAATCCGACCATGTTCAAAGAGAGAAAGCTTTTTGCCTTTGCCATCAGGAGGTCGTGAAAGTGTGGATACCTGACCGAAAATGACACCGAGTCCGTATTTTTGCGAAGATTCTGGCTTTTAAAGACAGTGGTCTTAAACTTTTGATCAGCTGATGAACAGTTTATTTCAGTTTAATGGCTGTTTGCAATAAATAACTTTATGTGTCACTCCCATTTCTTCTTTTTGCATTCTGAAGCACCACTTAGAACATTCTTAAGATCCAACAGTGCAAAATGTAAATTCTTGCAACTTTTCAACTGAAGTTTTAATCAGGAGTGTAAACTGGCAGGAAACCAAAGTTTACCCAAGTTTATACCAGGTTCAAACCAGGTTCAAATCATCTCTAATCAATCCACAGCAGATGCAACCTGCACTTCCCCCGAAGACATTTTTGTAAAAACTTTAAAATCCACATAAACTGAACCTTGGCCCAGGCTGGTGCTGAGTTTTATCACAGTTGACACTTGTAACGAGAGCAAAGAGGGAATCCCCAAAACACCAAACAAAACGCCAAACGAAACAACTCCAGCCAAACATCTCTATCCAAACCCGACCCGACACAGACAGAGGAGAGAAGCTGGACCCGGGCCATCAGACAAAACACCAGAGCCTAAAACCACGTTCCCCAAACGCTCTGGAGCCGCGGGGACAGAAAACAGCACAAGGACAACGAGGGACGACAGGTCTGCTTACCTGCACCAGGAGGACCAGGAGGACCAGGAGGACCAGGAGGACCAGGAGGAGGAGAGGAGGGGGAGGAAAGGGAGGATGAGGAGAAAGAGAGAGAGAGAGAGAGAGAGAAGAGTGTTAGACAGTGGAATTATACTTAAACAAGACCAAAACAAACATAGATTTAACCAGGTCTAAACCAGGACTAAACTTGGGCTTAATAAGGTCTAAACCAGGTCTAAATCATTACTAAAGTGGGACTTAACGAGGTCTAAACTGGGTCTAAACCAGTTCTAAACCAGGACTAAACTGGGACTGAACTGGGATTTTACCGGGTCTAAACCAAGACTAAAACAGGTCTAAAACAGGTCTAAGCCTGGCCTAAACCAGATCTAAACCAGGTCTAAACTAGGTCTAAACCAGGTCTAAACCAGGTCTAAACCAGGCCTAAACCAGGCCTAAACCAGGTCTAAACCAGGTCTAAACCAGGACTAAACCAGGTCTAAACTAGGTCTAAACCAGGTCTAAACTAGGTCTAAACCAGGCCTAAACCAGGTCTAAACCAGGTCTAAATCAGGTCTAAACCAGGTCTAAATCAGGTCTAAACCAGGTCTAGAGAGTGGAATTCTGCATAAACCAGGCCAAAACAAACATGTCGGATTATCGGGATTTGGGAGGATCAAAAGCGTCTTCCACAAAGTTCTAATTATATTTGAGGACAGCGCAGAAAACAAAACAATTCCCAGTCGGACTGTGGACCGTTGACGCGTGGCTCTCCTGCTCCGTGCCAAAGTGAGGCGACTTTTGCCCATTCAAAACATATGCAGTGTTGTTTCAAATTGTACATCGCTATGGCAACAGGCCACATTTTAAAACGTCCTGAAACCCATATTAGTCCAAATCCAGGTATTGGAGCAAAATGTGTCTTGCCCCAGCACAGATTTAGAGTATAAACACCTCCTGAGGTCAAAACAAGTCCACTGTGTACTGTCTGTGTTAATTATAAAGCATGCTAGTTGTTGCTATCTTTACCGTGACGAGAAAACTCCGCTCAGGTCACTAAAGGTCGTGGAAAGTGCTTATAAACTCATCGTGGTGAATAATTAGAATACTCTGAATGCAAAAAGTAAGTGAGGAATAACTTTGGACCACTGCAAACTGTTTAAAATGAGCTCATTCGGTCGTTTTTGGGTTTAGCGCTCAAGTCTTGAAAACGTGCAGCCTTTTCCCCATAAAGACTAAAGTACTAAATGTGAGTATTAAGTTATCCAGGCTCAAGTTAGTCGGGCTAAACATGTGCTACACTCATTATAAAGTACACACAGGTGGTAGAGAAGACACAAGTGGTCCTCAAGTAAGAGTACTGTATTTTCTGGAGTATAAGTCACACTTTTTTTCATGGTTTGTCTGGGGTGCAATTTATGTGTGAAATTATTCAAATATATAATTTCACATCTTCGTTATTGTCACACTGGTATTCAGCCTGTTGTTCTCTATTTTACTGTGATTATTAAAACTTGCCTTTAAAGATAAAATGTCTGTTCTTATATTAAATTTCCCCCCCAAAATGCGACTTATACTCCAGTGCAACTTATATATGTTTTTTTTCTTTATTATTATGTATTTTTTGGTGTGACTTATATATGTTTTTTTCTTTATTATTATGTATTTTTTGGTGTGACTTATACTCCAGAGCGACATATATGTGTTTTTTTCTTCATTATTATGTATTTTTTTCACTGGTGCGACTTATACTCCAGAGCGACTTATATTCCGGAAAATACAGTAATAGTACCTCAAAATAATATTACTCAAGTAGAAGTACAAAGTAGAGGTCCAAGAAATGACTCAAGTAAGAATAACACTCAGGATGTAACATTTGATTTATAATTTAAAGTGAATGTGAAGGACAAAATATGACAAAATAAAATATGGTATAGAGTGTTTGTCCATTAATCAGAAGGTTGGCGGTTCAAATCCCGCTCTCAACATATGCATCACTGGTTCAGAGCGTTCAGATCCACTGACGCACAGGTTGGCGGTGTGATTCCAGCTCCCACAGATGAACGTTGTTGTTGTGTCCTTGAGCAAGACACTGAAAACACTTGTACACCCCCGATGTCTGTGTATATGTGTGTCTTTTTGTGCGTTAAAGGTGGAAAAGCGCCATATAAAAACGTGACCATGACCATTCACTCAAGTAGGAGGGAAAGTACGCTGCTCGAGAAGTACTCTAAAAGGTACAGGTTGTTTTTTAAAGGTACTCGAGTAAATGTAACTAAGTGCTCCCCACCTCTGACTGTAGCAAAGCGCTGTGGGATCAGTTTGACTCCTGATTATTGAACGACACACTTTCTGTTGCGTCCGAGGGAAACTGCAGGAGCGACAGACGGACTCTGAACATGAACGCTCCATGTTTCATCTGTGGATCACACCAGTAACTTCATCGTTTAAGCGGCAGAACGACTCGGTATCGTTCGCCGCTCGGTCTAATTCATAATTTTCTCATTACACAAATTGTTATAATTGAGTGGAGCTATAATTGTGATTAAAATGAATTTCCCGGCCCCGCCATGTTTGGACATAAATATCTGACAGAAACAGGAGCTATATAATATCCTTCATATATTTCACGTCGTAAAGGAGCAGTATGTCTCCTGCCTCCTGCAGTTTGAAACAGGTACTGCACATAAAACTGAACTGTCCACATCTGCACAGCTCAAAATGCTCTGTTCCAGCCTGTGATGTCATGAAGTAGTGGTAGTTTTCAGATATTTTATGGGTCAAGGTATTTTACTTTCATGGGTATTAAAGAGGAGGTATTTTACTTTCATGGGTATTAAAGAGGAGGTATTTTACTTTCATGGGTATTAAAGAGGAGGCATTTTACATCTACGGGGTATTAAATAGGAGGTATTTTACTTCTACGGGGTATTAAAGAGGAGGTATTTTACTCTATGTGGTATTAAAGAGGAGGTATTTTACTTCTACGGGGTATTAAAGAGGAGGTATTTAACTTAATATGTTTTATAACTTTCACTTTCATTTTTGACATTCTGAGTCCCCTCTCTCTTTGCTCCCTGTGCTAAGCCCCTCCCCCCTCAGAGCGCTATCACAACACAATCATCATGCATCTCGCTAATTAAACGTGAGAAGTTGTAGTGCACAGTTTTGTATCACGTTTTTGTATATTTATGTAGAATTGTCGCATGGAAGCATGAGTGATGTAGACTTGTGGGCGGAGCCTTGTACAGAATCACACAGCTAAACGTAAGGAGGGTTTGAATAGGGCTCAGGAGAGATCACTAGATGACTCAAACCTGTATGGATGACATTTAAATCCTCTTCAGACGTGTTTTTGATGAGAAAACAACGTTAAAACATGGTAAAAAGCTCCAAAAACACCCCCGCTTTAAGAAAAGTAGGAGGTACATCTGATTTGCACATGTTTACCTCGTGTCTGGGGACAGAGTTAGGTCATGTTTGTGGATTTTAAAACAGTTCCTTTAACTCTACAGCTTAGTTCTGCTTTCAAATGACATTCAAATCTGCAGAACAAAATGAAAAGTCATCGACACAGTCCCAGTCAGGAAAAACTCATCTAAACTACAAAATCAGGATCGTACATTTAAAGTGAGGGTTGTTTTTTTAAAAGAGCTCATATTTACACGGCGTCTGCTGCAGTGTCCTCTGTTTCAGTCTCCGCTCTGTGTTCTGTCCTTGTCTTTGTCGATTTAAGGTCGATTTGAAGTTTTGTCAGCGGAGCGTGAACAGACCGACGAACACGAGATGAAAATCCAAAACAGAACCTCAAAATGTCTGACAACGACGCTTGAACGCAAGGGCGCGCAGGAACAATACTGCAATATGTTTATCCAGCTCGGGAGGGCATCTGACGCACTGGGAGGGCATCTGACGCACCGGGAGGGCATGCGACGCACCGGGAGGGCATCTGACGTACCGGGAGGGCATCTGGCACAGGGTTACAGGAGGATAGGAGGGGACGGGAGGGCATGGCAGGGCATCTGACAGACAGGGCTACAGACTCGGTTCGTCTCTCGCTGTCACTTTGACGCGCTAACACGACGTGACAACATCAAGCTAACGCTGCGCTAACAGGAAGTGACATCACACCCCAAACGACCCCTGTGACGGATCAGGTCGTGTCAGGGAAATTAGTGACAACCGTTTTCTGACTGTTAAGCATAAAATCCTCCTTTACACATTTGTACTTTTTAATTTTTTTGTAAAGTTAATAATTTAGTTACAATTAGACTAATAATACTGTTTAAATCCCTCCTCTCCGATTAACAGAGTTTGGCTCATTAATTCTGCAGAAATCCTCCATGTTTTTCTGTCCCTTGTGATATTTCTGTGCTTCCTTTTGTTCCTCGTGAGCCGCCATGTTTGTTTTGATACAGACACACCGTGCATGTCCCTGATTGGCTGATCCACCAGTCAATCACACACGTCTGAATTTAGGAAGATTCACCAGTGACACTGAAAATACAGAGTGAAAGAGACGAGTCTGGAGCTCAGGTAAAGTGTAACCCAGAGACAATGAAGGATGGGTCAAATGTAGTTTTAGCCCTGAGACACTGAAGGATGGGTCAAACGTACATTGGCAGATGGATCAAATGCAGGTTTAACCCAGAAGCGGTGAAGGATGGGTCAAATGCAGGTTGAACCAAGAAACAATGACAGATGGGTCAAATGCAGGTTAAATCAAGAGACACTGAGGGAATTGCCAAATGCAGGTTGAACCCAGAAGCACTGAAGGATGGGTCAAATGCACTTTGCCAGATGGGTCAAATGCAGGTTTGACCCCCCCCAAAAAAAACCCTGAAGAATGGGTCAAATGCAGGTTTAACCCAAAAACACTGAAGAATGGGTCAAATGCAGGTCTAACCCAAAAACACTGAATAATGGGTCAAATGCAGCTTTAACCCAGATACACTGAAGAATGGGTCAAATGCACATTGGCAGATGGATCAAATGCAAGTTTAATCCAGAAGCACTGAAGGATGGGTCAAATGAAGGATTAACCCAAAAACACTGAAGAATGGGTCAAATGCAGAGGACCCATTTGAACATTATGCCATAACCTGAAGTAATTTAGTGTAAATATTTTAAATCAAACTCGTCTAATCAGTTTTGTTATCATTATTTTGCTCCACAGACTCAGGGCTGAGGATGAAATGCTCCATTCAAACATAATTATCCCGTTGTTATAGTAACGCTCCTCGTCTGATCTCATGCTCCTGATGACACCATAGACTTTAATACACACAGTTTATTTATTTTAGAGGAAAGACTCATTCTCCAAAGATCCTGGCTCTCTGCGCCTCAGCGGGACACTTGGGATTGTTGTTGTGTCGCTGGTCTCTCAGGTGTGAATCCAATCTGTGTAATGTGACCGGAAAATCTCAACGTTCCCAATGGTCCCACATCCAGTTTAAACCAGACAAGAACGAGTCTGAGCCAGACTGAGCCAGACTGAGCCAGACTGAACCACACTGAACCACACTGAACCAGGACTGAACCAGGACTGAGCCAGACTGAACCAGACTGAATCAGACTGAGCCAGACTGAACCAGGACTGAACCAGGACTGAGCCAGGACTGAGTCAGGACTGAGCCAGGACTGAGCCAGACTGAACCAGACTGAACCGGACCGAACCAGGACTGAACCAAGTCTGAACCAGACTAAGCCACACTGAACCAGACTGTACCAGACTGAACCAGACTGAACCAGGACTAAATCAGGACTACACCTGGAGTAAACAACTCAGATCTAAACCAGGATTAAATCAGAACTAAACCAGGACTGCACCTTTCTGTACAGTGTCCCAAGTTCGCCCATAACAGCTCATTTTAAAAAAAAAAGCTTTGGAGTGAATTGAATTTCTCATTTTCTGAGTTTTGTGTTTTCAGAGAGAGAGAGAGAGAGAGAGAGAGAGAGAGAGAGAGAGAAAGAAAGAGAAGGATAGAGTAGAGAGAGAGCGAGGGGAGAGGGAGAAGAGAGAGGAGAGAGAAAGAGAATTTAATTAAAATGAATGAGTTTCTGTGAAGCTGTAGCTCTGGTTCTCATAATGAAGAATAATTTCAGCTCATTACAGAAGCACAGGGAAACGGAGAGAAAGAGAGAAGAAGAGGAGGAGAGGAAGAGAGAGAGAGAGAGCTCCATGGTACAGGACGTGTGGTGTGCCATGGACCACGCCTCACAGCAGGAAGGTTCCGGGTTCAATTCCCAAGTCCTTCAGAACAGGTCAAATCCTCCAACTGAGCCAGTCCAGACCAAGATGAGCTCCAAATCCGGGTCAAATGCAGGTTTAACCCAGAGACACTGAGGGACGGGTCAAATGCAGAAGACACATTTCCAGGGACAATAACGTGGACCATAACCTAACTATGCGTGTTTATCTGTTCAGGTGTGGGTCAGATCACTGGCAGAGGGCCCCCTGCCTTTAAGAAAGTGACCTGTGACCTCTGACCTGTGAGTCTGAACCAGAGAACATTTAATCAGCCTCAGATCAACAAAACAAAACAAACCATGAAATAATCCAAGCAATGGAGCTCTCTGTGTCTCTATCTCTGTCGTTCTCTGTCTCTCTCTCTCTCTGTCTTTCTCTCTGTTGATCTGTCTTTCTCTCTGTTGATCTATCTTTCTCTCTGTTGATCTGTCTTTCTCTTTGTTGATCTGTCTATATCTGTCTGTGTTGCTCTCTCTCTCTATCAGTCATTCTCTCTCTATCAGTTGTTCTCTCTCTATCAGTCTCTCTCTCTCATTCTTATTCTTTAATTGTGTCTCTCAGATCTTTGTCTCTCTGGACAGTACGCTTACTCCTCTGTTTCTGTCTTGTTCTTTGCTTGTTCTTTTCATTCCTTTGCTTGTTCTTCTCATTCTTTCATTGCTCTGTGTGCCACTCAAATCTTTGTCTCTCTCCTCCCTGATCTCTCTCTCTCTCTCTCTCTCTCTCTCTCTGGACAGTACTCTCTTCCTCCTCTCACTCCTCTGTTCCTGTCTTGTTCGTTGCTTGTTCTTCTCATTCTTTAATCGCTCCATGTGTCACTCAGATCTTTGTCTCCCTACCTCTCTCTCTCTCCCTCTCTCTGGACAGTACTCTCTTCCTCCTCTTCTCCCTTGTTCCTGTCTTGTTCGTTGCTTGTTCTTCTCATTCTTTCATCGCTCCGTGTGTCACTCAGATCTTTGTTGGTCTGAGATCTTTTATTATGCAACCTCCTGCAACAACCAAAACCGCAACATCCACATCTGCCCTCTCCTCCTCCTCCTCCTCTCTCTCTCTCTCCTCCTCTCTTACTCTCTCTCTTCGGACAGTTCTTCTTGTTCTTTTGTTTGTTCTCCTCATTCTTTAATCGCACCGTGTGTCATTCAGACCTTTGTCGGTCTTTGGTCTGAGATCTTTTATTATGCAACGTTCTGCAACATCCAAGACAGTCAGTCTCTCCTCCTCTTTCTCTCTCTCCACTCCGTCTCTTTCTTTCTTCTTCTGCAACAACTGCCACTCACCTACAACGAAAAACTACTACTTCTCTCTCCTCTCCCCGCTGTCTCTTCCCCTACTTCTCTCTCTGTTTCCCCTACAATCACCACAGTTAGCCAGACCAGCCATGTGGGCCGGAAGGGGCGTGACCATCACCTATCAACATCCTCGCTCCTGATTGGCTCTTTGTTTGCTATGACAGTCTGTGAGTGGAGGTAATATGGGCACTCTCAGGTTATATGGGCCCTCTGTGTGTGTGGAGGTTATATGGACCCTCTCAGGTTATATGGGCCCTCTGTGTGTGTGGAGGTTACATGGGCCCTCTCAGGTTATATGGCCCTTCTCTGTGTGTGTGGAGGTTATATGGGCCCTCTCTGGTTATATGGGCCCTCTCTGTGTGTGTGGAGGTTATATGGGCCCTCTCAGGTTACATGGGCCCTCTCAGGTTATATGGGCCCTCTCAGGTTATATGGGCCCTCTGTGTGTGTAGAGGTTATATGGGCCCTCTCAGGTTATATGGGCCCTCTGTGTGTGTGGAGGTTATATGGGCCCTCTCAGGTTATATGGGCCCTCTCTGGTTATATAGGCCCTTTCTGGTTATATGGGCCCTTTCTGGTTATGTGGGCCCTCTCTGGTTATATGGGCCCTCTCTGGTTATATGGGCCCTCCCTGGTTATATGGGCCCTCTCTGGTTATATGGGCCCTCTCTGGTTATATGGGACCTTTCTGGTTATATGGGCCCTCTCTGGTTATATGGGCCCTCTGTGTGTGGAGGTTATATGGGCCCTCTCAGGTTATATGGGCCCTCTCTGTGTGTGTGGAGGTTATATGGGCCCTCTCAGGTTATATGGGCCCTCTGTGTGTGTGGAGGTAATATGGGCCCTCTCAGGTTATATGGGCCCTCTGTGTGTGTGGAGGTTATATGGGCCCTCTCAGGTTATATGGGCCCTATGTATGTGTGGAGGTTATATGGGCCCTCTCAGGTTATATGGGCCCTATGTATGTGTGGAGGTTATATGGGCCCTCTCAGGTTATATGGGCCCTTTCTGGTTATATGGGCCCTCTCTGTGTGTGTTTTCATTTTGACGTCACTGGTCCGACACACACTCACACATGTGGGCCGCTCTGTGAGACGTGTTTAATCCCGACGTCCCAGATCAATCCACTGCACAAATACAAATGTATTAATAAAACACTGAGATCTGTCTGGGCCACGCTGGAGCTGAGGAGAGAGAGAAGAGAGGGAGAAAGAGGAAGAGAGAGAGGGGAGAGAGCGAGTAGAAGGGTAGAGAGAGAGACAAAAGTGGGGAGAGATGGAGCGGGGAGAGGAGAAAGAGATATCGGAATAGAGAACGGGGGAGAAAGAAGAGGCAGATAGAAAGACTCAGAGAGTGAGATGGGGGGGAAGTATAGAATTGACAGAGAGGAGAGAGAGAGAGAAAGCATGGAGAGAGTGAGAGGGGGAGAAGAAAGAGAGAGAGAGAGAAAGAGGAAGAGAGGGGGGGATAGGGAGGTGAGAGAAGAGAAAAAGAAGAGGAGATAGAAAGCAAGTAGAACAAGAGAGAGAGGAGAGCAAGAGGGAGAGGGGACATAGAGAAGGGAGAGAGACAGGAAGAGAGAAAGAGGGGTAGAGACAGAGGAGAGAGAGAAAGGAAAGAGGAGAAAGAGAGAGAGAAGGGAGCGGGATAGAGAGGCGGGGCTAAAGATGTGAGTAAAGAGAAAAAGAAGGGGATAGAAAGCAGGCAGCGGGTGAGACGGGAAGTAGAGACAGAGGAGAGAGAGAGAAAGACAAAGAGGAAGGAGAGAGAGAAACGGGAAAGATAGAAGAGAAAGAAAGAGAGGAAGAGAGACGGGTAGAGAGAGACAGAGAGGAAGGATAGAGAAAAAGAAAAGGAGATAGAACGCAGATGGAGAGGAAGAGACCGGAGATAGCGACAGAGAAGAGAAAGAGAGAGGTTTAGAAATGAAATGGAATAATTTAACCATGAGCAGATCTGAAGTCTGTCCCACACTGAGTCTATCACTGAAATGACTTCACTTAAACACAACCCGGTGTTTTTCAGCTCCTGGATCGACATGTTCATGTAGAGCAACAATGACGCAATACTCAGCAGCAGCAGTAGTAGTAGTAGTAGTAGTAACAGTAGTAGTAGTAGTAGTAGTAGTATTGCAGTATATTAGACCTTGGTGCAGCTCAGAGGAGAATGTGTTTAATGAGACACAGACAGTGGGTTTGCAGAGTTAAACTGTGGTGCCGGTCACAGTGAATGAACAAAGACAATATATTTACAGTGAGAGATGGGACTCGCGGCTCCTTTATGGGATCCGAATCTTTTGGATCTGTTTGTTTCAAAGATCCGTTCAAAAGACTGGCTCTTTTTTTTTTCCATTTCTGACAACTCATTTTATCTGCAAACTAATCACACAGAGACTGAAAGAGGCTCTGAAGTGTTTAAACTGTTGAAGCTGAGAGTGGGAGTGAGTTTACCCTTTGGAGTTATACATAATCTAAATAAAACATCCAACTACAATAAAGATAATTAAAATCTAACTGTAATTACAATGTTAAATGTGTTTTTAGCGCTCAAACCTCTCACAACTTGTGTCGCTTGTTCTGCTTCTGTGCTGGTGCTTGTGTTGGTTAAGCTTTAATCAGTACAAAAAAAAAAATCATATAAAACACAAAGAAAAAGATGACTGAGATCCAGTTCTAACAGTAAAAGAGCCGTTCAAAAGAGCCGACTCACTCACTAATGTCACATCACTCTTTACAGCGGAGATCAGAGCCTTTGAAAGTTCTGACGATTTATTCTATATCTTATTCTTAGCCGCAAACCCGCCATTCTTTGAGGAAGACACTTCTCTCACTTTGATTCATTCTAGCACATTTAAAGAGTTGCATGTTTAAAGCCATTTTTAAATACATTTTTAAACATGTAACGAACAGAGCAGATCACAGACACGAAGGAGAATTGGTTTAGACTTTGGTATGGCCCCATCCGATCTGCAAGATGCTATTGTCCCGTACCAGCCAAACAGAGCACTCCGCTCTCAGAATGCAGGACTATTAGTGGTTCCTAGAGTGTCCAAAAGTACAGTGGGAGGGACAGCATTCAGTTACCAAGCTCCTGTGCTATGGAATCAACTCCCTGCTGATGTTAAACAGGCCCCCACAGTCTCTGTATTTAAGACCAGGCTTAAAACCTTCCTCTTCGGTATAGACCAGGTTACATAGTGAGGGAGTTAGGGACATTAAAACCCGGGATAAGATAGGCTGCAGTAATAGATAACTAGCTGGGGGAAGTATGGCAACCTGAGCACTATCCTCTGCTTTGTCCTATTTTCTCATCAGCAATGCTATTCACATGTTGTCCCCTGTCCCACTCCCCCTGTGGAGTGTAACTCTTTCAGATGCCCCGATGACAGCTGGACCCTCTCCTCCTCCCCGCCTGGCCCTCCTGGCCCTGCTCCACCCGCCTCACTCTCCTCCTCACCCGGCGCTCCTCCTCCTTGCCTGGTCTTCCTCCTCCTCGCCTGGCCCTCCTCCGCCCCCCTCGCTCCTCCTCGTCTGGCCGATTTTTCTTGTTTTGTCTGATTTTTCCTGTTGTTTGATTTTCCTGTTTGTTTTTGTGTGTAGGCAGGACGGTGGCTGAGTGGCAACACTCATGCCTCACAGCAAGAAGGTTTGGTTCCATCCCCAGGTCGCCCAGGCCTTTCTGTGTGGAGTTTTGCATGTTTCTCCCCGTGTCTGGATGGGTTTCCTCCAGGTACGTTGGTTCCCCCAACAACCAAAACATGAACGTCCTTCGAGACAACTGTTGTTATGATTTTGGGCGTTACAAAAATAAATAAATTCAAATGAATTGAATTGAACTTTAAATCTCCGAGTTCAAAGGCTGCAGCGAAGGGACGGCACGCTACAAGCTAAGAGTTGTAAATTGTATGTCAGCTGTTTCCTGTCGACAGTAAAATGACTTAAGTGTTCAACAGATCAGAGTATTGCACTTTTAAATATAATTACAAGTGAAAAAAACTGTGCTATTATTAGTAAAACGATTGGTCCAATTTTGAGCCCAGTTTAAACCTGATGTAGACTTGTTTTAGTCTTGGTCTAGTTCAGTTTTAATCCCAGTTTGGTCCCAATTTAATCCCAGTTCAGTTTTAAACCATTTTCAAACATGCAACAAAAAGAGCAGACCAAAGACAAGAGGAGAATCAAATGAGACTTTAAATCTCTGCAGCGGGATATGGCACCGAAGAGACGGCACACTACAAGCTAAAAGTTGTGTAAATTGTGCATCAGCTGTTTCCTGTCGACAGTAAAATTACTCAAGTGTTCAACAGTTTAGTTACATATTAAATACGAGTCAAAGACTGAGACTCTAAAATAAATTACATAAATTACAATTAGAAATGTAATAATAATGATAACAATAACAATACAAATAATAATAATAATAATAATAATAATAATAATAATAATAATAATAATAATAATAATTGCATAAAATACAAATAAAAAAATGACAAACACATACGTTTCTGGCTGACCCAAATTTAGGAGGTAGAATGATCTTTAATACACTTTGAATAACTTAATTTTAACTTTAATACACTTCTGCTGGTAACCAAACAAAACAACAACAGTTCCCTCCTGACTACCAAAATAAAAACTCTAAAATATTCTAACATTATTTAAATAAAAAAGTAACTGAAAATTATGGCAGTAAAACCTGATGTAGACTTGTTTTAGTCTTGGTTAGTTTATTGGCAGTGTCCTATTCTTCAAGTAAGTTTGTAATTCTGTACATTTGTGCATCGAGTCTCCTTCCTTAGTCTCTATCCTGAGATCATACTTTTGCTGGATACTTATTGCCGTTTGTGAACTTGAGTAACTTTAAAACTGCAAATAAAACATAGCATTCTGTATCATTATCACACATCCGCCGAGCGATGCTGTAATTTACTGTTTTTATAGATGGAATCTGGCGATGTCCGCTCTCAGAATGTTTTATGTACCAGATAACCTCAACAACTTCCCCAAGATATAGTGAACAAGAATAGACCTGTTGATCAAAGTGGAGACCAAATTGCTGGAAGAAAGAGGCTTAACTTATTACTTAAATGCATAAATATGGACACTAAAAGGTCATATTTTATGTCAGAACTATTATTGATTGAAATGATTTGAACAAACAGCCACATCTTTGTTTTATTTTTAGGTAAAATGTACCATATTTTCCGGAGTATAAGTCGCACCAGCCCAAAAAATTGCATAATAATGAAAAAAAACAAAAAAAACAAACATATTTCACATATAAATCACATCTGAGTATAAGTCGCACCAGCCAAAAAATGCAAAATAATGAAGGGAAAAAAAAAACATTTAACAGATAAATCGCATCTGAGTGTAAGTCGCACCTCTGGCCAAACTATGAAAAAAGTGCCAATTACAGTCCAGAAAATATGGTAACTTTGTGTTTTCCATTCATATATCTGCTGTTTAAATGTAAATTGTACTTGTGGAAAGATTGGGAATTCAGACAGTATTTAAGTGTGTTACCCCATCGCTCTGGGCCACTGCAGAAACTCTGTCAGTGATGGGACCGTTTGTTTACTGGTGCAAACGTCAAAAATAAAGACAGTCTCCTTGTATGTTCTGGTTTTACTTTACAGATAATATCCACGACAGAACTGAAACCGCACAGCTCCAAAAAGATCCTCCGTCTTCGCTCAGTCTGGCTTTTCTTTCCAAACCATCAGACAGAAAATCAGCTCCAGACTCTGAAACTGTCTGTAGATTTGAATGATTTTACTAGAAATTTACAAAAGTACATGTTAGATCATTAGATGTGTCCAAATCGGTCTAGTTAATTTTGTAATGTTCATTATTCACAGTATAAACCTGCACATAATGTAATGTAACGTGTTTGGACTGAAGGAAACATACTGTACTGGACACCGGGACATTTTATTGTGTTTAACTGCTAATATTAATGATGAACTGTTAGTTTTATCATGTAATTGTGTATTTTTTGTGTGTTCACCTGCCCAGGGACTGCAGAGGTAAAGCAGCAGTAGCTAAATCTGGCACAAATCATCTTTTCTTTTGTAAGATTAATGAATTTGTACGTGATCCGTGACAAATAAAGAAGAAAGATGCTTCATTTTATTGACCTAACAGCTCAGAGTTGTGCTGACACCACACACACAGCGGTTTTAAAATCACATATGAGGATCCTAACTCGGGTCACGCCTCTCGTAAATCAGGTCCTAAATCTGGGAGATGATCCTGCGGAGTGTGACGAGGTTTAGGCGAAACGGAGACTCGGACAAAATGGAATTGTCCAAATGCGCCGCTCCAGTGTTTCAGAGAGAGAACGAGAGAGAATACTGTTGTTGTGTCTGTGTCGGAGTTTGGTGCTGCTGTCAGTGTTTGTCTGATGAACCTTTCGCTGGAGTGTGAACGAGGAGAGAACAACTGCACCAAACTTTTGAGAGTTCAGAAAGTAAGGATTTGGTCTTCATCGTTTCAGCACAAAAAGTCTCTTGGCTTAAATTTATCGATGTGGAGCAGGAGTTTGAAAAAGTAACTCGAGCATTTGTAATGTGGCGTCTGGAGGATTTTAGCACTCGCCTCTCCACCCTGGCATTTAATACAAACTAGACAGGATATGTTGGTGTTTTATTGTTCGTTTCCAGTGCATCGTCCGATAGTGTTTTCGTTGACTTTTATGTGAAGCATTTTGATCAGCTGAAGTTATTTTAAATTTACTATATAGCGTAAAATTTTGGACTATAAGCTGCATCCTTTTTCCTACACGGCCTATACAATGGTGCAGCTAATTGGTAGATTTTAAGTGGCTAATGGTCACCAGGGGGCACTCTACCTGTAAATGCAAAAGTGAGACAGACGTGGGGAAAGATTATGCGCTGAAGAATACACTAGAAGAAGAAAGCACACAAAAACGATGCAGCTTTTAAGATAAAACACAATGGATCTGGCATCAAAGAAGGAAATAGAGCCACTGCACGTAAGTTTGACCGTCAAAGAAGGAAATAGAGCCACTGCACGTAAGTTTGGTATTAAAGAAGGAAATAGAGCCACTGCACGTAAGTTTGGTATTAACGAAGGAAATAGAGCCACTGCACCTAAGTCTGACTGTGAAAGACAGAAATAGAGCCACTGCACGTAAGTTTGGTATTAAGAAAGGAAATAGAGCCACTGCACGTAATGAATCGATGGTGTGATGTTGGAGGCAGCAGCGAGAAGAACTTAGTCAATGTAAAAAGATTACAAAAGCTTTCAGAGGAAATAAAAGCAAATGGTTCGTGTTGGTACCGTTTTATTTTCTAAACCTGCGTGTATGTTCATCCTTTTGTTGATAGCATGTTGGAGCCGTACTCCCAATTTTCAGACAGTTTTTAAAAAAGTGTGTCTTAAATGTTCCGTCTTTGTGTGTAAATATCTTATGTTACGACATATTTATAACCTGTGGCTTATATTTAGGTGTGACTTACATATGTTCATAACTGATTTTCTTTTTAAATTTAGCTGGTGCGACTTATATTCAGGTGCGCTCTGTAGTCCAAAATTTACGGTAAATGAACTTGAAGTGAATTGGAGTGCCCTGGGACAAACTGAGAGGGATGTGTCTGCCAATCCAAGCTAACGGGCACCTCTCAGAACACCGCTCACTCACCACTTTAACCGGAAAATGTATTGCCCAAGAGCACGGCAGCCAGCCTTGACGTAAGCTGGATGAACGCTCCGCTAATGAGTCCTAAAACGTATCACCCATACAATTTTTATGCGTCTAATTTTGTCTCTTTAAATCCTTATGTAATCGTTTGACCCAGTTCCTCTCCAAATGTCTGGATGTATTAGTGCCAAAAAAAAAAAAACACCGCTTTGATTCAAAAAGTGAAATAAAAACAAACTCTCAGAGCCAAAAATAACCGTTTGCTCTGTTGTATCAGTTTAAATGTTTGCGAGATATTTTGGGTTGCGGCGCTCGGGGTGAAAAGTGCGAGTTTGACGCGAGCTCAAAGACGATGAAACGCGAAGAGACAGAACGAAAATGAACAAAGAGATGAGAGGACGGAAGAGAGGGTAGAGATTTAGAAGGGAGGGAGAGTGGATATACAGTGTACAGGAGGGACAGTGAGGGAATAAAACTTCTGGGCATGATAACTGCTGAACATTCCTCCATAGACGTACATATAGAACCTCCCAAGTGCGATGGCGCGGCAATGTATCAATAGCGTAAAGAGATGAGCTTTCTTTACACTAGAGCCTGAGTGTATTTCATTTTTGATTTCTAGGATTGACCAGGCCTAACACACACAGACGCACACACAGACGTACACACAGACGCACAAACACACACAAACACAGAGGAAAGTCTGAATTATTGAGGTCAGAGGAGCAGATAGAGGAGCCCAGTTTGGAGGAAAAACACATTCATTATTCAGTCGTGTATCGGAGAGCGTCCAGGGACTGACAGCGATACTGACGAACATCAGACCAACAACAGAGCGCGGAGAGAACCAGGAGAGAGCGCTCAATCAGGCTCTGACAGCACAGCGCCACCTACGGGTCCAGGGAATGGGAGAAACGCAAGGACTAATGACAAACCAAGTGTTAAGTGATCCAGAGCTGAAAGCAAAGATTAAACCTGGACTAAAGTGGGATTAAATAACATCTTCATTAATGCAAATGAGGGCTTCATCAAGACTAAACCAAGGACTAAACCAGGACTGAACCAGGACTAAACCAGGAATAAACCAGGACTAAACCAGGACTAAACCAAGGACTAAACCAAGGATTAATCCAGGACTAATCCAGGACTAATCCAGGACAAAACTAAGGACTAAACCAATGGATAATGCAGTACCAAAGCAAAAACTTATCCAGGACTAAACCAGGGACTAGTCCAGGACTAAACCAGGACAAACCCAAGAATTAATCCAGGACTAAACCAGGACTAAACGGAGGACTAAACCAGGACTAAACCAGGGACTAAACCAGGGACTAAACCAGGGACTAAACCAGGACTAAACCAAGGACTAAACCAAGGATTAATCCAGGACTAATCCAGGACTAAACTAAGGACTAAACCAATGGATAATCCAGTACCAAAGCAAAAACTAATCCAGGACTAAACCAGGGACTAGTCCAGGACTAAACCAGGACTAAACCAGGACTAAACCAAGGACTAAACCAGGACTCCTAATCTCTTATCTTCCTTTAGTCAGACAATTTATCAGTGAGAAGTTGACATGTTTTGGCTGCGAACTGTGAGCCATCTTGGTGGTGGCCATAGACTATATATATATAAATGAGCAAAGCTAACCCGCTAGCCAAAACCTTCCAGACAGGAAGTGATCATGGGCACGCTTCCAGCTCCATCGACTCTGGCTCCAATTCAGTTTCTATTGAAAAACTGTTGCCCCTCTCTCTGAAACAGCTGCCGACCTTAAAAGTTCCTACTAACCTGCTCTACATGATCCTATTTCACGAATCAGGCCCCCCTTTTCCCTGAGGTTGCTCCTGCTAGCATTAACAACAGGTTTGATTGACAGCGTTGCTAAGCGCCCGCTCCCTCCTAAACCAGCGGCGTGAGTGGGAACAGTGTACTTTTCACTTTTGTAAAAATGATTATTATTCCATTGCTGCTCCTGAGACTATTCAAAAAGACAAATCTGACACACGGAGCAAATATCGGCTAAAGTTTCAATATCGAACTATCGAAAAGTCTCTGGTGTCACAATACTGATTTTGGAACCGATATATCTGGCATCCATTCTTCAGTGTTTCTGGGTTAGGCCTGTCAAAAGTCTCAAAAAATCAGATACTAATCAATAATAAAACTATAAGACACATGGGAATAGAAAAAAGTGCTACCATTTAATGTGGAAGACCAATACGGACAATGTGGTAAATGGTTTTAACAATTCCTTTTTCAGTATTGGGCCGGAATTGGCTGGGAAAAATGTGACCTCTACACAGACTGCTGTTTATAACACTGAGCCGACAAACTCTTTTCTCAAACCAGTCGACGAAAAGGAAATGATAAATGTTTTCGGTCAAGTTTAAAAACAAAAAAATCTGCAGATTGTGATGGACTGCATAGGATTTTAATCAAAAATGCAATCCTCAAAACCAATTCCAACATACACTGCCTGAACAAAAAAAAGTCGCCACCTGGATTTAGCCAAACAAATATGTTGGGGTTGGTGCAGTTGGTCCGGTCGAGGTTCAGCAGAAACAGAGGCAGTGAGAGAGAGATGCCCACACAGAGAGAGAGAGAGCGAGAGAGAAATAGAAGCAGAGAGGGCGTGAGAGAGAGAAAGGGAGAGAAACAGAGGCAACAGAGGCAGAGAGATAGATGCACAGAGAGAGAGAGGGAGAGGGAGGGAAAGAGAGAGACAGAGGAAGAGAGAGAGAAGCGGAGAGGGAGAGAGAGAAGCAGAAAGAGGGAGAGAGAGAGAAGCAGAGAGAGGGAGAGAGAGAGAGGGAGAAGCAGAAAGAGAGAGAGACAGAGACATCATTTTCACACATGGATTGTTCGCCACAAAGTCCAGACCTTAACCCCATTGA
Source organism: Periophthalmus magnuspinnatus (assembly GCF_009829125.3). Lineage (NCBI taxonomy): Eukaryota > Metazoa > Chordata > Actinopteri > Gobiiformes > Gobiidae > Periophthalmus > Periophthalmus magnuspinnatus. Next base: position 23,469,947 of record NC_047144.1, read on the forward strand.
GAATCTTTGTGCTGGAGAAGAGTTTGTGCAGCGTCAGACTCGACCATCATCAATGCAACAGGTGAAAAATTAATGCAACACTGGATGGAAATAAATCTGTGACGTTGCAGAAGCAAAATTGGAACCAAGCTAAAGGTGGAACAACCAAATATTACAGTGTGTGGCTTTTTTTTGGCTAGGTAGTGTATGTAATATGTCTTAGTCTTTTCAAAATTGTCAACAAAAATTAAAACCACAAAAGTCATACTGGCTTAAAAAGACGGAAATAAACAGCCAGTTACAGGGCAGTTTCTCTACTATCGCAATATTCTAAAATTGTAGAAAAAAAAGTACTAATTGATAAAAAAAAAAATTTTTAAAAACTACATTGAAATATGCAACATACTAAATAAAAGTCAATCCAGATTCAGGAGTAAATCATCAGCTCCACTTCCCCTTAAAGATCTGGTGGAAAAAGTTACGAACAATCTCTAAAATAAATAATATTCCGTTGCAATTTTCATTTTAAAAACGTTTGATACAATTCATCATAATATACTCATCAATAAATTGTTAAACTATGGCAAAAGAAGAAATCTACCTGTGGTGTCCCTGAAGGATCAGTATTAAGACCGTTGAATTATTACAATTATTATGAGTCTAATTTTGTCTCTTTAAATCTTTACATAATCATTTGACCCAGTTTCTATCCAAATGTCGGGATGTACAGTATTAGCACCAAATACCACTGCTTTTATTCAAAATCTGAAATAAAAACAATCCAGTACCTGTGGAGTCCCTCAAGGATCAGTATTACGACCGCTGAATTATCGTCCATGCTCATTTCCCTCACCGTGCCCTGGGACAGACTGAGAGAGATGTGGCTGCCAATCTGTGTATCGCCCAAGAGCGCGGCAGCAAGCCTCGACGAAATTGTACTGGATGAACGCCCCGCTAATGAGTCCTAAAACGTATCACCCATACAATTTTTATGAGTCTAAAATGAGTCTCTTTATGAGTCTTTAAATCTTTACACAATCATTTGACCCAGTTTCTATCCAAATGTCGGGATGTACAGTATTAGCACCAAAAACCACTGCTTTTATTCAAAATCTAAAATACAAACAATCCAGTACCTGTGGAGTCCCTCAAGGGTCAGTATTAGGACCGCTATTGTTTCTCTTGTATATGAATGATCTACGCAGTCTCTTGGGAAAACTTAAATTGTTTCTATTTGCGGATGATCATACTATTCTCTGCAGTGGAAAGGATTGGGTCGAGGTAACTACAGAAATAGAAAAACATAAGGACTTGGCGAAATGCATCTCAATTATGGGCAGATCTCGGCGTATACTAAATTATAAAACACTATCGCGCGTTGGTATTGCCTCATCTGACTTATTGCCTTGAAGTCTGGGGAAATACTTATGGAACCAATTTACAGTCGCTCTTATTCTGCAGAAAAGGCCAATACGAATAATACATCATGTAGGATATAGGGACCGCACAATCCCGCAGTTTCTGAAATCACGAACGTTAAAACTTGATCAAATTGAAAACGCTGCAAATCACATAAAAGGCAAAATACAAGTCACTCCCTCGTAAAAAATTCAGCAAATGTTTAGCAATAAAGAAGTTATATAATCTACAGTGTTTTCGTACAAACACTGAGAAAATGTTTATGACCAGACGTGGGGTTGACCTCTGGAACGGACCTGATGAGGAAATTAAAAGTAGTACTTCCCCCGAGCAGTTTAAACGAAGGTACAAACAGAAAGTACTGCAGTATTCTGCCCTGAGTGGAGGTAACGGACTGATACGGCGTTTTGATTAGAAGCAGCTCACTGACTGATCAGGAGTACACTCATAAACACACACACACATTTACTCATGAACGCACACACATCCACTCAAACACACACACATTCATTCATAAACACACACACATTCATAAGCAGACACACACGCACATATTTATTCATAAACAGACGCACAAACTCATTCATAAATACACACACACATTTATTCATAAACAGATGCACAAACTCATTCATAAACACGCACACACACACATTTATTCATAAACGCACACACAGAGGCACACACACACTAATTCATAAATGCACACACAGAGGCACACACACACACACACACACTAATTCATAAACAGATGTACAGTATTACTCCAGTTGTGTTACTGTGTGTGTTAAATCACTGTGTAATATGTTCTACAGATGTACAGTATGACTCCAGTTGTGTTACTGCACATCATGGAGCTTTACACAGTTGTCACCTCAGTGAATATGACTTTGTATAAATATGTATGAATATATATGAATATTTCTATTACATTTATGTGCCACATTCACACAGACTCTTTAAATAAACATTATACAGTTTAATAAATATGATAAATCACTGATTCTACTGTGTTTGCAACAAAAACTGGACAAAAATATGTATTAGATTTGCAAATGTGCATAATTATGGAGCACAGACCTCACCTCAGAGAATGTGACACACACACACATTCATAAACACACACACCCGCACACACACATAAACAGACACACACATTCATAAACAGACGTGCACATTCATAAACACACTCACACACAAACACACATAAACAGAAACACACACTCATTCATAAACAGACACACACGCACACGCGCACACACACAGTCATAAACACACACGCGCGCGCACACACACATTCATAAACAGCACACACACATTCATAAACAGGAGCACACACACACACATTCAAAAACAGGCACACACACACACATTCATAAACAGACACACACATTCATAAACAGGAGCACACACACATTCATAAACACACACGCGCGCACACACACACATTCATAAACAGGAGCACACACACATTCATAAACAGGAGCACACACACACATTCATAAACAGGAGCACACACATTCATAAACAGGAGCACACACATTCAAAAACAGACACACACACTCACATTGGACCTGGGTATGGGTGAGGCGCGCACACACATACACACACACATGTGTTTATGAATGTGTGTGTGAGAATATGACGCACACACACATTCATAAACCCCCCCCCACACACACACACACAGGCTCAATAAATCCATTACAAAAGAATAAATAAATGTCATGTGTGTTTATTTTTATATCCAGACCAGTGTTTTAAATGTGGCTCCATGTCGTCTGTTTAGTTCCAGCTGTTGAAACAGAGAAGCTCAAATACGATTTTACTTCTGTCGACTCTGAGCCTTGCTGTGTTTTTGTTCCGCTGTGTTTATTTAAGAAAAATGTTTTCCCTGTGTTTCGCTGTGTAACAATTTGCTCAAATAAAAAATACATGAAATGAAATGAGACTTTAGTTTGGTGAAAACACTAGATCCTGGTCAATGCTGAGCGGAGGATTACGATGAGGAGGAGGAGTTTAAATTGAGGAAGATGCAAAATGTTGAGGTTATTGTTGGTTTTGCACCTCCCCACTCCGTCCTGTGTCCGAGCCTGAAACTGGGCGGGGATTTTTGGCTCCTCCTGTTCACACCTGGGGCTAATCACCAATCAGTCTTCGTGGTACTTCTCGCTTGGCTCCGTTCTCGTTTTTGCGCTCTTTGAATTTTACTTACTGGATATTCGTGCTCCTCACCAGATCCTGCTCTGCCCTTCCGTTTTTGACCCTGCTCTTCCTCACCGTCCCTGTCCGCCCCGTTTCCGGCGCTCTCCCCGGTTCACCATTTGATCTACCGTCGTTTCGCACTTTTGTTGTAAATAAACACTGTTAAACTACTCCCCGACTTCTGTCTTTTCCGTCCCCCTTGTCCGTCGTTGCTATAAGCGGCCAGTTTGGAATTCCGATGGCGAGTATCATAGCAACCAAAGAGCCAATCAGGAGTGAGGTTGTTGAAGGTGTTTACAAATTACAATTCTATGTGAAAAGTAATCCATTGTGGTTCACCTTTCGTGGTCTCGCTGTTTCTTTTTACAGCGCATGAACGTACATTGTGTTCTGTGTCCTGATTGGCTGTTGGACTGTAGACCATTGTGTTGTGTGTCCTGATTGGCTGTTGGACTGTAGACCATTGTGTTGTGCGTCCTGATTGGCTGTTGTAGACCACTGTCCATCAGTCTCCTCCGTGCCATGTCTCCTGTACAGTACAGAATGTGTTCAGACAAATTTACATAAACGTTGGATCGCAGTGTGACTCTGAAGTGCTGTACCTTTGCAATTTGTTTTCTCCCCGACAAAACCCACAATGTCGATGAAACGTTCTGCACCGACAAAGACGACTACGAAGGTTTGAACTTTGAGAGAGTTTAAACGAGAGAGAAATGTGAGAAAATGTTAGCAGACACATACGAGCCTCATCGTTGGGTAATCACTGTTTGGGCGATTATCTTTCACCTGGCAACGAGTTATTTAACCCCAACCGGTGCATTTCTTAAACAACCACGTGGAAAGACACATCCCGCGGACGTGGAAAAGACGTTTGACAAGCTAAAGACGTCCAACGAAATGTCTTCTAATGTTGGACACAATGTACCATCCTTCCCTGAGGTTTATTACCAACTGTAGATCGATGACCCATCACTGTGACTTAAGAGTAGAATGGCCCTCTCTGGACATTAGAAGGCAGGGGCGTTGGGACACTTTTATTTACAAAGCTGTACTTGGATTGCTGCCTCCTTATATTTGTACTTTGATCACAAGGAAAAATAGTGGCTCTTACTCCTTGCGGTCAAATGATCAGTTGTTGCTGTCTGTTCCTTTTACCCGCACAGAGCTGGGGAAGAAAGCCTTTGTTCACTCTGCACCTCTTACTTGGAACTTGTTGCAGAAAGACTGGAAACTGACTGAACTGTTGTCCTTAAATGTTTCTAAAACTAAACAATTTTAACGGTGTTTGTTTGTATGTACTTGTTTTGAAATGTGCTGCCTCTTGGCCAGGACTCCCTTGAAAAAGAGGTTTTTAATCTCAATGGGACCTTCCTGGTTAAATAAAGGTTAAATAAATAAATAAATAAAATTAGTGTGAGTGTGTGACCTTTTTTTTTTTGGCCAGGCGGTGGATATTTCAAAGTATTTTTTTTTTCACGCCAATGAGATAATTAACTTTTACACCTGAGGACAAATATGACTACTTAAATTTCCATTTCCTTCCCGCCCACAACGCTGGTTTAGCAACGCTGTCAATCAAACCTGTTGCTAATGCTAGCGGGAGAAACCTCGGCGAAAGAAAGCGCCTAATTTGTCTGTTATTAATGTTCATATCGATTTATGGACACATCTCGAGCGGGTTAATATGAACATTTTAAGCTTTTAAGACAGCGGTGACCAAACCATGGCCCCCGGACCAAACGCGGCCCTCAGACAGATTTTTATTGGCCCCCAGACCTTCAGATGAACAGCCCAATTTCATCATAATCTGTACTTTTTATGGTAAATTTGAGTAAATCTACCAATATAAACTAAATAACATCACACTGCATTGTCAGACAGAGCTAATATTGATATTTCAAGCCTTATTTATTTTCAAATTTTGGCCCTTGGTGAAAAAAATTTTGGCACCTCTGGTTTAAAGACTGAGCACATTATCGACCAGTACAGCTCGCCTAGACTTTTATTCTTCTTAGCCGTAAAAATCATGCTAAAGGAAGTATCAGAATGCACTCCTTTTTTCACGCAACTACCTCTATTTTACATATCCATCCTTATTTTTCCTTGCGCTCTGATTGGTCGTTTTCGAGGGCGACGTAAGCGCATTACGGTAATGACAGTAACATATTTAAAGAGCCTCATGCCTCAGCTTTGAGACACCGTTTGAATTTACGCGACGCACGATTGGTCGCGGGGTTACGGTGATGGAAAGTCCGCGAGTCGATAGCATCCGACGCTATAGAGTTAAGACCGAAATGACGAGTCTGAGCCGCAGTTACAAAGAGAAGGACCACAGTTTTTTAATAGAAAGTGAAAGTGAGTCAATGGAGCCGGAAGCACGTGTTTGCTAACTTTCTATTTTTAACGCGGCGGCTAGCAGGTTAGCTAAGTCCGTTTATGTGTACAGCCTATGGCACATGTGTCAAACTCAAGGCCAGGGGGCCAAATGCGGCCCGCCACATCATTTTATGTGGCCCGCGAGAAGATAAATTAAAAGACATGACTTTTAAAATAAGTCTATGCTGCTTTAATATGTAACTAATGAGATTTTCCCAGCAAGTGGAACTGAGAAATATTTGCAAATAATCATCACAAAATGTTCATGAAGAGGAAAATTGTCTGCATGGAAGGAAGTTGGGAAGAAAAAAGGTGAAGGTGAATATAAGTTTGTGCTTTGAGGAGAAAAAAACTATGTTTTTTGTGTTTTGAGGCAGGGTCGGTACAATCTACGTCGACATTTTGAAACCAAACACAGAGCTAAATATGAAAAAGTTAGTCTGCAAGAAAAACAATAAATTGTCCAATAATTAAAAGGCTGTAAAAGGCCGAATTTGAAGCAGAGCTGAAGGTCTGTGAGGAGGTGTGTCCCGACCAGATACACAAAAATGTCAGTTTATCACAGAAACCGTTAAAAAAAAAAAAAAGTTAAAAAGTAATTACATTTTTTTTAACATGACATTCGGTTACATTTAGTGATATTTACACTGTCACAGTTACATCTGGCCCTTGATGGCGGCCATTTTGCTGATGTGGCCCTCAGTGAAAATGAGTTTGACGCCCCTGGTCTATGGTTTTGAGATTGTATAATGTATAATAATGTCGTCAGATGCAGTTCTCTTGATCACGTTGTACTTTACCATGAAATATCCAAAAAGGTAAAAGTACAAATGTTGAATCTGATCCTGTGTTGAATCTGTTTGTTCTGTGGGACGTGGTGTCGTCTGAAGCGCGGCTGCATACTCGGCTTCAACTGAGCTCTCGCCTGCGTCCGCCTCTCTACTCCTTTGTGTTGAGACGAGAGAGATCCACCTGCGTCGTTTTGATTCTCGAATAATAAACCCAGAATAAACGGCTCGCTTCAAACGCTTTTGTCCAACGGAATCCGCGGTTTTCTTCAAACGCTTCACGACACAAAGGAGCAGCACATCTGCACTGAGGGCCAACGTCCAGAGAGAAGAGACGGTCTAAACGAGGACTAAACTTGGTCCAAACCGAGGCTAAACGAGGACTAAACCAGGTCCAAACCGAGGCTAAACGAGGACTAAACCAGGTCCAAACCAGGGCTAAACGAGGACTAAACCAGGTCCAAACCAGGGCTAAACGAGGACTAAACCAGGTCCAAACCAGGGCTAAACGAGGACTAAACCAGGTCCAAACCAGGGCTAAACGAGGACTAAACCAGGTCCAAACCAGGGCTAAACGAGGACAAAACCAGGTCTAAACGAGGACTAAACCAGGTCCAAACCAGGGCTAAACGAGAACTAAACCAGGTCCAAACCAGGGCTAAACGAGGACTAAACCAGGTCTAAACCAGGACTAAACCAGGTCCAAACCAGGTCTAAACCAGGACTAAACCAGGTCCAAACCAGGACTAAACCAGGACTAAAACAGGATTAAACCAGGACTGAACCAGGACTAAACCAGGACTAAACCAGAACTGAACCAGGACTAAACATGGGCTAAACCAAGACTGAACCAGGACTAAACCAGGGGCTAAACCAGGTCTAAATGAGGTCTAAACCAGGTCTAAATGAGGTCTAAACCAGGTCTAAATGAGGTCTAAATAAGGTCTAAATGAGGTCTAAACCAGGTCTAAATGAGGTCTAAACCAGGTCTAAATAAGGTCTAAATGAGGTCTAAACCAGGTCTAAATGAGGTCTAAACCAGGTCTAAATAAGGTCTAAATGAGGTCTAAACCAGGTCTAAATGAGGTCTAAACGAGGTGTTTATGCTGAGACAGAGACCAGTGTGATTAAATAAATGAGCCGTTCACGCTTTGACAAAACACTCCAACAACAAGCAGCAAAATAAATGAATCTGTCACAGCTCTCGTGCACGCCCCTGTCACGTGCATGCCCCTCGCGGCCTCGTGCACGCCCCTCCCCCCCCGTGCACGCTCGCAGAAGCCCTCGGGGCGATTGGATTTAAATTAGACCGAGCTGCACATTGACGACAGAAAACATTAGACACAGACTCAGAGACTCAGAGCTGATGAGGAGGAGTCAGGAGGAGTCAGGAGGAGCCAGGACAAATCAAGAGGAGCCAGAAAGAGTCAGGACAAGTCAGGATGAATCAGGACGAATCAGGACAAATCAGGGTGAGTCATGAGTCGGGACGAGTCAAGAGGAGTCAGGACGAGTTAAGACAAGCCAGGAGGAGTCAGGACAAGTCAGGGGGAGTCAGGGGGAGCCAGGAGGAGCGAGGAGGATCCAGGACGAGCCAGGAGGATCCAGGACGAGACAGGAGGTGTTAGGACAAGGCAGGACGAGTCAGGAGGAGTCAGGGCAAATCAGGACAAGTCAGGAGGAGTCAGGACGAGTGAGGATGAGTCAGGAGAAGTCAGGACAAGTCTGGAGGAGTCAGGATGAGTTCGGGAAGAATCATGACGAGTCAGGACAAGTCGGGACAACTCAGGAGTAGTCAGGATGAGTTCAGGAGAAATCAGGACAAGTCGGGAGGAGTCAGGACAAATCAAGAGGAGCCAGAAAAAGTCAGGACAGGTCAGGATGAGTCAGGAGAAGTCTGGAGGAGTCAGGGCAAGTCGGGACAAGTCGGGAGTAGTCAGGATGAGTTCAGGAGAAATCAGGACAAGTCGGGAGGAGTCAGGATGAGTTCAGGAGAAATCAGGACAAGTCAGGAGGAGTCAGGAAGAGTGAGGACAAGTCGGAAGGAGTCAGGAGGAATCAGGAAGAGTCAGGAGGTGATGGAGAGAGATACAGAACCGTGCACATGATATATTTGACCCATTATTTCTTGTCTTTACCTTTGCAGTTTCACAATGAGACACTTTATGAATACTTTGTGAGTTTACAGTGATACTTGGAGGATTCAGCAGAGTCTCGTCGTCATTTTGGCACAAACGAAAACAAAAAATCTCTGTAGTTTGACGCGCAACTTTCCACAGGAGGAGCACAGACAGTTCTCCCATTGGACACTGCTGTTTTCCACCACAGAACTCAGCGGATTTGTTTCTTTTATGAACTCGTTTTAGATGAATATTCTGATTTAAAATGTGCAAATTACAACATAACGATCCACTGACGTCACAGATTATAACGACACGAGCGAAACGTGTCTGCTTCAACATCTACAAACACTTTATAGATACGAATTAAACAACCAACCCATGTTTTTAACGATGTCACTCGTTAATAAAAAGAAAATAATAAGTGAACTTTAATGATCTCATTTGTTAAAAGGAGGTTTGTTTTAACGATGCTGCTCTGAGGTCATCGCGTCAGTGGAATAAAAGAGATTTATTTTATGCAACAATAACTGGACTTTAAAATGTGTCACTGTGCACTCATGTTTAACACACAAATCCTGCAGATTTAGGCTGAGTTTTTCTCTCAAACTGGAAAAAAACACTGTGTTCCACCTTGTGATGTCATCATGTGGTGACACAGCACGTGCTCCACTGTGTTTTTAAACTCCACACACCTTTACTTGAATCATCTGGATCATTTCAGACCTGGAGTTGCTGATTTCTTCTGAACTAAAGGTAAAAGGAGCTGTTAACATGAAAAATACCACTTGATGACATTACAAGGTGGAACAGAGCATTTTGAGCTTTGGAGATGTTACAAACCAATAATAAAGTGTTACTCAAACATGTGTGAGTGAAACAAAACACAACTCCAGGTCTGTTTTTGAAGAGGAAACAACATTATAACATAACATCATTTTTAGTAATTTTGTGTAATTAAAGTAATTTTATTTTTCTTTTTTAAAATATTTTACATAAAAGTAAACGGTATGTGATTAAAATCCGTTATTTTATGTGAAATTATTACGTATAGGGTTAGAAATACATAAAGAAAGTGCTCTGTGAACTAGAACAAGTAAAAAACATGAGGGGCTAACCACTCTGCCACACTGCTCCTGTAATAATAATAACAGTAAATTTAAAATGCTGTTTACTGAATGAAACCGGCGCTCGACTTTGGTTTTAATGAGGCCACAGTTAAACCAAAGCCCCGTTTGGTTTTGTACTGAAGTTTTGAACAAAGAGAAATCTAAAAAAAAGAGACTTTATTCTTTGAAAATGGTTTGAAACTTTGTGAATGTTCAGGGAGGTTTTTTCTCTTTAAACAATAAACTTTATCTGCAGCTCTGGTCTGAAGAGCTCAGGCCTAAACCAGGACTAAACCAGGACTAAACCAGGCCTAAAGCAGGACTAAACCAGGACTAAACCAGGACTAAACCAGGCCTAAACCAGGACTAAACCAGGACTAAACCAGGACTAAACCAGGCCTAAAGCAGGACTAAACCAGGACTAAACCAGGACTAAACCGGGTCTAAACCAGGCCTAAACCAGGACTAAACCAGGACTAAACCAGGGCTAAACCAGGACTAAACCGGGTCTAAACCAGGCCTAAACCAGGACTAAACCAGGACTAAACCAGGACTAAACCAGGACTAAACCGGGCCTAAACCAGGACTAAACCAGGACTAAACCGGGCCTAAACCAGGACTAAACCAGGACTAAACCAGGACTAAACCGGGCCTAAACCAGGCCTAAACCAGGACTAAACCGGGTCTAAACCAGGCCTAAACCAGGACTAAACCAGGTCCAAACCAGGACTAAACCGGGCCTAAACCAGGTCTAAACCAGGACTAAACCGGGCCTAAACCAGGACTAAACCGGGTCTAAACCAGGACTAGACCTGGACTAAACCTGGACTAAACCTGGTTTAGTCCTGGTTCAGTCCTGGTTCAGTCCTCTGTCTGCCCTCACTCACTTTACTGACAAGAAGCTTGAACAGATTAGCTTCAATTAGGTTCTGTTACCTTCAATTAGCCTCAGTTGGCCTCGGTTGGCCTCAGTTGGCCCCGGTTGGCCTCTGATGGCCTCGGTTCAACTCAGTTGGCCTCAGTTGGCGCCAGTTGGCCCCAGTTGGCCTCAGTTGGCCCCAGTTGGCCTCCGTTGGCCTCCGTTGGCCTGGATGTGAAGTCTGGAGGTTTAAATGGGCGGTTAAAGAGGCTGTGGTGTTTGTGTAACGCGGTTGTGACATTTGGTGTTTGTGTAATTATCTCATTTTCACTGAAAAGCCCCACAACGCGACGAGACGCGAGATTTTCTCTAAGAGCAAAAACTTTAAAGGTTAAAAACTGAAAATCTAAATGAAAAATGTCACCATGGTAACGAGCTACGCAGGTGTGTGTGCGCACATCTGTGTGTGTGTGTATGCATCTATGTATGTGTGCGTGTATGTATCTGTGCATCTGTGTGTCTGTATATGTGTGTGTATGTGTGTATGAATGTGTGTGTGTGTGCGTGTTTATATGTATGTTTGTGTATATGTGTGTGTATGTGTGTGTCTGTGTGTGCGTATATATGTGTGTGTATGTGTATATGTGTGTTTATATGTGCGTGTATGTGTGTGTGTGTATGTGTGTGTGTGTTTATATGTGCATGTATGTGCATGTATGTGTGTGTGTGTGTGTGTGTGTCTGTTATATTTTAAATGTTAAAGGGGAGGTATTATACAAAATGCCCCGTGTTCTAACGTCCCCTCATCAAAACCTCACCTGAAGACGTTTTAAATGTCATCCATACATGTTTGAGTAATCTAGTGATCTCTCCTGGGCTCTATTCAAACCTTCCTTACAGTTAGTAGTACGATTCTGTACAAGTCTCCGCCCACAATCCTACATCTCCCCTACTCCCACACGACAATCCTCCATAAATATACAAAAACATGATACAAACCTGTACACTACGACTTCACAAACCTGATGCGATGTGCAGTGGTTTCATTAGCGCTCTGAAGGGGGAGCGACTTGGCGCAGAGAGCAAAGGGAAGGAGGTGTCAGAGAATCAAAAGCAAAAGTGAATACATTTGTTTTGGACTAAATATAGCGTTTTGTAAACAATAAAAGTCGACACGATGTAAATTTGTCACGTTACAGTTTATGTAACACCTCCCCTTTAAACACGACGCACTCAAACCTGTCGGCCATAATCAATAAAAGTCTAATCTCGGTTTACGCAGCCCCTCGTTCTAATTATCAAATATAATTAAAGGTGATGGAGCAGAACTGATGAAGCCCTTCACAATAAAAGTGCAGAGGCGGGATAAGCTCTTAATTTGAAAAACAGCCGCGGGACAGATTGGCTTTATCTTGTACCTGTTCTATTAACAAACACTGGCTGTTTCCCATTTGAGAAACTGTAATTATAAAACTGCTCTTGACACAGAATGTTCTACAAATTTAAATCATGTTCAAGAAGTTTTTAAAAAGCAAAAGCAGAAAGTTTAATCAATGTTTCATCTCAGTTTACAGTTTAAAGTCTGGAGTGTTTTTGTTTAAGTCTGAGGCTGGAAAAGTCAAAGTGTGAGAGAATCTGAGGATCTAAACCAGGACTAAACCAGGACTAGACCAGGACTAAACCAGGACTAAACCAGGACTAAACCAGGACTAAACCAGGACTGAACCACGACTGAACCAGGACTGAACCAGGACTAAACCAGGACTGAACCAGGACTAAACCAGGACTGAACCAGGACTAAACCAGGACCGAACCACAACTAAACCACTACTAAACCGGGACTAAACTGGGGCTAAACTAGGTCTGAATCAGGACTAAACCAGGACTAAACCAGGACTGAACCAGGACCGAACCACGACTAAACCACTACTAAACCGGGACTAAACCAGGGCTAAACCGGGGCTAAACTGGGGCTAAACCGGGACCAAGCCAGGACTAACCTAGGTCTGAATCAGAACTAAACCAGGACTAAACCAGGACTAAACCAGGACTGAACCACTACTAAACCAGGACTAAATCAGGACTAAATTAGGACTAAAACAGGACTAAACCAGGACTAAATCAGGACTAAAGTATAAAACAAATGTAACTGTTTTAGAGGGATATTTACGCTGCTATAAACACATATCAAGTTTTATTGGAAACAGAGATTGTATCATATTATTTTCAAATATCTAAATGTATGGGTTCTTGGGGGCCCCCTGGTGCCTCGGGGCCCTCAGCAGCTGCTCACTCAGCCTTTAGGCTGGACCGGCCCTGAGTCGCACAGATCATCGTTTGTTGTTGTTTGTGAGTCTGAAATAGTCACATGAAAACAAAGCTCTGACCAAAAGAGCAGCTTGAACTACCTGGAGCTGTCAATCACAGCACGGACCCGGTCCAGCGCCACTGTCCCGTCCCCCGTCCCCCGTCCCCTCACTGAGAGTTACTACAAACCAAAGCAGCACAGTGGGATTATTATGGTCACAAAATGAAATGGAGTTGACGACGAAAAGGCCAAATGACAACATCTCTCTGTTTCTGTCCTTTTCCTCTCCCTCATCTCTCTGTCTCTGTCCTTTTCGTCTCTCTGTCTCTGTCTTTTTCCTCTCTCTCGTCTCTCTGTCTCTGTCCTTTTCCTCTCCCTCGTCTCTCCGTCTCTGTCCTTTTCCTCTCCCTCGTCTCTCTGTCTCTGTCCTTTTCCTCTCCCTCATCTCTGTCCTTTTCCTCTCCCTCGTCTCTCTATCTCTGTCCTTTTCCTCTCCCTCTCTGTCCTTTTCCTCTCCCTCGTCTCTCCATCTCTGTCCTTTTCCTCTCCCTCGTCTCTGTCCTTTTCCTCTCCCTCGTCTCTCCGTCTCTGTCCTTTTCCTCTCCCTCGTCTCTCCGTCTCTGTCCTTTTCCTCTCCCTCGTCTCTGTCCTTTTCCTCTCCCTCGTCTCTCCATCTCTGTCCTTTTCCTCTCCCTCGTCTCTCCGTCTCTGTCCTTTTCTCTCTGCGTCTCTTCCTGAATGTCAAACAGACGTCTGGTGTAAACTTTGTATTGAACGATGCTGCACTTTCCCTCGGCCTCAGTCCCTCGGCCCCAGAGCCTGAGTCACACCTGCAGCGTCTTTATTCACTCTGAAAGTCCCAGCGCTTGGAGTGAGTCTTATTCTGAAAATCAGCTCAAAGTGGAGTCTTATTCTGAAAACCAGTTCCGAGTGGAGTCTTATTCTGAAAAACAGCTCCAAGTGGAGTCTTATTCTGAAAATCAGCTCAGAGTGGAGTCTTATTCTGAAAACCAGCTCAAAGTGGAGTCTTATTCTGAAAACCAGCTCCAAGTGGAGTCTTATTCTGAAAACCAGCTTAAAGTGGAGTCTTGTTCTGAAAACCAGTTCAGAGTGGAGTCTTATTCTGAAAACCAGCTCAAAGTGGAGTCTTATTCTGAAAACCAGCTCAAAGTGGAGTCTTATTCTGAAAACCAGCTCAAAGTGGAGTCTTATTCTGAAAACCAGTTCCGAGTGGAGTCTTATTCTGAAAACCAGCTCCAAGTGGAGTCTTATTCTGAAAACCAGCTCCAAGTGGAGTCTTATTCTGAAAATCAGCTCAGAGTGGAGTCTTATTCTGAAAACCAGCTCAAAGTGGAGTCTTATTCTGAAAACCAGCTCCAAGTGGAGTCTTATTCTGAAAACCAGCTTAAAGTGGAGTCTTATTCTGAAAACCAGTTCAGAGTGGAGTCTTATTCTGAAAACAGCTCAAAGTGGAGTCTTATTCTGAAAGCCAGCTCAAAGTGGAGTCTTATTCTGAAAACCAGCTCAAAGTGGAGTCTTATTCTGAAAACCAGTTCCGAGTGGAGTCTTATTCTGAAAACCAGCTCCAAGTGGAGTCTTATTCTGAAAATCAGCTCAGAGTGGAGTCTTATTCTGAAAACCAGCTCAAAGTGGAGTCTTATTCTGAAAACCAGCTCCAAGTGGAGTCTTATTCTGAAAACCAGCTTAAAGTGGAGTCTTGTTCTGAAAACCAGTTCAGAGTGGAGTCTTATTCTGAAAACCAGCTCAAAGTGGAGTCTTATTCTGAAAACCAGCTCAAAGTGGAGTCTTATTCTGAAAACCAGCTTAAAGTGGAGTCTTGTTCTGAAAACCAGTTCAGAGTGGAGTCTTATTCTGAAAACCAGCTCAAAGTGGAGTCTTATTCTGAAAGCCAGCTCAAAGTGGAGTCTTATTCTGAAAACCAGCTCAAAGTGGAGTCTTATTCTGAAAACCAGTTCCGAGTGGAGTCTTATTCTGAAAACCAGCTCCAAGTGGAGTCTTATTCTGAAAATCAGCTCAGAGTGGAGTCTTATTCTGAAAACCAGCTCAAAGTGGAGTCTTATTCTGAAAACCAGCTCCAAGTGGAGTCTTATTCTGAAAACCAGCTTAAAGTGGAGTCTTGTTCTGAAAACCAGTTCAGAGTGGAGTCTTATTCTGAAAACCAGCTCAAAGTGGAGTCTTATTCTGAAAACCAGCTCAAAGTGGAGTCTTATTCTGAAAACCAGTTCCGAGTGGAGTCTTATTCTGAAAACCAGCTCCAAGTGGAGTCTTATTCTGAAAACCAGCTCCAAGTGGAGTCTTATTCTGAAAATCAGCTCAGAGTGGAGTCTTATTCTGAAAACCAGCTCAAAGTGGAGTCTCATTCTGAAAACCAGCTCCAAGTGAAGTCTTATTCTGAAAACCAGCTCCAAGTGGAGTATTATTCTGAAAACCAGCTTAAAGTGGAGTCTTATTCTGAAAACCAGCTTAAAGTGGAGTCTTATTCTGAAAACCAGTTCAGAGTGGAGTCTTATTCTGAAAACCAGCTCAAAGTGGAGTCTTATTCTGAAAACCAGCTCAAAGTGGAGTCTTATTCTGAAAACCAGTTCAGAGTGGAGTCTTATTCTGAAAACCAGTTCAGAGTGGAGTCTTATTCTGAAAACCAGCTCAAAGTGGAGTCTTATTCTGAAAACCAGCTCAAAGTGGAGTCTTATTCTGAAAACCAGTTCAGAGTGGAGTCTTATTCTGAAAATCAGCTCAGAGTGGAGTCTTATTCTGAAAACCAGCTCAAAGTGGAGTCTTTTTCTGAAAACCAGCTCCAAGGGGAGTCTTATTCTGAAAACCAGCTCCGAGTGGAGTCTTATTCTGAAAATCAGCTCCGAGTGGAGTCTTATTCTGAAAACCAGCTCCGAGTGGAGTCTTATTCTGAAAACCAGCTCCGAGTGGAGTCTTATTCTGAAAACCAGCTCAAAGTGGAGTCTTATTCTGAAAACCAGTTCAAAGTGGAGTCTTATTCTGAAAACCAGCTCAGAGTGGAGTCTTATTCTGAAAATCAGCTCAAAGTGGAGTCTTATTCTGAAAATCAGCTCAAAGTGGAGTCTTATTCTGAAAACCAGCTCAGAGTGGATTCTTATTCTGAAAATCAGCTCAAAGTGGACTCTTATTTTGAAAATCCTCAAGGTTTATAGCAGCGTCTTATTCTGAAAACCAGCTCAAAGTGGAGTCTTATTCTGAAAATCAGCTTAAAGTGGAGTCTTATTCTAAAAATCCCCAGTCCATAGCAGCATATTATTTTGAAAAGCCCCAGTCCATTGTAGCATCTTGAAATGCAAAAATCGCACAACAGCATTTTATTTTGAAAAGGCAAAAGTTCATAACAGTATCTTATTCTGAAACTCTCAAAGTCTATAACAGCATCTTATTCTGAAAGTCCCATCAATAGAAGTGTGCGCCATTCAGAAAAGTTCAGTCCATAATGGCATCTTATTTTGAAAAGCCAAAAATCCATAACAGCATCTTATTTTAAAAAGCCCAAAGTCCAAAAACAGCATCTTATTTTGAAAAGACAAAAGTCCATAGCATCTTATTCTGAAAATCCAAAAGTCCATAGCAACGTCTTACTTTGAAAAATCCACTCTATAACAGCATCTTATTCTGAAAAGCCCAAAGTCTGTAACAGTGTCTTATTTTGAAAAACCCAGTCCATAACAGCTCTTATTCTGAAAAGCCCAATGTCCATAACAATATTTTATTCTGAAAAGACAATAGTCCATGACAGCATCTTACTTTGAAAAGCCCAAAGTACACAACAGCATCTTATTTTGAAAAGCCCAAACTCAATTCAATTCAATTCATTTATTTTCGTAACACCCAAAATCACAACAACAGTTGTCTCGAAGGGTGTTCATGTTTTGGTTGATGGGGGAAACCAGAGTACCCGGAGAAAACCCATCCAGACACGGGGAGAAACATGCAAAACTCCACACAGAAAGGCCTGGGCGACCCGGGGATTGAACCAAACCTTCTTGCTGTGAGGCATGAGTGTTGCCACTCAGCCACCGTGCTGCCTACACACAGCATAATAGCATCTTATTTTGAAAAGACATAGTGTCTTATTCTGAAAATCCCCAAAGACCATAAAAGCATCTTATTTTGAAAGTCTGTACAGGCCAAAGCGGGGTCTTATTATGAAAATCTCAAATGTCCATAGCAGCATCTTATTTTGAAAAGCCCAAATCCAACAGCAGCATCTTATTTTGAAGAGCCCATCTTATTTTGAAAGACATCTCAGTCAGTCTTTCTGAAAGTCGTACCACTTCTTGCCTCGTCACACATTCCTGAAATCGGGGAAAAGCAAATCCAGTCCTAAATCTGTTAAAATGATCCTGTAGTGTGTGACGGGCTGTAGACATATAAATAAAAATATAAAAGCATAACTTGTGTCGGGGCATCTGGCTCTCACACGCACACACGGCACAGTGGTGTTACATCTGTGATCAGCGCCATGGCAACAAAAGGAGGTGTTGTGTTTGTTTGTGATGTTATTTTTGGATCCGCTCTTACCTTTACAGTCCCAAAATGGCCGCCGTCTTTCTGAGCTTATCTGGCGTCTCTTTCATATCTCTGTGACCTCATGCAAATAACGGAACAATCCAATCGGCTTTTATCAAACGAGGAAAAACAGGCCCCGCTCCGGGTCGATCACAGACACGATTCAGGAATTATTCAATAAAAATAAAAATGACAAAATAAAAAAGTCTCTGGTTTTATTGTGTTTGTCGGAGCTAAAGTGAAACGAGTCTGTGGAGTTTAAGACGCAGCGGATCAATCAAATGTCATGGATTTAACATTTAACCAGGACTAAACCAGGACTAAACCAGGACTGAACCAGGACTGAACCAGGACCAAACCAGGACTAAACCAGGACTGAACCAGGACCGAACCAGGACCGAACCAGGACCGAACCAGGACTGAACCAGGTCTAAACTAGAACTAAACCAGGACTGAACCAGGACTGAACCAGGACCAAACCAGGACCAAACCAGGACTAAACCAGGACTAAACCAGGACTGAACCAGGACTGAACCAGGAATGAACCAGGACCGAACCAGGACTAAACCAGGACTGAACCAGGACCGAACCAGGACCGAACCAGGACCGAACCAGGACTGAACCAGGTCTAAACTAGAACTAAACCAGGACTGAACCAGGACTGAACCAGGACCAAACCAGGACTCAACCAGGTCTAAACTAGGACTAAACCAAGTCTGAACCAGAGTTAAATCAGAGTTAATTCAGGGCTGAACTAGGGTCAAAACCAAATCAGGTCTGAAACAGTCATTTCTCCCCCACACCTCTCCTCTCCTCCTCTTCATCCTCTGCTCCTCTTTCCTTCCATCCCAAATATCCGCCGTCACTCCTCTTTCTTATCTCCTCCACGTTGTCTCCTCTCTCCTCCGTCCTGTCTCAGATATCCGAACATTCCGATCCACTTTTCCAAACCGGCCTCACATTGACCCCGGGGAGAGCACTTTTCTGAGGGAATTACTCTTTTAAATGAAAACACAAAAGTTAAAAGCATCGAGTTGGATTCATCTGTCAGATCTGCAGATTATCAGATGGATTTATGATGTCGAGCTGCGCAGACCCCAGATGGGATTATGTTCAACTTAATATGAAGGTTATGAAATGGGATTTTTGGGGTTTGACAATAACAAAATATAATGTTGAGCAGTTTTACTTTAAATGTGTGGTACCTGGACAGAGCTGGGATTTGATTTAGGATAGTCCTGGTTTAGTCCTGGTTTAGTCCTGGTTTAGTCCTGGTTTAGTCCTGGTTTAGTCCTGGTTTAGTCCTGGTTTAGTCCTGGTTTAGTCCTGGTTTAGCCCTGGTCTAGTCCTGGTTTAGTTCTCGTTTAGTCCTGGTTTGGTCCTTGTACCATCCTGGTTAATTGTTCCTCTTTAGTCCTGGTTTTGTCCTGGTTTAGTCCTGGTTTAGTCCTGGTTTAGTCCTGGTTTAGTCCTGGTTCAGCCCTGGTTCAGTCCTGGTTGAAGTCTGATGTGGCACATGTTGTTCTGTGTCGTCCAGGAGGAGGGTCTGAGTTCTTGTTGGAGCTCAGTGTTATTGATTTAGACATAAAAGTCTAAATCCAGGATGAACCAGTTTAACTCCTGGTTGAATCCTGATCTCAATGGGACTCTGAATCACCCTGAAGCTGCTCGAAAGCACAAACCTTTATCTGACCCTCTGCTCCATCCAGTTTTAGTCCTGGTTCAGTCCTGGTTCAGTCCTGGTTTAGTTCTAATTTAGTCCTGGTTCAGACATGGTTTAGTTCTAATTTAGTTCTAGTTTAGTCCTGGTTTAGTCCTGGTTTAGTCCTGGTTTAGTCCTGGTTCAGTCTTGGTTTAGTCCTGGTTTAGTCCTGGTTTAGTTCTGGTTCAGTCCTGGTTTAGTTCTAATTTAGTCCTGGTTCAGTCTTGGTTTAGACATGGTTTAGTTCTAATTTAGTCCTAGTTTAGTCCTGGTTTAGTCCTGGTTTAGTCCTGGTTTAGTCCTGGTTCAGTCCTGGTTCAGTCTTGGTTTAGTCCTGGTTTAGTCCTGGTTTAGTTCTGGTTCAGTCCTGGTTCAGACATGGTTTAGTTCTAATTTAGTCCTGGTTTAGTCCTGGTTTAGTCCTGGTTCAGTCCTGGTTCAGTCTTGGTTCAGTCTTGGTTTAGTCCTGGTTTAGTCCTGGTTTAGTCCTGGTTCAGTCCTGGTTCAGTCCTGGTTCAGTCCTGGTTCAGTCCTGATTTAGTCCCGATTTAGTCCTGGTTTAGTTCTGGTTTAGTCCTGGTCCAGTCCTAGTCCAGTCCTGGTCCAGTCCTGGTTTGTTCCTGGTTTAGCCCTGTTTTAGTCCCAGTTTAATCCTAATTTAGTCCTGGTTTGTTCCTGGTTTAATCCTGGTCCAGTCCTGGTTTAGTCCTGGTTTAGTCCTGGTTCAGTTCTGGTTTAGTCCTGGTTTAGTCCTGGTTCAGTTCTGGTTTAGTCCTGGTTCAGTCCTGGTTTAATCTTTTTTTTCTTTCACTTCTTCCTCTGGTTTCTGTTTTTAGATCCTGCGTCTCTTTCTATTTCGCCCCCTCTTGACCCCGCCCCCTCCTTGCCATCAAAGTGAAGTCCCGCCCCCGCAGGTATGAGCGTGGCCAGCAGGGGACGGGACTTCACTTTGATGTTTGGGTTCATCGATCACATGACCCTCAGCGCTGCTCCTGATTGGTCGGTGCGTCCCGTAGGACAGACGCAGAGGGGGAGGTCAGCAGCGACGCTTAATTACCACAGAACAAAGTGTTTTTAATCCGAGGAGATGATCTCGAGGCGTTTACAGAGAAACACGATCAATACTCCGCCCCCGGACTCGCCTTTGAACAATGCTCTGATTGGTCCAATCTGGACTCGCAAATCCCAACTGATATGTGTCTGTTTTTCATACAGAGGGACATCAGTCTGGTCCCACTCCCCCCGTCGTGTCTCAAGTCAGAACCAAACACGGCCGTCCAATCAGAACGGTTTATTTCAGTGACACGTGTGAAACGAAGGAGCTCATTGGTCAGATATGATTTACAAACAAAATCATATTTCTTTCACCTCAGAATAACAAACTGTAATACTGTTACTACTATGGCTACTACTATTACTACTACTACTACTACACTACTACTGCTACTACTATGGCTACTATTACTACTATTACTACTACTACTGCTGCTACTATTACTTTTACTGCTACTACTACGGCTACTATTACGACTGTTACCACTACTACTACTGTTACTACTACGGCTATGACTGTTTTTTCTACTTCTACAACTACTACTTCTACTACTAGTTCTTTTACTGTTGCTACTGGTTCTACTACTACTACTACTACCACTGCTGCACTACTACGACTATTACTTTTACTGCTACTCCTTCTACTACTACTACTACTACTTTGACTACGACTATTACTTTTACTGCTACTCCTTCTACTACTACTTCTACTGCTAGTACGACTTCTACTGCTACTGCTACTATGCCTACTACTTCTACTGTTATTGCTACTACTACTGCTACTACGACGACGACTTCTACTGCTACTACCACTGCTAATACTACTACTATGGCTACGACTATTACTTCTACTGCTACTGCTACTACTTAATACTACTATTACCACTACTACTACTACTACTACGATGACTACACCTATTACTTCTACTTCTATTACTACTTCTTCTACTACCACTTACTACTACTACTAGTGCTACTACTACTTCTACTACTATTTCTACTGCTGTTACTACTACTGCAGTATGTGTGTGTTGCGAGTACACAGAACAGAGGAGTGAGTTTACTTGTATTTACAAACAGCTCCACCTGTCTGAAATGTGACAGGTGCAGCGAAACTCCTCCACAGGACTCCGCCCCTCAGGACTCCGCCCCTCAGGACTCCGCCCCTCAGGACTCCGCCCCTCAGGACTCCGCCCCTCAGGACCCCGCCCCGCGACCCGTACAGCTGCAGGTTTTCTCTCATCATCGGCGGGACGGGTGTATCTCTGTCCCGAGTCCAGATCTGCTCCTGATACTAGCGGCTAACACATTAGCGCTTTATTTCGGCGTAATAATTGTGATGTTATCTGCGTCTCCTGAGGCGTCGAGAACTGTCGCGTTTCTTCTTCTGTTAATTACTCTCCCAACGAGCGCCGCACTTTTCAATCAGCCACAAAAGAGTCAGATACTGCTCCGATTCTCCGAGGAGGAATAAAAGTATAATTAACAAATAAAGTAATAAATACTGGCGTGTTTTGAAGTGTCGTATCGTGCCGCCGCTGCCGGGCTCGACCGCGTGGTAAACAAGGGCACTGCTGGGACGCTTCAGCGAGCTTCAGCTTCAGAGAGTTTCAGAGAGCGGAGGAGGCGACGCTTTAGTTTAATAAGAAAATACAAAAGAAATAACCTAGGAGGTGTACTATGCAAAATAGTGTCGTCCATGTGTGTTTGAGTCATCTAGAGATCTCTCCTGGGCCCTGTTCAAACTCTCTTTACAGTTAACTATAAGATTCTGTTCAATCGTACACAACGACTTCACAAACCTGGTGTGATATGCAGTAGTTTCATTAGCAGGATGCACGGTGATTGTGTTGTGGTGTTGCTCTGAAGGGGAGAGACTTAGCACAAGGAGCAAAGTGCCAGTGTAGAAAAAAGAAAGTGAAATCTATAAAACATGTTAATGTGTTGCTTTGGGTGAAAAAAAGGATTTTTAAAGACACACACATACACATTTAAACACACACACATCTACACACACACGTACACCCCCACACATTTACATGCACACACATTTACACACACGCACACATTTACACACACACACATATACACATGCACATTCCCTTTTATCTGCGTCTCTGGTTTGGGGTCACACTTACACACACATACCCACACATATACACACTTTTACACGCACATTTACACACACACACACACACCCCTATCTGTGTCGCTGTTCTGAGTTCACACACACACACACACACACACACATTTACACACATTGTTGGTCTAGGGCACATATGTCAAACTCAAGGCCCGGGAGCCAAATGTGGCCCTCCACATCATTTTATGTGGCCCTCGACAGGATAAACTAAAAGGTATGATGGTCTTAAAATGTAATTTTATCAGGAGATACGCAGTTACACAGCCACATTTTACATCTAGGCAAATGCATATGCAATATTTGTAACTTCAACAAGTAATAAATACAGAAACTGTTAATTAACAAGTTAAAAAAGTAGTTAGATTTATTTTACATCCGGCCCTTTGAAAATATGTTTGACACCCCTGGTCTAGGGTCACACACACATTTACACACATTGTTGGTCTAGGGTCACACACACACACACACACACACACACCCACACACATACATTTACACACATTGTTGGTCTAGGGTCACACACACACATTTACACACATTGTTGGTCTAGGGTCACACACACACACATTTACACACATTGTTGGTCTGGGGTCTCACACACACACACACATTTACACACATTGTTGGTCTGGGGTCACACACATTTACACACATCGTTGGTCTGGGGTCACACACACACACACATTTACACACATTGTTGGTCTGGGGTCACACACAGACTTACACACATTGTTGGTCTGGGGTCAAACACACACACATACACACACTCACACACATTGTTGGTCTGGGGTTACACACACACACACATTTACACACATCGTTGGTCTGGGGTCACACACACACATTTACATGCATTGTTGGTCTGGGGTCACACACACATTTACACACATTGTTGGTCTGGGGTTACACACACACACACAGTTGGTCTGGGGTCACACACACACACACACACATTTACACACATTGTTGGTCTGGCGTCACACACACACATTTACACACATCATTGGTCTGGGGTCACACACACACACGTTTACACACATTGTTGGTCTGGGGTCACACACACACATTTACACATATTGTTGGTCTGGGGTCACACTTACACGCACACAGACACACATTTACACACACACATTTACACACATTGTTGGTCTGGGGTCACTGGGCAAAGATGAAACTCTAAAAATCTCATGTGTTATTCCATATTTTCCCGGTGTAGAGGAGGATATATTCCCGGTGTAGAGGAGGATATTTTCCCGGTGTAGAGGAGGATGAACGACGCCTCGACACAGAGGATAAAGTGACACATGGAGATGGAGCTGAACCTGACTCGGGACAGGAGTAAACATCATTTATCAAATCTATTACAAAAATAAGACCAAAACATTGTGTTGTGAAAAATCTGGTTCATTTTGGCTGGAGACACTGGTCTGATCCGTCGCGGCTTTGGAACATCATCTGTCATTTCCTCTCGACGGGTTCACTTTGACACGCTGGACACAAATACTCGCCTCAAACCAGCGAGATCATGTTTTCCCGTTGATCAAACACTCAAAATTCCAGGAATGTTTTGTTTGACAATGTTGGGAAGTAAATACAAACTGACAACACGTACGAAAATACAAGTTAGGAATACTACTTTGGTATTACCGGATTTTCTATATTATAAGTCGCACTTTTTTCGTAGTTTTTCCAGGGTGCGACTTATACTCAGACGCGACTTATATGTGAAATTATTCAAACATATAATTTCACATCTTTGACAGGACTCTTCATCTACTTCCGGAGTTGGTGAAGTTGTTCAGAAGCGACACCGACGATGAAGAATTCTATGGATTTAGTGATTTGGAGTGAGACCCAGAGTAAACTTGTTAGCTTGTTTTTATGCTTTTATGCTAATATCTTACGTTAACAAACCAGACACGTGTTCAGTTCTGTCTGTGCTTCATGTCCTGAATAAATATAAATGTGTTATGTAGCGGTTGATTATACAAGTTACAGTTCACTTGTTTGACCAATAGATGTCACTGGTGTGTTTGTCATACCTGTAAGAAAATGTACTTGACTTGTTTTTTTTTGTTTATTTCTACATTTTACACATTGTTTGTTGTCTCTGTGTTTCGTTAGTGTGTTGTACTGCTATTCAGCCGGTTGTTATTTTATTTTTAGTAGTAGTAGTAGTAGTAGTAGTAGTAGTAGTAGTAGTAGTAGTACTAGTAGTATAACTTGTCTTTAAAAGTAAAATGTCTGTTCTGGTCTTGGATTTTTGATAAATTTCCTCTAAAAATGCGACTTATATATGTTTTTTCTTCATTATTATGCATTTTTTGCTGGTCCAACTTAAATTCCAGAGCGATGTATAGTCCGGAAAATACAGAAATCACAGTATCGTCTTAACTCGATACCACATCCAGCTCCAGATTTAAAGATAAAATGTCTCTTCTGGTCTTGGATTTTTGATAAATTTCCCCCAAAAATGCGACTTATAGTCCAGTGCGACTTACATATGTTTCTTTCTTCATTATTATGCATTTTTGGCTGATGCGATTTATACTCCAGAGCGACTTATAATCTGGAAAATCAGAATACAGTTACTTTCCGAAATTGAAAGGAATACATGACGGTACTTGGTAATGGTAAACAGTCACATTTTTATATAGCACTTTTCTACTTTCAAAGCGTTTTACATCAAGGAACCACTCACCCACTCCCGCCAAATGAAGCTAATCGAGACTAGCAGTTTTAGCGGCTAATTCAAAGCCAAGTTTCATATTACGAATTCCATCTGCGAGTATTGTAGCAACCAAAGAGCCAATCCAAGAGCGACGCTGTTGAAGCTAACACCCTTCTCTGCCTGCATCGCTAGTTTAGCAGGGAGCGGGCCCTTAGCAATGCTGTCAATCAAACCTGTTGCTAACGTTAGTGGGAGCGACCTTGAGAAAAGAAGCCGCCTGATTTGTCTCATATTAATGTTTATATCTTGAGTTATGGACAAAATAACTAAATAAAAACACCAGGATCATGTAGAGCGGGTTAATACGAACATTTTAAAACAAAAATGATGAGTTCGAAAGCAGAAGTTACAGGGAGAGGTCACGGTTTTTCAATAAAAAGTGAATTGAAGCCAGAGTAGATGGAGCCGGAAGCGCGCACATGCTCACTTGTTACTGCCGGTCCATAATGCATCTTTAGCTTTTCTTACCAAGTGATTGATTTTGACAGAAAAAGTCAGACTGAGGTAGGATTCAAAACACTTGGTACAAGGAAGTTGTGAAGTTGTCACCGAACAGCGAGAAACTGAGAGAAAAAGGTGAGAAAAAAGCAAACACGCCGCTAGGTGTGATTTTTTTGTCTCTAATTAGACATAACTTAATACTTAACAACAAAAATAGACCTGTTTATAATTATATGAAGTTGATTTATTGTTTTTTTTTTACACTAAATTAAAGCAACTCCAGGTGAAAGTATTGTAAATATTCAAAACGCAGGACTCTGATTCAAAGTTTTGGATGGTAGTGGATGGGGAAACAGCATTATAACAAGTTTAAAAACGTAATAAGTTCAGTTTTGCATGATTAAACCCAAATCTTCCGCTCACAATCTGTATCTAAACCTAAATCTTAAAGCGTCGCTCCTCTTCTCTCCTCCGCGGTGAGTCTGCGCTCTCGTATAAATCGACTTTATTAAGTGGTTGATAAAGTCTAAGATCTCATTTCCTCAAGGCCTCCCTGACGTCTGAACGCGCCGCGCAGAATCTCCCAAACTCACACTGGAGGTTAGCTTTGGCGTTGGCGTCTTGCACATCTTTATTCACAATGTCCCAAACTCACAGTGAAGGTTAGCGTTAGCGTTACCGTGCCGCGCATCTGTATTCCGAGGCTGAGGGAGATCCAGGGAATGTTAACCTCGATGGATAGAAGAAGACGGGAAGATTAGAGAAATAATGGACACATCACTTAGGGTTAAAAAAGGTATTGTCCTCTGCATTTGACCCATCCTTCAGTGTCTCTAGGTTAAACCATAGACCACATATACCAAACTCAGGCCCGGGGGCGAAATCTGGCCCGCGGTGTGAATATATTTGGCCCGTGAGATCATATCAAATGTGCAGTATATAGCTCTACAAATCCCAGAATGCTTTGCTAGTACGCTGGAATGCAGTTATGACCGGCAAGTGCCCCTCCATTTCTGTTGACACTCATTAGCAACTAAGCTAATAGTGACCTCAGCCAACAGAGAGAGAAACATAATTAATTTAGCCTATTTAGATCATGAATTAATACTACTGATGCATTTTATTTCAAATTTATTTTCTCATGTGTTTGTAATATCAAGCTTGAGTTGATTTCATCTTTAAGCTAAATTTAAGTTTGTTTCCATATGAAAAGTTTAAACAGGACATATGAGGCGCAGTCAATTTTTTCAATAAATACCGAGTTTGGCCTGTGAATTTGTTTCAGTTTTTATGTATAAATGTATACAGGGACATAGCTAACCTGCTAGCTGCGGCGTTCCAAATAGGAAGTGAGCATGGGCGTGCTTCCGGCTCCACGGACTCTGGCTCCAATTCACTTTTTATTGAAAAACTGTGGCCCGTTTCTCGGTAAAGGATCCTCTTTTGTTTCTGTTTTTTGTTGTTTTTTTTACTATAGTGTTCGTTTGTTCGCTAAATGTGTTACGTAATGGTTGATTATACATGTTACAGTTCACTTGTTTGACCAATAGATGTCACTGGTGTATTTGTAATACCTGTAAGAAAATTTACTTGACTGTTTTCTTTTGTACATTTCTACATTTTACACTTTTTATACATTGCTTTTATTATATCTTGCTTTCAAAGATAAAATGTCTGTTCTGGTCTCGAATTTTTTGATTAATTTACCCCAAAAATGCGACTTATATGTTTTTTTCTTCATTATTATGCATTGTTGGCTGGTGCGACTTATACTCCAGAGCGACGTATAGTCCGGAAAATACAGAAATCACAGTATCGTCTTAACCGATACCACATCCAGCTCCAGATTTAAAGATAAAATGTCTGTTCTGGTCTGGTTTTTGATCAATTTCCCCCAAAAATGAACAAATATTAATAAGACACAAATCAGCTGCCATCTTTCCCCAAAGTTGTCGTCCTCCCTTAGTTTTCTTCATACAGTCTCTGGGTTAAACCTACATTTGACCCATCCTTCAGCGTCTCCGGGTTAAACCCTCCTCTCCTCGAACGTGAAGTTTATGCGACTGAAAGGACAAAACATTAAATAACTCACAAAATCTGGTATTTTCGAAAGGACAGACACAAAAATGACAAACTAAATCATATCTGAAGGAGCGCTGCAAGAAACACAAATGTTCAAATCATTTTCATATTGTCGACATAACGCTTTTGTCGCTTGTAGATTTACTCACAGTGGGAAGAATAATCACAACAGAGAGAAAACAAAACAGAGAGATGGAGGAAGAGAGGTGTAAAGTGCATTCAGAGGAGAGAAAAACTATTTGTATCTCCTAAAACCTGTAAGGGTAGATAGAGTAGGTTGTTTTGTTTTGTTAATGGTTTGTTAATCGCTATAGTGACAGTCCTCATTAGTCATCACTGTGAAACGCACTTTAGGAATTACTGAAAACACTTTTTTTAGGAGCCAAAGAATGTTTAAAATGCAATTAAATTCTGTTGGATGCGCTATGTTGTTTCTCAAAGGGACTCATCTGCATTTGGAAAGTTAAAAACTCAGAAAAAACGCTCTTGAATCCAGCCAACGTTTTAGATTTCGCAGTATCCCAGAGCAGGTCGGAATCGCAGCAGGATCTGATTCGCCCCGTTCATCAAAACAGTCACGTTTATCTTCACACGGCTCAGAAATACGCCGTAAATTATGGACGAAATATAGCAGCTCCTGACTGGGTCGTGTAAGTCTGCTCGTGTCACTTTGAGTCACGGTTTTGGACAGGAAATATCTGGAGCGCTTCTGGAATGACTCGGAGATTTTGGATTGAAAATTGATATATTTGCAAAAAAAAAAAAAAAAAACATGGTAAAAAATGTGCCCGATGCCACGTACACAACTCGTTTTGCAACACTACACCCCAAACTCTGAGGTACCTCTCTACAAAGCTCCTCGGCGTTCAGTCAAATCAGCCATTCTGGGATGAATCAGCAACGATTTTTCAGTATGAATTCTGCATTTTTTACTTTATTTCATGTCTCTAAATCATTTTATTTTGTGATTTTGGCTTGAGCTATGAAAAAGAAATTGTCAAAACTCTGGTCCTGTTTATATTCACCAAAAAAAACCCATCCATGTGGTATTTGAAATTTGGTATTCCTCACTTGAAAGTAGATCAGACGAAGGCCAAAACTACAAAACTAGATTCACAAAGACCTCAGCCATTTGTGTGTCCTTCAAAGGGTTTGGACACAGGGTTAGTTTGAACTAGGGTCATTTTAGGCAGGAATTTTAAGGGAAAATCTGTTGGACTGACACCTAGACACGTAGAGCAGACTCACTTTGCACCTGTAACTGCCAAAACTGTCCGAGAGATCTACATGCTGCCTCGATATTTTCCCCACTAAATGTCTAAAGTCTGTGCTCAATGGTTTGCTATCACCGCTGGCTAGCATAGTCACTTCAATCTGGGACATTCCCAAGAGCTTTGAAAACTGCCTCTCCTAAAGAAGCCGTCTTGATGCCACAATATTGAACAATTACCGACCAATCTCAAATCTTCCGTCTAAGCTTATTAACTTTCTCCAAATGAACAACTCTTTCGATACCACAGCACTGAGACTGCTCTTATCAAGGTGACAAATGACATCCGCCTGAACAGTGATCCAGGCAAAGTCTCAGTCTTGATCCTGTTAGATCTGAGTGCTGCCTTTGACACTGTGGATCATGGGATTGTCTTACAGAGACTAGAGGACTGGGTGGGCATCTGTGGTACGGCACTAAACTGGTTCAAGTCCTATCTAGAAAACAGGAAGTACTTTGTTGAAATTGGAAAATGTGTCTCATATAAAATGTCCCTGACCTGTGGGGTGCCCCAGGGGTCAATCCTGGGACCCCTGTTGTTCAATTTCTACATGCTGCTGTTAGGCCAGTTAATACTCTGCAGATGACACTCAGATCTATGTCTCACTGGCAGCAGGTGAATATGGACCAGTGGATTCACTCTGCCACTGCATCCAGCAGATCAGTGTGTGGATGCAAAACAACTTTCTCCAGCTAAACTCAGACAAGACTGAAGTCATCATCTTTGGCCCACAGAAACAAAGAGAAAGTTTCAGCATCACCTTCAGTCTCTTAAACTGTCAAATCAGGCTAGAAATCTAGGGGTAATAATGGACTCAGACTTGAACTTTAACAGCCACATCAAATCAATGACATCTGCAGCTTTTTACCATCTAAAAACATTGCAAAAATCTAAAATAAACTGTCAAAATCAGACTTAAACAGACTTATCCTGCATTTGTCTCCAGTAGGTTAGACGACTGTAACGTCCTGCTCACTGGCCTCTCCACTTTTCTCTTTTAATGTTCAATTTATGATGATTATTTATGTTTTTGTTAGTTTGAATTGTGACTTTAATCTTTCTTATTCTATAAAGCACTTTGAATTGCTTTGCGTACGAATTGTGCTATTGCTGGATTTCAGACGACATCACAACATTCTATACGACTGAATATTATATGAATATTGTTCAAATTCATTGTTTGTTTGTTTTTTTTAATACAGTGAGTTTTTGGCTGTAGTCACGAATACAAATGATCAGATCCAACATTTGTGCATTTACCTTTTGGATATTTCCTGATAAAGTGCAATGTAATCAATCAGGGCTGTCCAAACTACGGCCCAGGGGCGAAATGCGGCCCTCAGACCAATTTTTGATGGCTGTCACGCCTCCTCCTAAACTGGCCCAATTGATCAGAAAGTATTTTTTAACTACAAATTGAAGAGATTCTACTTCTATAACCTGAAAAAAACATCATATTACACTGCAACAAAGACCTAACAATAATCTTCCAAGTCTTATTGACGGTACAAAGTCACTGTCAAAACTGTTAAATCCACAGTTTGACCCCCCGTGCTTCAAATATGTTTCAGTACGTAGTCCTCAGTGAAAAAAAGTGTGGACACCGCCGCATTATAAGGATCTGAAAAGCACCAATACAAATAAACGTGAATTGATAAGACGTGAACCGGTCGCGGCGTCTTTGTGGGATCGCTTCATTAGTTGAATAATGATTAGGTTTAAACAGATTGATATGAACCGCAGAAGTCGATTGGGCGTGTCTTTAATCGACCGCAGCCCTAAAGAACACGTCAAACATTATTTACACAATGAGAACTGCTTCGGTTTGTTTGGAGTCAAGAGAGTAGAACATTTTGAACTGGAAAAAGGGAAAAGATACTGCAAAACGTAAGAAAATAAGGCCGAGCCGCACTATTGTCAATGCAAAAACACAGCTCATATATGAACACGACGCACTGAGGTTTGGACCAGACGATGAGCAGAGACGCTTTCAACAGTTTGTGCAGTTTTTTAACGAATGGTTCTGTGTGTTTTTGTCTTAAAAACGTGAAAAACAGTTCATTTTAAAGAGTTTGCATTGGTCCAAAGTTACTCCTCACTCACCTTTTGCATTAAGAGCATACTAATTATTCACCACGATGAGTTTATAAGCACTTTTCACCACTTTGAGCATCCAGAGCAAAGTGCTAATGCTAATGCTAACAGTGCACTTCCTGATTATCGGACTTATTTTGACCTCAGAAGTGGCTTATACTGAATATTTGTACTGGGGCAAGGCACATTTACTCAAAAACATGGGAAAAAATTGCGGTTTTAAGTGGCTTTTTTATGACAAACGAACAAGAATTGATAGTTTGCACCTCATTTCATCAACATTCAGTGGTGCTGTGATGCTAACTGGAAGCACTGATGTGTCTGAGGGTTTGTCTGAGCTTTTTTAACACAATCTGACCAGAAAGGACTGATTTAGCAGCAACTACAACAGGTGAGATGTTAAACAAGTCCGTCTCAAATAACACAGAAGCTCCTCACCTTTTGCATTCTGAGCATGTTCATTATTCACCACGATGACTTTATAAGCACTTTTCACCACTTTGAGTCCAGAGCAGAGTGCTAATGCTAACGCTAACAGTGCACTTCCTTATTACCGGACTTATATTGTATATCTGCACTGGGGTAAGACACTATTACTCAAAAACATGGGGGAAAAAATTGCATTTTTAAGTGGCTTTTTTATGACAAACCAACAAGAATTGATACTTTGCAGCTCATTTCATCAACATTCAGTGGTGCTGTGACTAACTGGAAGCACTGCTGTGTCTGAGGCTTTGTCTGAGCTTTGTTTTGACTCAATCTGACCAGAAAGAACTAATTTAGCTGGAACTACAACAAGTGAACTGTTAAACAAGTTTGTCTAAAATAACACAGAGAAGCTAGCTAGCATTAGCCAATAGTGTTTTGTTTGTTTGTTTTCAGTTAGTCACCTTGAACATAAGATTTTATGCAATTTTTTAACTTTTTGTCAGTGTTTTTTTTTTTTTTTTATGTGTGCAGGGGTGTCGTCAAGGGGGGCTCTGTGGTCCTGGGCCCCAGAGTCTTAGGGGGCCCCCAATTAGACCCTCTTCTTATTAATTTATATTAGAGAGGAGGCCAGTTTGATGTTTCTTGCCTCAAATTTGCGTTGACGGGGCTGAACGTGTGCGCGTCGCGTCGCCACGGTAACCGCCGAACATTCCGCCATAGACATACATGCAGCGCGATGTCACTGCAAAGTATCGGTATATACAGCCCCAAAAAAGAACAAGTCCAAAGCAGAAATAGAGAAAGAAGTCTGGTTTCTTACCTTTGGTGGATAATGGACAGGGATGGAGAGATGAGGCAGCCGTCACAGAAGAGGAGAGGAGAAAAAGAAGAGAAGAGACATTTTTATTAGACCCAAACTCTTATTACTGATGACAGACTTATGAAAACTGTCCATTTGCTGTGACGACGTGTTTGGAAAATCCGGTTTAAACCAAAATTGCTTTATGACTCTACTGAGTATTACATTATGCAGTTCTTCTTCCTGTTATGGGCGACATTTTGAGGACTTTTTACCATTCACAAAATATAACATTTGGTTTTATATTGTTAATCAGTGTTGCATCGGTATTTTCCTCCTCGTCTTCCCTCCCGCTCATTGTCATCCTGTCTTCTTCCCTCTCTCCCTCCATAATACATGTCATCATCTTTCCTTCCTTTGCTTTCTCTCTCTCTTTCTCTTCCAAGTCTCCTCTCCTCTCTCATAGTATATGTCATCTTCTCTTCTACACTTTCTCTCTTCTCTTCCCTCTATCTCTCCCTCTGCCCTCCTCTCTGTCTGATTGTCATCATCTCCTCCTCCTTTCTCTCTCTCCGCTTTGCCCTCTCTCATTGTAGTACTCTTCCCTCTCTCCTTCCCTCTAGCTGCCTTTGTCCTCCTCGCTCTCCCAAGTTTCTTTTCCCTCTCTCTCCCCCCTTCTTTCTCTCTCCCGTCCTCTCTTCTACCCTTTCTCTCTCCTCTTCTCGTTCCTCCCTCTGTCTCTCCTGCTCTCTCCTCACTGTAGTACATGTCATACTCTTCTCTTCTACCCTTCCCTTTCTCTTTCTCTCTCCCCTTCTCTCTCTCATTGTAGTACACACCATCCTCTCCTCTTCCACCCTTTCTTTTCTCTTTCTTTCCCAAGTCTCCTCTCTCACTCTTTTCTGTCTTTCCCTTTCTCTCCTCCTCTCCTTTCTTTCATTGTAGTACATGTCATCCTCTCCTCTTCCACTCTGTCTCCTCTTACCTCTCTCCCTCCCTTTCTCTCTCCCCTGCCCCGTCATCTCTTTCTCTCTCTTTCTCTTTATTTCTCTACCAAGTCTCCTCTCGCTCTGTCTTTCCCTCTCTCTCATTGTAGTACATGTCATCCTCTCCTCTTCCACCATTTCTCTCTCCTCTTTCCTCTCCCTCATTGTAGTACATGTGCAGTACATCACCCCTCTCTCCTCTGTGCACCAAACACTCCTCCTCCCCCTCTTCTCTTCTATCACTCCCTTCCTCCCTCTTCATCTACACATTTGCAGTAAATTGCTCCTCTCTTTCTCCATCTCTCTCTCACCCTCCCTCCTCCTCTGTTGCACATGTCATCCCTCCCTCTCTCTTTCTCCCTTGCCTCCTCTCCTCTTTGTCCTCTCTCATTGTAGTACATCATCCCTCTCTCCTCCGGGCACCAAACACTCCTCCTCTCTTCCAGCTCTCCATTCCTTCCTCTCTTTTTAGCACATATTTGCAGTAAATAGTTCCTCTGTTTCTCTTTCTCTCGCTCCCTCTCTCTCACCCCTCCCTCCTCACGTCACATCATCCTCCTCTCTCCTCTGGACTCAACCTCTCTCCCCTCCTCTCTCTCGCTCTCTCTCTCTCTCTCTCCCCATGACCTCTCTCACATTCGTCCTCTTTCCCCATTCCCTTTTCCTCTATTTTCTATCCTTCTGTCGTACATGTCATCCCTCTCTCTGCTTGAGACCCCGCTCAGGTTCGCTCCCTCTCTCCCTCCCTATGTAGTATGTCATCCCTCTTTCTCCCTCTAGTCCACGCCATCGCTCTCTCCATCTCTCTATAGTCCATGTCAGCTGTCTCTCTCCTTCTGTCTCCTCTTTCGCTCCCTCTCTCTGTATTCCATCCCATCCCTCTCTCCCTCCTTCTCTCTGTCTGTCGCTCTCTGCTTCCTTCCCTCCCTCCCTCCCTCCTTCTCTCCCTCCTTCTCTCCTGACTCTGCTCACGTTCTGCGCTCACATCATTTGTGTGAAGGACATTTGCATAAGAACAAACGGCCGTAAAGAGTAAACATGCAGAGACATCACTTTCCTCTCACTACGCACTCTCTCACTCTGAGAGGAGAGGAGAGACAGGAGAGGAGAGGAGAGGAGAGGAGAGGAGAGGAGAGGAGGGAGGAGGAGAGGAGGAGGGAGGGAGGTGAGAGAGGAGGTGGTAAAGAGTAAACATGCAGAGACATCACTTTCCTCTCACTACGCACTCTCTCACTCTGAGAGGAGAGGAGAGACAGGAGAGGAGAGGAGAGGAGGGAGGAGGAGAGGAGGAGGGAGGGAGGTGAGAGAGAGGAGGTGGTAAAGAGTAAACATGCAGAGAACATCACTTTCCTCTCACTACGCACTCTCTCACGCTGAGAGGAGAGGAGAGACAGGAGAGGAGAAGAGGGTGGAGGAGAGGGGGAGGAGGAGAGGAGGAGGGAGGGAGGCGAGAGAGGGGAGGAGAGGAGGAGAGAGAGGAGAGAGGGAAAGAGAAGGAGGTAAAGAGAAACTATGCAGAGACATCACTTTCCTCTCACACTCCATTCACTCTGAGAGGAGAGGAGAGGAGAGAGGGAGGAGAGAAGAGGGGGGAGGGAGATAGAAAGAGGCAGAGAGGGAGACGGAGAGGAGAGAAGAAAGACAGGAGAAAAGGAGGGAGGAGGTAAAGCGTAAACCTGCCTATGCACAGCTTTCCTCTCTCACACAGACCTGAGTCAGGACTAAACCCGGTTCAGATCCGGGTCAGTGGGTCTAAATGTAAAAGATATAATTATAGAGGACAAAGTGAGTCAGAAACAGAGACGAGGGACGAGAGATGAGGGACAAGCACGAGAGACAAGAGACGAGGGGCGAGGGACGAGAGACAAAGGACAAGGGACAAGAGACGAGGGACAAGCACGAGAAGAGACCAGACCAGACCAAAAAAAGACCAGCAGTAGGATCCAAGCTCAGATCTGGTCTCCTTTCCTCCCCCTTTTCCTTCCACTCTCCATTGTCTCCTCCTATTTTTCCTCCTCTTCATCTCTCTCTCTTCATCTCTCTCCCCCTCCTTTCCTTCTCATTCTCCCTCTCCCATTCTTCAACTCTCTTTTTCCTTCTCTCCCATTCTCCAACTCTCTTTTTCCTTCTCTCCCATTCTCCAACACTCTCTCTCTCATTCTCCAACACACTCTCTCTCATTCTCCAACACTCTCTCTCTCTCATTCTCCAACACTCACTCTCTCTCTCTCATTCTCCAACGCTCTCTCTCTCTCTCTCATTCTCCAACACTCACTCTCTCTCTCTCATTCTCCAACGCTCTCTCTCTCTCTCTCTCTCATTCTCCAACACTCACTCTCTCTCTCTCATTCTCCAACTCTCTCTCTCTCATTCTCCAACACACTCTCTCTCTCATTCTCCAACACTCACTCTCTCTCTCTCTCTCATTCTCCAACACTCACACTCTCTCTCATTCTCCAACACTCTCTCTCTCTCTCTCTCTCATTCTCCAACACTCACTCTCTCTCTCTCTCTCATTCTCCAACACTCACTCTCTCTCTCTCATTCTCCAACTCTCTCTCTCTCATTCTCCAACACACTCTCTCTCTCATTCTCCAACACTCTCTCTCTCATTCTCTAACACTCTCTCTCTCATTCTCCAACACTCACTCTCTCTCTCATTCTCTAACACTCTCTCTCTCTCTCATTCTCCAACACTCACTCTCTCTCTCATTCTCCAACACTCTCTCTCTCTCATTCTCCAACACTCACTCTCTCTCTCTCTCATTCTCCAACACTCACTCTCTCTCTCATTCTCCAACACTCACTCTCTCTCTCATTCTCCAACACCCACTCTCTCTCTCTCTGTCTCATTCTCCAACACTCACTCTCTCTCTCATTCTCCAACACTCACTCTCTCTCTCTCATTCTCCAACACTCTCTCTCTCTCTCACATTCTCCAAAACTCACTCTCTCTCTCATTCTCCAACACTCACTCTCTCTCCCTCTCTGTCTCATTCTCCAACACTCACTCTCTCTCTCTCTCTCATTCTCCAACACTCACTCTCTCTCTCTCATTCTCCAACACTCACTCTCTCTCTCTCATTCTCCAACACCCACTCTCTCTCTCTCTGTCTCATTCTCCAACACTCACTCTCTCTCTCTCTCTCTCTCATTCTCCAACACTCACTCT
This sequence comes from Periophthalmus magnuspinnatus, assembly GCF_009829125.3. NCBI lineage: Eukaryota > Metazoa > Chordata > Actinopteri > Gobiiformes > Gobiidae > Periophthalmus > Periophthalmus magnuspinnatus. The sequence goes on from NC_047144.1 coordinate 23,506,561, forward strand.
CTCTCTCTCATTCTCCAACACTCACTCTCTCTCTCATTCTCCAACACTCACTCTCTCTCTCTCATTCTCCAACACTCACTCTCTCTCTCTCTCTCTCATTCTCCAACACTCACTCTCTCTCTCTCTCTCATTCTCCAACATTCACTCTCTCTCCCTCATTCTCCAACACTCACTCTCTCTCCCTCTGTCTCATTCTCCAACACTCTCTCTCTCATTCTCCAACACTCTCTCTCTCTCTGTCTCATTCTCCAACACTCACTCTCTCTCTTATTCTCCAACACTCACTCTCTCTCTCATTCTCCAACACACTCTCTCTCTCATTCTCCAACACTCACTCTCTCTCTCTCTGTCTCATTCTCCAAAACTCACTCTCTCTCTCTCTGTCTCATTCTCCAACACTCACTCTCTCTCTCTGTCTCATTCTCCAACACTCTCTCTCTCTCTCATTCTCCAATACTCACTTTCTCTCTCTCTCTTTGAAAGTCGTCTCATTCTCTCTCTCGGTTTCCCTGTCTTCCTCTTTCTCAGTCTCTTTCTCCCGCTCTCTTTCCCTCGCTCCCTCTTTGGTTTGTGGTAATGCCTTTGTTCAATCACCGTGTGGCGCTGCTCGTCTCAGATGGACTGTTGCATTATGGGACACTCGCTCAGATCTTTATGTTTGAAAAGACGATGCAACACAGCTCTTTTTACTCAAACGTCTGTGTTTTTGAAAAGAACGGTTCAGTTTCGTCACATTCGGCTCCAGAGTCAAACATGCACAGATGTGACAGAGACATGAGACCTGATTTAGACCTGGTTCAGTCCTTGTTTAGTCCTGGTTCAGTCCTGGTTCAGTCCTGGTTCAGTCCTGGTTCAGTCCTGGTTTAGTCCTGGTTCTGTCCTGGTTCTGTCCTGGTTCTGTCCTGGTTTAGTCCTGGTTCAGTCCTGGTTCAGTCCTGGTTTAGTCCTGGTTCAGTCCTGGTTCAGTCCTGGTTTAGTCCTGGTTTAGTCCTGGTTTAGTCCTGGTTCATATTCTGCTGTGTTCAGGCGAGAGAGCTGAACAGAATCGTGTTTTTCAGAGTTAAGTGTCTCAATGGGTCTAAATCTGGGGCTGTTTTTGGCTCAAGAACAAATTCCACTGTTGAATTCGACTTTTTATATTTTTAACCCGTAACAATGCATTTATATATAACTGAAAGAGAAGGTGTTATGTAAATGTTCTCCTCTGAGCTTTGGACCATGTTACAACACTGTTCCTTCATCAAAAACACGTCTCAAGAGGTTTTAGACGTAACCTATGTGTGTTTGAGTAATTTAGAGATCTCTCCCAGGCCCTATTTGAACTATTCTTATGGTTAGCATGTATGTGTGTTTAGTCCTCGTTTAGTCCTCGTTTAGACCTCATTTAGTCCTCGTTTAGTCCTCATTTAGTCCTCGTTTAGTCCTCATTTAGTCCCCGTTCAGTCTTCATTTAGTCCCGGTTTAGTCCTGGTTTAGTCCTGGTTTAGTCCTAATTTAGTCCCGATTTAGTCCCGATTCAGTCCCGATTTAGTCCCGATTCAGTCCCGATTTAGTCCTGGTCTAGTCCATTTCCAGATACAGAAGCGGCTTGTTCATAATCTACATCTTTTAATAATCTAGTGATCTCTCCCGGGTCCTATTTGAACTCTTTTTATGATTAGCTGTACGGTCTGGTACAAGGTTCCGCCCACAAGCTTATGTCACTTTCCCACACAGCCATTTTCCATAAATACACAAAAAACACTACAGTACAACTTCACAAACCTGACGAGATGTGCAGTAGTTTCATTAGCTGATTGTGTTGTGACATCGCTCTGAAGGGGGGAGCGACTTAGCACGGAGAGCACGTTGTTTTTGGGGCGAATATATCATTTTCAAACACAGAAAAGGCAACACGGCGACGTAGATATGTCACGTGTTCACAGTAAAACACTTCCTCTTTAAGTCCAGTAGTGTTTTCTGCAAAAATAAATGAAAACTTTAAGAAAAACTAAATAAAAGTGACAATGTTTGAGGTTTACGTTTAGGTTTATCAGTCGTCTCTGAGCTCCGCCCCCACGCTGCTTCTCTGTGTCAGACCCACATTATGTAAGACACTGACCCGGCGCACGGAAAACGGCACCGGAAGAACACGGAAAATTATGTCCAGAGTGTGTAAACATGTGTGTGAACATGTGTGTGAACATGTGTGTGAACATGTGTGTGAACCATAGACTGTGTAAAGACATGGACTTAGGCAGACGGCTCCAGTCCAGTGCAGCTCATCGAGGCGAGAGGTTTGACAGGGGGCAGGTCCTTAGCAAGGCTGTCAATCAAACCTGTTGCTAACGCTAGAGGAGCGACCTCGGGGACAGAAGGCGTCTGATTTGTGTCTTATTAATGTTCATGTCTTGAGTTACTGACACAAGAGCAAAATAAATATGTGAGGATCACGTAGAGACGATTGACATGAACAAGACCGAAATATCGAGTCTGACGGCAGCAGCGTTTATGGACAAAGCGACGACAAGTGCAGCCCGTGACATCACTTCCTGTTTAGAAATCAGCGGCGAGAAGGTTAAATATGTCCATTTATATGAACAGGCTATGGTGTAAACGTGTGTAAATGTATGTGTGTGTGTCTGAACACGTGTGTAAACATGTATGTAAAAGCATGTGTGAACATGTGTATTAATATGTGTCTGTGTATGTTAACATGTGTGTAAATATGTGTGTATATGTAAATCTGTGTGTGCATGTGTGTGTAAATGTGTGTATAAACGTGTGTAAATGTGCGTGTAAACGTGTATGTAAACATGGGTAAATGTGTGTGAATTTGTGTGTAAACATTTATGTAAACATTGTGTTTGTGTGTGAACATGTGTATAAACGTGTGTGTGTGTGTAAATAAGTGTCAGTAAACATGTGTAAACGTGTGTAAACATGTGTGTAAACATGTGTGTGTAAACATGCGTGTAAACATGTGTGTAAACATGTGTCTAAATGTGTGTGTAAGTATGTGTGTAAACATGTGTGTGTAAACATGCGTGTAAACATGTGTGTAAACATGCGTGTAAACATGTGTGTAAACATGTGTGTAAACATGTGTGTGTAAACATGTGTGTAAACATGTGTCTAAATGTGTGTGTAAGTATGTGTGTAAACATGTGTGGTTGTTGTTAATGGTCTTTGTGTTGTGTGGGTCGAACAGTCTGTGATAAATGTCCCCACGACAGGACACTCCATCTGGGACTGAACTCTCTAATCTGCCCCCTCTCCTCCCACACACCCAGTACATACAATATACACACATACACACTATACACATACTACGCATTCACTACACACACTACACACCCACCAACCAGGACTGAACCAGGACTAAACCAGTTCTAGACCAGTCCATTTCCGTCCGTGGTCTTCCCTCCGTCTCTGACTGTTTAATTTGACTTTGACACGAGCGTTGGCCGCGTTCTCTCGCTGAATGTTTCTTTATGTAATCCTTCTGTCACGGCGTCCATTACGTTGGCTCATCCGCTCTTTGAGCTCCGGCGCCGCTTCCGCAGAGGTGACTTTTAATGGGGCCGCTCCCGTCTGAGTATTACGGGACGGGACGCTCACACAATGCAGCCAATTTAAACGTGCGTCTGCGCTATTTGCGAGCGCGAGTCCCGAGTTGAGCCGAGGAGCGAGGACTGAATGGAAAAGTCTTTACGATGGGTTTGAGCTGCAGATGATGAGGACAGTTTGAAATGTGGAGATATTATGAGCGTTCAAACTGTTTCGCTCGCAGCCAATTTCAACTTTTGTCCTAATTGCCTCGTCAGAGCTTCTCATGAGGAAGAGGGTCAGAGCTGCAAGGTTAGACAAAATCAAAACGGAGATTTGAATAGACGCCATTAGCAAATCGCCAACGCTGTGTCCGAACGTCCGCAATATTCGATACTCGTTGCACGATTTAGGGGTCAAATGAAAAAGTAGTGCCCCCAAATCGATATGTCCCACAATCCACCTTGAAAAGTTGTGCGCGCCAGGTCCTAAACATGGCCGCCTGTTGAAGTCAACGTGCCGTGCTCAATGGCGCATGTCTCGAGTTTAGCGTTTAGCGGCGAAGAACATACGGTCCAGCTCTGTCCATCAACCACATGCAGATGAACGACTCCCCCGAGAGACTTTGTGGGACAAGAACGGCTGTGAAACTGGAAATTGTCTCCAGTTTCAGCCTTAACGACCCTATTCAACCTTTACGACCCTCCTATTGTTCTCTTTGTTTTGTTTTGTTTGCTTTGGGTTTGAGGATGGAACCGTAGATCCGTGACAGATGACGTCTCAGGTTCCATTCCCGTTTAAGGAAGGATTGTCTTTCCGAACAAAAATAGCTTCTTTAACTCCTCCCTCAAATCATTTCTTTTCTCTTCAAAAGGAGTGTTTAGTGACTTTGACATGGAGATGAACCGCAGACTGTGGTCCAGAGGGGCTCTCACGTCTGCTAGTCTATGGAGGAATGTTCAGCACTAAACCAAGACTAAACCAGGACTAAAGACGGACTAAAGACGGACTAAATCAGGACTAAACCAGGACTAAATCAGGACTAAAGCAGGACTAAACCAGGACCAAACCAGGACTAAACCAGGACTAAAGACGGACTAAACCAGGACTAAAGACGGACTAAAGACAGACTAAACCAGGACTAAAGACGGACTAAACCAGGACTAAACCAGGACTAAAGACGGACTAAACCAGGACTAAAGACGGACTAAACCAGGACTAAACCAGGACTGAAATTGGACTAAACCAGGACTAATGCAGGACTAAAGACGGACTAAACCAGGACTAAAGCAGGACTAAACCAGGACTAAACCAGGACTAAAACCAGGACTAAACCAGGACTGAAATTGGACTAAACCAGGACTAAACCAGGACTAAAGATGGACTAAACCAGGACTAAAGCAGGACTAAACCAGGACTAAACCAGGACTAAACCAGGACTAAAACCAGGACTAAACCAGGACTGAAATTAGACTAAACCAGGACTAAAGACAGACTAAAGGAGGATTAAACCAGGACTAAAGACGGACAACTTTCCGAACAAAAATAGCTTCTTTAACTCTCCTTTCAAACATCTGTGTGATCCCTCAGTCGTCCAGGTCCGATCTACAGCAAAAGACGAAATAAAATCTGTCAATTGGACAAATCGTGGTGGGAGTGAAGACTGAAGACGCGGCGAAATGTCTTCAGTCCTACAACGATTTGTCCAGTTGTCAGATTTTATTTTGTGTTGTTGTGGAATTTCTACTAGTAAAAACCTTAAAAATAAATAAAATCAAGAGAGAAGAAGAAGTCTTGAATCAAAAAGTCAGATTTGTTGCATCAGTTGCGCCGAATCGTCAAAGAGCTGTCGTTCCTGATCGTGTCGTCTCACCCTCGGTCGATAAACGAACATAGAAACAGAGTATTTATACTGTCAAAATAATCGTACCGGTCTTAATAGAGTCCAAGTGACTTCAGGTTGGACACATCGTCTTTTACGCTAACGAACGAGAGACATGCCCGTGTGAAACAACAGATAGTATCACGAAAATATACATAAACAAGTGAAAGATATAGAGCAAAGAACGACATGACAGTCTTTTACGATACAAATGATGGAGTTGATGTTTCGAGGATGTTCTAAACCTGCTGCTCGGGCTCGTTCCCGTCACTCGGCGTAGCCAAAGCTAACGATTAAAAAGACTATTTAAGGACAACGGACAAATTTTGAGCTTGGAAAAAAGTTTACGATCTGAAAATAGGTCAAAACCGTCACAAAATTTGACCGTCGTGAAAGCTGTCGGCGCTCCGTTCGTCTCCGTCAGTCGAACACGAGGAGTTTGTGATACGTCGCGCTCAAGAGAAGAATTTTTTCATTGTAGTACCGATGAGTGGCCACTAGTCCAACTCGATCTAGCTGTAATCTATCAATACTATATCTATATTTGAATAGATCCATGATGGTCGACTCTAGCGTTAGCCGTTTACCTTAGCTTGAGCCATTAAGAGCGATAATTTCCACATTTCAGACAAAAAACGTAAAAATCCAGTCCGTTTACGTAAAATCCATGGTTGCGTTGATCATTATTTATAACGTAAATCAAGTTTTATCACAATTTTAACTTTTTTTAACCCAAACACCAAAGTCACGTGACCCAAAAGTAGCGAGCTGCGTGTCCAAATCTCCACTTTAGAGTCCAGTAAAGAGTGTGGGTCTTTAGGGCTTAGGGCACATGTGTCAAACTCAAGGCCCGCGGGCTAAACATGGCCCTCCAGATCATTTTTCATGGTCCTCGACAGGGAAAAGTAAAAGGTATGATGGTCTTAAAATGTCGTTTTTACCACGAGACACGTAGTTATAGACATATTTTTTACATCTTCGCAAATGCATATGTAATATTTGTAATTTGAATAAGTAATGAATACAGAAAGTTAATTAACAATTTTAAAAACTAGTTATTTATTTTACATCTGGCCCTTTTGACAGCGGCGATTTTGCTGCCGTTCGCTGTCATTTCTGAACTGTACTGTATCATTTCCTTCACAAACAACGAAATCTCCTGTTTTATTCAGCTTAAAAACTGCTAACGCTGCATAACTTTATAACTTTTGCTTCTTTTTTCTTCTCATCGTTATTATTTTCCATGAGCGAACACCTCGGGCGATATTAAAGTCCAGCGTCTTTTGTTTCAACTCAGTTCCGTTTGCCCCAATTTAGTGTCCTTAAATTAAACCAACCACCTGCTCAAACGGACGTAATGTTTCGTACTCCCAAACCCAGAGTGCGGACGGGGCCACTCCATGAAACAGCCACGAAATTCAGTATAAAAACTCGACTTAACTTTCATGGATTTGGTTCAAACTTAGTGCAAGTTTGTATGTGTGATGTTATGTAAGTGAAGTTTGAGTGTCGTACCTTTTAAAATGTTTGAGTTTTTAGGGGTTTAAACCATAGACTGTTTATATAAATGGACATACTGTGGCCAATGGACAAGCCGCCATGTTCCAAACAGGAAGTGAGCATGAACCAAACAGGAAGTGAGCGTGGACCAAACAGGAAGTGAGCGTGGACCAAACAGGAAGTGAGCGTGGACCAAACAGGAAGTGAGCATGAACCAAACGGGAAGTGAGCATGGACCAAACAGAGAGTGAGCATGGACCAAACAGGAAGTGAGCATGAACCAAACAGGAAGTGAGCATGGACCAAACAGGAAGTGAGCATGAACGCACTTCCGGCTCCATCAATTCTGGCTTTAATTCACTTTCTATTGAAAAAACATGGCCCCTCTCTCTGTAACTGCTGCTGTCAGACTCGTCATTTTCATCTTAAAATGTGCGTATTAACCTGTTTTGTGTTACTATTGTGTCTGTAAATCAAGATATGAAAATTAATAACAGACAAATCAGGCGCCTTCTTTCCCTGAGGTCACGCCAGCTAGCGTTAGCAACAAGTTTGACAGTGTTGCTAAGAACACGCTCCCTGTTAAACCGGCAGTGCGGGCCATCTCACACTGAAGGACCGGCCTCCTGCTGGTGCCCAGAGTCAGGACTAAACCAGGACTGAACCAGGACTAAACCAGGACTGAACCAGGACTGAACCAGGACTAAACCAGGACTGAACCAGGACTGAACCAGGTCTAAACCAGGTCTAAACCAGGTCTAAACCAGGACTAAACCAGGTCTAAACCCCAGTGTCCTCTTCACTTTTTTCTTGTTCTTCTTTCAGACTTGTGTCTAGACTCAGCTCTTTTATAATAGATTCTGAACATCACGGTCAGTCAGTTTAAGCCCAGCTCAGACACAGATCCCAGAGTCCCGCTTCAGTCCTGTTTTAGTCCCGCTTCAGTCCTGTTTTAGTCCCGCTTTAGTCCCCGTCCGGTCCTGGTTTAGTCCTGCTTTAGTCCCACAGGCCTCGGAGCTTGTTCTTATTCTGCAAATGTGGAGTTTCCCTGAACAGAGCTGAACCTGCAGAATGTGAACGACACACACTCTCATTTAACACGACAGAGACAGACAGAAGAGAGGAGAGAGAGAACAGACAGAGAAGAGAGAGGAGAGGAGAGACAGAGACAGACAGAAGAGAGAGGAGAGAGAACAGACAGAGAGGAGAGGAGAGACAGAGACAGACAGAAGAGAGGAGAGACAGAAGAGAGAGAACAGACAGAAGAGAGAGGACAGAGACAGACAGAAGAGAGAGGAGAGGAGAGACAGAAGAGTGGAGAGAGAGAAAAGACAGAGAAGAGAGAGGAGAGGAGAGACAGAGACAGACAGAAGAGAGAGGAGAGACAGAAGAGAGAGAACAGACAGAGAGAGGAGAGAGACAGAGAGAAGAGAGAGGAGAGACAGAAGAGGGAGAGCAGACAGAAGAGAGAGAACAGACAGAAGAGAGGAGAGACAGACAGAGAAGAGAGAGGGGAGACAGAGAGACAGAAGAGAGAGAACAGACAGAAGAGAGAGGAGAGAGACAGACAGAAGAGAGGAGAGAGAGAACAGATGGAAGAGAGGAGAGCGAGAACAGACAGAAGAGAGAGGAGAGACACAGACAGAAGAGAGGAGAGAGAACAGACAGAAGAGAGAGGAGAGAGACAGACAGAAGAGAGGAGAGAGAGAACAGACATAGAAGAGAGAGACAGAGAGGAGAGAGAGAAAAGACAGAAGAGAGAGGAGAGACAGAGAAAAGAAGAGAGAAAGAACAGACAGAAGAGAGAGGAGAGACAGAAGAGAGAGAACAGACAGAGACAGACAGAAGAGAGAGACAGACAGAAGAGAGAGAACAGACAGAGACAGACAGAAGAGAAAGAGAGAGAAAGGACAGAGAGAGACAGAAGAGAGAGAACAGACAGACAGCATGACAGAGGAGAGAGGAGGAAGAGAGAGAGGAGAGACTGAAGAGAGAGAGACAGCAAGACAGAAGGAAGAGAGGAGAGAAGCAGAACAGAGACAGAAGAGAAAGGAGGAGGGGAGACAGAGAGAGAGGAGAGACCGAAGAGACAGAAGAGAGGAGAGAGAGAGAAGAGACAGAAGGAAGAGAGATAGGAGAGAGAGAGGCAGAAGGAAGAGAGGAGAGAGATTAGGAGAAAGAAGAGAGGCAGAAGATAGGAGAGAAGAGACAGACAGAGAGAGACAAAGGAGACAGAGACAGAAGAGACAGAAGAGAGAGGAGGAAAGAGTGAGACAGAAGATAGACGAGAGAGAAACAGAGGATAGAGAAGAGGGGAGAAGAGGATAAAGAGGACGAGGGAGAAAGCAGAGAGAGGACACAGAGAGAAGAGCAAGAGTGGAGAAACAGTAGAGAGAGACTGGAGAGAGAAGAGGAAAGAAGAAGATAAAGAGAGGACGAGAGACAGAGGAGGAGAGAGAAGGAAAGAGACAGAAGAGGAGAAGGGAGAGAGAGAGAGGAGGACAGAGAGAGACAGAGGTGGAGAGAGAGAGCCAGAGGAGGAGAGAGAGAGACAGGAGGAGAGAGAGGAGGAAAGAGACAGAGAAGGAGAGGATTCTGACGGCGTTTTTTGGAGACGTACAGCAGTGAAATAAGAAAAACCCTGTGGGCCTTAAACCCTGTGGGTTTCTATGGCGACGGGAGGAGGAGGAGGAGGAGGAGCCGGCGCTGACACTGACGGTGCTGATGGTGTTTTCCACTCGTCCTCAGAGGTCACATTTTTTACAACTTGTACAATTTGACGTCTGGAACATCCGGACATCTTGGAATTTCACACAGACGTTTTGGAGGGTCAAAGTTCATCCTCCAAATGTGTTCTACTGTTTCCTGATCACAAACCTGCTGTAAACACCACAACACGGCTCAACGGTAGAGCCACATCACATATGCAGGCAACACTTCCTGTTTTACCACATGATGACATCATAAGGTGGAACAGAGTGTTTTCTGTTTAAGAGAAGAACTGAATCTTTTGGATGTGTCTGAAGCCCCTGGGAAAAGGCCTGTGGAGTCGACTCGTTTAACAAAGTCACTCTGACCTTTTCATTTGTTTACAGATTTAAACAACATATTTAGACAAGAAGAGCAGAGAGAAGGAGAGAGGAGAGAGGAGGCAGAGATACTACAGAGAGAGGAGGAGGAGAGAGGAGGGGGAGAGAGGAGGGGGAGAGGAGAAGAGAGGAGGCAGAGATACTACAGAGAGAGGAGGAGGAGAGAGGAGGGGGAGAGGAGGAGAGAGGAGGCAGAGATACTACAGAGAGAGGAGGAGGTGGAGAGGAGGAGAGAGGAGGCAGAGATACTACAGAGAGAGGAGGAGAAGAGGAGGCAGAGATACTACAGAGAGAGAAGGAGAAAAGAGGAGGAGAGAGGAGAGGAGACGAGGCAGAGATGCTACAGAGAGAGGAGGAGGAGAGAGGAGGACAGGACAACTACATCTGGGATTCACACATGGACCAGAGGAGAGAGGAGGAGAGATAAAAGACAAGGAGGGAGGAGAGGAGGAGACAAGGGGAGAGGTGAGGAGGAGAGAAGGAGAGAGGTATGGAGAGAGGAAGAGAAAGGAGACGAGGCAGAGATGCTACGGAGAGACGACTGAAACAAGATCTGGGGTTCACACATGGAGGAGAAAAGAGAGGAGGAGAAGAGAGAGGAGGAGAGAGGAGACGAGGAGGGAGAAGATAAGGAGAGAGGGGATGAAGAGAGAAGAGACGAGGAAAGAGATGAGACAAGGAGAGAGAGAGGATAGAGAGAGAGGAGAGGACAAGGGGAGAGGTGAGAGGACAGAAGAGGAGAGGGGGGAGAAGAGAGGAGACGAGGAGAGACGGGATAAAGAGAGAGGAGAGTTTTATTACATCCTGAAGTGGGAGTCAGGAGAAGAAATGAAATGGCCTTAAACAAAATGACCAGGATGTAGCTGCTCTCCTCTCTCTCCTCCTCTCTCCTCTCGACGAGGAGACGAGGAGACGAGGAGCAGGTCTATCAGACGTGTGAAGTGAAAAGTAGAGACATGTCTGAGGGTCTGGTGCATTAAAGGTGTAAAATGGAAAGGAGACGAGGAGAGAGGAGACAAGGAGACAGAAGAAAGGAGGGAGGAGACAAGGAGAGAGGAGACAGAAGAAAGAAGGGAGAAGGAGAGGAGACAAGAAAGGAGGGAGAAGACAAGGAGACAGAAGAAAGGAGGGAGAAGGAGAGGAGACAGAAGAAAGGAGGGAGAAGGAGAGGAGATAGAAGAAAGGAGGGAGAAGGAGAGGAGACAGAAGAAAGGAGGGAGAAGGAGAGGAGACAGAAGAAAGGTGGGAGAAGGAGAGGAGACAGAAGAAAGGAGGGAGAAGGAGAGGAGACAGAAGAAAGGAGGGAGGAGACAAGGAGAGAGGAGACAGAAGAAAGGAGGGAGAAGGAAAGGAGAGAGGAGACAGAAGAAAGGAAGGAGGAGACAGGAGATGAGGAGAGTGTAGAGATAGAAGAATGGAGGAGAACAGGAAGAGAGGAGTTGAGGAGATGAGGAGAGAGGAAACAAAGGTGTGAAGAGCAAAGTCTGGAGCATTAAAGGTGAAAAATGTCAATAAACACAAACATGTGCCAAGTGTCTGCACACGTGTAAAAACACACGCTAAGGTCATGCTAAAGTCAGGTTAAAGTCGGGTTAAAGTCCGGCTAAAGTCGGGCTAAAAGTCAGGTTAAAAGACAGGCTAAAAGTCAGGTTAAAAGTCAGGCTAAAGTCGGGCTAAAGTCAAGTTAAAAGTCAGGCTAATGTCAGGCTAATATCAGGCTAAAGTCAGGCTAAAAGTCAGGTTAAAAGTCAGGCTAAAGTCAGGCTAAAAGTCAGGTTAAAAGTCAGGTTAAAAGTCAGGCTAAAGTCGGGCTAAAAGTCAGGTTAAAAGTCAGGCTAAAGTCGGGCTAAAGTCAGGTTAAAAGTCGGGCTAATGTCAGGCTAATGTCAGGCTAATGTCAGGCAAATGTCAGGCTAAAGTCAGGCTAAAAGTCAGGTTAAAAGTCAGGCTAAAGTCAGGCTAAAAGTCAGGTTAAAAGTCCAGCTAAAGTCAGGTTAAAGTCACAGTAAAGTCAGGATAAAGTCGGGCTAAAGTCACAGTAAAGTCAGGCTAATGTCAGGTTAAAAGTCAGGGCTAAAGTCAGGCTAAAAGTCAGGCTAAAGTCAGGCTAAAGTCAGGCTAAAAGTCAGGCTAAAGTCACAGTAAAGTCAGGCTAAAGTCGGGTTAAAGTCACAGTAAAGTCAGGATAAAGTCGGGCTAAAGTCAGGCTAAAGTCAGGCTACAGTCAGGCTAAAGTCGGGCTAAAGTCATAGTAAAGTCAGGCTAAAGTCGGGCTAAAGTCACAGTAAAATTGGGCTAAAGTCGGGTTAAAGTCATAGTAAAGTCAGGATAAAGTCGGGTTAAAGTCACAGTAAAGTCAGGATAAAGTCGGGCTTAAGTCAGACTAAAGGCAGGCTAAAGTCGGGCTAAAGTCACACTAACATTAAGCTAAAGTAACACTAAATTCATGATAACCTCAGGGTAAAGTGAAGCTCAAAGTCAAGTCGTTTTTGCGAAGAATATGAGGTGGAAAAAATTCAAACCCTGATCTTTAGGGGGCGCTGTGGGATTTATTACACTGAGCGAGGAGGCCAAAACCTGCATGAACATTAGTACGTTTGAAAAAAAGGTGCAAACTTTAGCGCGCTCATCTTTTGTGCGTTTTGTGCAGTGGAGGCTCCTGTGTCTATGTCTCTGTTTAAACCTAAAGCGTCACATTAATCCTCAAACTGCAGAATCTTGGCTCCGATCTGCAAAAAATGACATTAAAAAGACAAACGAGTTGAGTTACTTCCCTCGTCTCTTTACTGATTTTACACAAATATTGTCAGAAAATACAATATATTTGCACAAACTGTGATCTGTGGGAGTTAAGCCGTGGTTTGTTCATTCAGGTCTAATTTGAGCTCATTTTTCACCTCTTCACAAATGTCACTTCTCATTTCCTGGGCGTTTCGTCTCGATCCGTGTGGACACGAACCAGGATCCAAACACCCGGGACGATTAGACAAATACAAGACACAAAACAGGAAGAGACTGAGATAGAAGTACTGCTAAAAGAGGACTAAACTGGGCTAAACCAGGCTAAAAGAGGACTGAACCAGGCTAAAAGAGGACTGAACCGGGCTAAAAGAGGGCTGAACCGGGCTAAAAGAGGACTAAACTGGGCTAAAAGAGGACTAAACCGGGCTAAAAGAGGAATAAACTGGGCTAAAAGAGGACTAAACTGGGCTAAAAAGGGCTAAAGAGGACTAAACCGGGCTTAAAGAGGACTGAACCGAGCTAAAAGAGGACTATACCTGGCTAAAAGAGGACTAAACCGGGCTAAAAGAGGAATAAACTGGGCTAAAAGAGGACTAAACTGGGCTAAAAAGGGCTAAAGAGGACTAAACCGGGCTAATACAGGATTAAACTGGGGCTAAAACAAGACTAAACTGGGACTAAACCGAGGCTAAAACAGGACTAAACCGGGTGTAAACCAGGACTAAGCCGGGAGTAAAAAAATTACTAAACCAGGATTAAAACAGGATTAAACAAAGGACTAAACACGGTCTAAACAAGGTCGTAAATTGATGTCTATATCAGGATAAGATTCAGGGACAAAACCAGAAACAAATCCAAGTTGAACTAAACAGGAAAGTAAGGACCAAATGAAGACTAAACCAGGACTAAACCAGGTCTAAGTCTGGACTAAGATAGGATCAATCCAGGACTAAATCAGGCTGCACAGCACAGGTCTGATGCAATGTTCTGGACATTGTGTAAAAGCTGCAGGGACGAGGTCCTGTCCCACAGACACAGAATTACAATAATTCAGACGTCGTGTTGCACTTGGACTTTATGAAGACCAGGACCCTCACTACAGGATGACAACGAGAGACAGAGGACAAACACACTGTCAGAGGACCAGAGGACAAACACACTGTCAGAGGACCAGAGGACAAACACACTGTCACAGGACCAGAGGACAAACACACTGTCAGAGGACCAGAGGACAAACACACTGTCAGAGGACAAACACACTGTCACAGGACCAAAGGACAAACACACTGTCAGAGGACCAGAGGACAAACACACTGTCAGAGGACCAGAGGACAAACACACTGTCACAGGACCAGAGGACAAACACACTGTCAGAGGACCAGAGGACAAACACACTGTCAGAGGACCAGAGGACAAACACACTGTCACAGGACCAGAGGACAAACACACTGTCAGAGGACCAGAGGACAAACACACTGTCAGAGGACAAACACACTGTCACAGGACCAAAGGACAAACACACTGTCAGAGGACCAGAGGACAAACACACTGTCAGAGGACCAGAGGACAAACACACTGTCACAGGACCAGAGGACAAACACACTGTCAGAGGACCAGAGGACAAACACACTGTCAGAGGACAAACACACTGTCACAGGACCAGAGGACAAACACACTGTCAGAGGACCAGAGGACAAACACACTGTCAGAGGACCAGAGGACAAACACACTGTCAGAGGACAAACACACTGTCAGAGGACCAGAGGACAAACACACTGTCAGAGGACAAACACACTGTCAGAGGACCAGAGGACAAACACACTGTCAGAGGACCAGAGGACAAACACACTGTCAGAGGACAAACACACTGTCAGAGGACAAACACACTGTCACAGGACCAGAGGACAAACACACTGTCAGAGGACCAGAGGACAAACACACTGTCAGAGGACAAACACACTGTCACAGGACCAGAGGACAAACACACTGTCAGAGGACCAGAGGACAAACACACTGTCAGAGGACCAGAGGACAAACACACTGTCAGAGGACAAACACACTGTCAGAGGACCAGAGGACAAACACACTGTCAGAGGACCAGAGGACAAACACACTGTCAGAGGACAAACACACTGTCAGAGGACCAGAGGACAAACACACTGTCAGAGGACAAACACACTGTCAGAGGACCAGAGAACAAACACACTGTCAGAGGACCAGAGCCCGGACAAAAACAATCTCACTGATTTTGATTTAAGTTCAGAAAGTTTGTGCTCAGCCAAGTCCTTGAAACCGTCTTAAATCAGAGACAAACTGAAACTGAACAAAGACAACAACTACATCAGCCCCGAGAAGACCAGGACTAAACCAGGACTAAACCAGGACTAATCCAGGACTAAACCAGGACTGAACCAGGACTGAACCAGGACTAAACCAGGACTGAACCAGGACTGAACCAGGACTGAACCAGGACTAAACCAGGACTAAAACAGGACTGAACCAGGACTGAACCAGGACTAAATGAGGTCTAAACCGGGACTAAACCAGGGCTAAAATAGGACTGAACCAGGACTAAAACAGGACTAAAGGACCAGGACTTAGTCCTGATTTAGTCCTGATTTAGTCCTGGTTTAGTCCTGATTTATTCCTGACTTAGACCTAGTTTAGTCCTGGTTTAGTCCTGGTTTAGTCCTGGTTTAGTCCTGGTTCAGTCCTGGTTCAGTCCTGGTTTAGTCCTGATTTAGTCCTGGTTTAGTCCTAACTCGGTCCCTCTTTAATCTCTTTTCAGAGCTGATGTAAATATTCTTGTGACACCTCGACACGGAGGTGCCCCTTGCATGTCTATGGTGGAATATTCAACAGTTACCATGGCGACACAATGCACACATTAGCAAACTGTCAGAAAACATAAAAGTGATTTAAACAGCACATTTTCAGGAGCCTGTGATCAATACGAGCATCCATGATGCTGTTTAGGAGTTTGATTTTCAATAAAACCGTGAGAGCGACTAACTGCAAAACGCTAGCTAGCTTCTGACTGTAATGGTATTTTTCGAGAGACTTGTTTATCCGCACAAATCTGATATAGTTCCAGATATAGTCAGTTCTTTCTGGTCAGATCGAGTTAAAACAAAGCTCAGATTAAAGTCTAACAAAGCCTCAGACAGAACAGTGCCTCTAGTTAGCGTCGCACCCACAGAGAATATTAAAGGCATTAGCTGCAAAGTGTCGGCAGTCATCTTAATCAGCTAATTGCGCTAATTGAAACCGTGACGTGCCCGTGTTTCTGCTCATATCCGCTCTCACTTCTCCTCTGACCCTTTTAAACCGTTGAGTCTGATGGATGCTCCCGGCCGCGCCTCCCCCGTCTCCCGTTTGCTCCCGTTTCCATGGATACGGCTGGTTTGAGCGGGGAAAACGGCGGCTCCGTAGGGGATCGTTCCGTGGAAAAGCCCTCCTCCGTGAGCCGTTCAAACGATTAGCGGTGGTTTATTATTGTTATGAATCAGACGCGTTCGGACAAGGAGGAGGAAGAGGAGGGAGAGGAGGAGGAGAGGGAGGGGGAGGAGGTGAAGAGGAAGAGAAGGAATGGGGGAGAAGAGTGGGGGAGGAGGAGGAGGAAGAGAGATGGTGAGGAGGAGGAGGAGGGAGAAGGAGGAGGAAGGGGAGGAGGGGGAGGAGTAAGAGGAGGAGTAAGAGGAAGGGAATGGTGAGGAGGGTGAGGAGGAGGGAGAAGGAGGAGGAAGGGGAGGAGGAGGGTGAGGTGGAAGAGGAGGAGAAGGAAGGTGGGGTGGAAAATGTGGAGGAGGAAGAGGGGGACAAGGGGGGAGGAGGAAGAGAGGGAGGGGGAGGAGGGGGAGGTGAAGAGGAGGAGAAGGAATGAGGGAGAAGAGTAGGAGGAAAAGGAGGAGGAGGAAGAGGAGGGAGAGGGGGAGGAGGGGGAAGAGGAAGAGAAGGAGGAGGGGAGGGAGGAAAAGGAGGAGGAGGAAGAGGAGGAGGGGGAGGAAAAGGAGGAGGAGGAAGAGGACGGAGATGCTGAGGAGGGGGAGGAGGGAGATGGTGAGGAGGGGGAGGAAGAGGAAGCGAAGGAGGAGGGGAGGGAAGAAAAGGAGGAGGAAGAAGAGGAGGGGGGTGAGGAGAAGGAAGGTGGGGTGGAAGAGGAGGAGGAGGAAGAGGGGGACGAGGGGGGAGGAGGAGGAGGAGAGTCACTTCTCAAGCTGCAATTTACCAATCAAGACATTTTTATTATTTATTTTTTTTTTTTATCAACACACAATTTTGTTCCAGATCAAGACCAAGTTTAGAGCCACTGCTTAGTCCTGGTTTAGTCCTGGTTCAGTCCTGGTTCAGTCCTGGTTTAGTTCTGGTTTAAACTAGGACTAAACTAGGACTAAACCAGGTCTAAGTCAGGACTAAACCAGGTCTAAACTAGGACAAAAACTGGACCAAACCAGGATTAAACCACCAGTTTAGTCACCATGGTAACTGCTGAAAATTCCACCATAGACATAAATGTTGGACCCCCTTTGTCATGAAGTCAACACAAAGTATCAATACGGAGAGAGGAGACGAAACGAAAACAAACAAAACTTAATGATTTGCATGAGCTCTATTAGCAAACTGCCACTGCTAGCATTTTTGAAGTAGCACAATTTCATACGTAAACAACAATACAGTAGCTCCCCTTCACTGGTGTGAGCGCGGTCGACCCCGTGTCTCTGTGGGATTCTCAGACAAACAGATGGATTTAATTACAAAGTCCTACACATATGAAAAGCGAAACAGACGAGATAATACTTCAGCTCTGAGCGCAAACATCTGGCCCGTTCTGGTTCACGAAACGTAGAGCTGACTCGTACCAAATCCGTTTTTTATTCTGTCCAATAGGAATCGCTTCAATCAATCATAGTTGTAACGGTGGACGGCGAGGTAATGAGGGATAATCACCGACGACACATCACTAAGTTTGTAAATGAAGTTATTATCCAGATATTAAACCACACGACAGGATTTTTGGGTATTTTTAAACCGCGACGGAAAACGTAAACCAGACACGAGGAGAATCGGATGAGCAGGATTACTCAAACATGTGTGAATCAAACAAAACACAACTCCAGGTCTGTTTTTGAGGACGTAACAGCATTAAAATATAACTTAAAAGTCACAAGAATCTTTTTTTTCGTAATATAGAACCTCAGAGCAAACAGTGCAGCGGGACATGGCAGTGAAGAGACCGCACACCACAAGCTAAAAAAAGTTCAAACGACTCATTTTGAGACTCTAAAATGTTCCACAGATCAGAGCGTCGCACTTCTAGTTTAGATCCAAGTCAAAACTGTGTCATTATCAAATAGAATCAGTGACGACTGTTTGGTGGAGACGGGGCAGATGGGGATCAATAGAGCCACTGAAAATATGCACACTTATTATTTATTTATTCTTTTTTTTTCTTTTTTTTTTTGCATATTCTGTGTGATTTGAGTTTTGTTTGCTGGTCCACTTCTGTGCCCGTATTATTGTTTTCCATTAATATTAACACTTATTTTGCTTACTATATTTAACTACATCTATTGTTATATTGTTGTCATCCTCATTATTATTATTATCATTATTATTATAAACATTATCATTTTTATTATTATTAACATTATTATCAACATTATTATCAGTATTATTAACATATCATCATTTTTATTATTAACATTATCATTATTATCAACATTATTATTATCATTATCATCAGTATTATTAATATTATCATCATTTTTATTATTAACATTATCAACATTATCATGATTATTAACATGATCATCATCATTATTATTAGCATTATCATTATTAACACTGTCATTATTATTATCAACATTATTATTGTTATCATTATAATCATTGTCGTCATCATTATTATTGCTTTTTTTTTTGTTATTATATTTTTTTATTCATAAATAAGTGTGTATATATAAATATTTCTGTTTCTGTGCTTACCCAGTGTCCATCTGGGTGGGAGGGCTGTAAAATGTTAAAATGCAATAAAAAAAATATAAAAAAGTGTTTCTGTCATGAGTGAAACGTGGTGCAGTCGTTCAGATAAATGCTTTTAATGGACAGACGCTGGAGATAAACGACACAGAAGTCGTGTTTACTGTGGCAGCCTGATCCTGTGTGGATGGAAACACTCAATTTTTTACTTTTACACAACAAAACTGGATTAATGGAGCTGTTTTGTGGACTGGACTCATTATTTGTGGAGGAAAGTCTAATGGAAAATATGAATGAGAAAGCTGCAGGTTAACAAAAGTCGTCTTTGAATTTCGCTCACCATTTTCCTGATTTTGTCTCTTTGTATCTGACTTCGTCCTGACGCTCTGTTTTATTGTTTGTTGCCGTGGTGATGTTTTGTAGTTATGATATGACAGAGCGGCTCACTGTCACGTGGAGAGTGCAGCGGATTAAACGAAAAGAGTCGAAAAGTCGGGTCACGCCTCCATGAAGTCCAGGTCTGAACTGAGGCTAAACGAGGACTAAACGAGGACTAAACGAGGACTAAACAAGGACTATACGAGGACTAAACCAAGACTAAACGAGGACTATACAAGGACTATACGAGGACTAAAGCCGATCTAAAGCTGGTCTAAAGCAGTCCTGCTTCAGTCCTGGTCTAGTCCTGCTTCAGTCCTGGTCTAGTCCTGCTTCAGTCCTGGTCTAGTCCTGCTTCAGTCCTGGTCTAGTCCTGCTTCAGTCCTGCTTCAGTCCTGGTCTAGTCCTGCTTCAGTCCTGCTTCAGCCCTTCACCAGGCCCCGGGGCTCTCCTGTTGCATTGTGGGCCGGTGTGGGAGGGAGCAGACGCTGATGTAAATGTGTGGGACTGACTCTATGTAAAAGGCTTAGATCAGCCTCATACATTACACTATTATCACAAGAGCTCTCCTGCTACAGCAACAGGACAGGAGAGAGGGAGGAGGAGGAGGAGGAGGGAGGGGAGGGAGGGGAGGGAGAGGGAGTAGGGAGGGGAGGGAGAGGGAGAAGGAGGGGGGGGGGGCGAGGATGATGGAGAGGGGGTTGTGGAGGGTGAGAGGAGGCGAGGGGCAGAGAGGAGGAAGTGAGGTGAGATGAGGAGAGAGGGAGGAGAGGAGAGAGAGGAGGGGGAGAGAGGAGGGAGGGAGGGGGAGGAGATTAGTGGTGATACCTGAGAGACGAGTGGAGGAAAATTACACAAGTAAAAATAGCTGATCCAGGCAGAATCTGTGAGTTATGCAGAAGACAATAATCCGCCAACAAACAGGACGAACATATCTGTGTCTGCTGCTCCTCTGACCTCCTCCTCTGCTCCTCTGACCCTCTCCTCTGCTCCTCTGACCTCCTCCTCTGCTCCTCTGACCTCCTCCTCTGCTCCTCTGACCCTCTCCTCTTCCCTCCTCCTCCTCCTCTGCACCTCCCTCCTGTTCCTCCCTAATCATCCAGACAGTATAAAACCCTGAGCTGTGGAGTTTATTGTTTCTGCTCCTAAAATTAATTCGAAGTTGGACCAAAATCCTCCAGGATTTTTCCTCCAAACAGCTCAACTTTAATTGTGCATTGTTTTTCTACTGGAAACACTGAACAATGAGCCGTTTCCATGAGTGTGTGCGTTTCAGGAGCGTGTGTGTGTTTCAGGAGTGTGTGTGTTTCAGGAGTGTGTTTCAGAAGCATGTGTGTTTCAGGAGTGTGTGTGTGTGTTTCAGAGTAAGTGCGTTTCAGGAGTGTGTGTGTTTCAGAGTGTGCTTCAGGAGTGTGTGTGTGTTTCAGAAGTGTATGTGTGTGTTTCAGGAGTGTGTGTGTTTCAGGAGTGTGTGTGTTTCAGAAGCATGTGTGTTTCAGGAGTGTGTGTGTTTCAGAGTAAGTGCGTTTCAGGAGTGTGTGTGTTTCAGAGTGTGCTTCAGGAGTGTGTGTGTGTGTTTCAGAAGTGTATGTGTGTGTTTCAGGAGTGTGTGTGTTTCAGGAGTGTGTGTTTCAGAGTGTGCTTCAGGAGTGTGTGTGTGTTTCAGAAGTGTATGTGTGTGTTTCAGGAGTGTGTGTGTTTCAGAGTTTGTGCGGCTCCATTATTTCTGCCTTAGTTACAAATATTTAACGAACATTGTGGAGCAGCAGGAGACGATTTTAATGAGGCTCAGGGAGAAGGAGACGGGCACAGTCTGGGTCTAAACTTGGACCCTCTGAGACCAGGTCTGGACCAGGACTGGACCAGGTCTGGACCAAGTCTGGACCAGGACTGGACCAGAACTGGACCAGGACTGGACCAGGTCCGGACCAGGTTCTAACTGGGTTTCCATGTGGTGCAGTTTAAAATAAGACACGTTCAGTCAAATGTCTCCAGGAGAAAGGAGGAGAGGAGGAGGAGAAACAATGAGAGTGGAGGAGAGGAAAAGGTGGAGGAGAAGAGAGGCAGAAAGGAGGAGGGGGATAGGAGGACAGACAGTGAGAAAGGAGGGGAGGAAGAGGAGGAGAAGAAGAAGGGAGGAAAGGAAAATGATGACGAGAAGACAACAAAAGAAGAGAGGAGGAGAGGACAAGAGGAGAGGCAGAAAGGAGGAGAGGGGGAGGAGCGAGAATGAGAGAGGAGGAGAGGAAGAGGAGGAGACAAAGTGGAGAAAGAAGAGGGAGGAGAGGAAGAGGAGGAGAAGAGCGGGAGAGAAGAGGAAGAGAGGGGAGAAGGGGAGAAGGAGGAGAGGAAAATGATGAAGAGGAGGAGAAGGGGAAAGGAGAGAGGAGGAGAGGAGAGGTGGTGGAGAGGAGGAGAGGAAGAGAGGGGAGTAGAGGAGAAGAAAAGGAAAGAAGCGAAGATGAGCGGAGGAGAGGAAGAAGAAGAAAGGAGGAGAAGAAGAGGAAAGGAGAGAGGGAGAAGAGGAGAGGGGGAGAATCTGGGCTGCCATATGCTGCAGTTTAAAATAAGACTGGACCAGGTTCAGTGAGACGTCTCCAGACAGAGAGAGCTCAGGGGAGACGCAGAGAGGAGGAGGAGTAAAGAGGAGGAGAGGATGAGAGAGGAGAAAAGGAGACGGGGACAGGGCCAAGTAAAGTTTGAAACCACAAGCAGAAAAAGATTCAAACTAAGGAATCAATGAGGAAAGGAATGATCGGACTGAGATGGATCTATAATTGAAACGGCGTCGTATAGGATTGTACCTCTTCTAACACTAACACTAATGATGCTAAACCTCTGGCGTTTCGCTCAGTCCCATCGAACCGAGGCAGAGGTAAAAAGACCTGAAAACCTGGACCATCGCATAAAGACACAGACTAAGAAATCCAGGTGCAAAACAACAAGCCAATCAGGATCAAGGTTGTTGAAGGTACACGGCCCTTTCTGATGACACCGCTGGACAAAATAGTGAATTAAAAACACCAGGATCTTATAGACGAGGTGAATATGAACATTTTAACGTCTGAACGATGAGTCTGACAGCAGCAGTTACAGATGGAGGTTTTTCAATAGAAAGTGAATTAGAGCCAAAAGAAGTAAAGCAGAGACAAGCTAGATGATTTTTTTTTTTTTTTGGGGGGGGGGGGGTTAGAAAATAAGTTACAAAACAAAAAAATACCAAAAAAAACCCCCACCAAAACTGTTGGACTATGAACAAAATAACGTTTAATTCCAACAATTGGTTTAAAATTAAAGTGTGACCTATTTTGCTAAACAACCGTTTTAACCGTTTAACCATGTTGCAGTTGTTTTCTCTCACAATTTCCTCACTCACATTTAGTTTGGAGCGATTCATGTTTGCGTAATCTTGAATCGCTTGTTTTAAGATGCCATTTTGCAGATCTACCCCTGTTTTCACCTCCACCTGTCCACGCCCACTCTGACAGACACGCCCACTGTTACGTACGCACTTCCTTTTCCAGTTTTATTTCCTTAATCGGTGACAGTGGTCCCTCGTTGATCACGGGGGTTACATTCTAAAAATAAACTGCAATAGGCGAAATCACAACGTAGAACAAAATGCACGTTTGTACAATGTAAATAAACATACAAAACTAGCTAAAAAATCCGCGAAACAGCGAGATGGCGAAAGGTGAACCGCGATATAGCGAAAGGACAACTGTACTCGTAGGATTTGGCAGCGTCACGTAGTTATTTTTGGTTCAAATTTTTTTAAATGCTTGCTTATGTGACATGCAGCTGTCCATAGGGGGCGCTAATAGGATAGGGCGCTTTGTTGTGTTATGGCTTTCTTTATCACAAATCTTTATTTGTATTATTATGGATCATTTTGACCTAACCTTCGTAATACCATCTGTTATGTATGTTATGTTGTTATGTCTTTTCTGTGTGTCTAGCGTCTTCCAGCCAGGGAAACTAAGATACTGAAACACTAATACTAACACTTTAAATTGAAAACCTTACCACTACTTGCTGTACCATGGTGTGACCTCCACTCTGGTATCTAGCTGTTATTGTGAGCGCGCTGGCTGGGATTGAAGGCTCACCGTATTGGTTCAATTCTGTCATTCTGAAGGTAAAGTCGGACGACATTTATTCTAATAAATTTAGTCCTTGATGCACCTCGCATGAATGAGGACTTGTCAATAGGAGGGTGGAGCAAAGCCTACTGTATTCCACAACAGTTGTGATGACGTACAGTTTTCTACGGCAGAACTCAGCGGATTTGCTTCTTTTATTAAGTCGTTTTCGATCAATATTGTGGTTTAAAAAGTCCAAATTATAACGCAATGATCCACATGTGTCAGATTAAAACTACAAACAACAAAATAAGGTTGATTTATGTTTTAGGGTGAAAATGTTTGTCCGTTTCACCCACGTTTCTTCAGTTCTTAAAACCAGAGTTAGACCATTCATGTGTTTATGACAAAATCTCAAGGAAACAAATCAAAAAAAGTAATTTGAAACAGAACGATCACCACAATAAACTGATCTCTGCACATGTTCAGTGACTTAAATAGGACCTGGGTCACAGTTAATCCAGTGGGACATGTCTGGGTCTGTGCGACTGATAAAACCTGATGTTTGTCCCGTTTTTTTTTAAATAAACTTCATAAAACTTCATAAATGTGATAAAACGGGCCTGAAATTGTGAGGTCGAGGTTCAAATATTCCACCAAAATAACACAGGATTTTATTTACGAACACAAAATGATCACACAACAGGTTTACTATCATCATATTTGTATTTCAGCAGTGAGAGGGCGGGGCTAAGGGGGGCGGGGCACATGGACCGAGCTGAGAGGACGTCAAACTTCAGTATCTGCGCTGAAGAATGTCCCGTGTTTCCCACTCATCTCTCCCCGTGTGGAGCGAACGCCAGAGTGCACTGTCGGCCAATAGCACTTGGTTTTAGATCTGCATCTGTCCACAGAAAACGTACTTTTTTATAGTATATTTAACTGTTAAATGGTTTAAATCTGAGTTTTTATTGGCCTGCGGGATGAGGACTAAACATTGGGCCATAGACTACAATGCAGGGCCTCACTCAAACACCTGTGTCAAAGTTTGGGAAGTGCTGATCCAAAGAGACAGACACGGAGAGAGATGGAGAAGAAAGAGTGGCTCAGTTAATGTGAGCAGAGAGTGGCCCGGAGCCTAAACAGGGAAACATCATCAAAAGTTACACAAAGTACACAGCAGTAGTACTACAGCCGGAGTACTACTGCAGGAGTACTCATAATGTGAAGTATTTAGAAGTGACACTGTCTGAGGAGATGAGGACACAGGGCAGTGAGTTTGTGGTACAGAGGAGGAGCAGGGATGGTACAGAGGAGAAACAGAGATGGTACAGAGGAGGCACAGAGATGGTACAGAGGAGGAGCAGGGATGGTACAGAGGAGGAGCAGAGATGATACAGAGGAGGTATAGAGATGGTACAGAGGAGGAGCAGAGATGGTACAGAGGAGGAGCAGGGATGGTACAGAGGAGGAGCAGGGATGATACAGAGGAGGAGCAGGGATGGTACAGAGGAGGAGCAGAGATGGCACAGAGGAGAAGTGATGGTACAGAGGAGGTATAGAGATGGTACAGAGGAGGAGCAGAGATGGCACAGAGGAGGTATAGAGATGGTACAGAGGAGGAGCAGGGATGGTACAGAGGAGGAGCAGGGATGGTACAGAGGAGGAGCAGGAATGATACAGAGGAGGAGCAGGGATGGTACAGAGGAGGAGCAGAGATGGCACAGAGGAGAAGTGATGGTACAGAGGAGGTATAGAGATGGTACAGAGGAGGAAACGTGATGGTACAGAGGAGGGCCAGAGATGGTACAGAGGAGAAGTGATGGTACAGAGGAGGTATAGAGATGGTACAGAGTAAGATCAGAGATGGTACAGAGGAAGATCAGAGATGGTACAGAGGAAGGTCAGAGATGGTACAGAGGAGGAAATGTGATGGTACAGCGGAGGGATAGAGATGGTACAGAGGAGAGGAAGTGATGGTACAGAGGAGGAGCAGAGACGGTAGAGAGGAGGACACACACAGAGCAGAGACTGATTCAGAGTTGGTCCAAACTTATTTTTTTTCTGGCAGTGAAAGAAATTGAAAATATATTTTGTCCCCAATCTCCAAACCCTGTCCCTTTGTGAAACCACTTCACAAAAACGATCTCTGCACAAAGCACAAAATGGCCACCTCCCTCCCTCCCTCCCTCCTCCATATTTCTGACCCCCGCTGGGCGCCGTACCTCTGCCCCGTACCTGATTTGACCACGTCCTGAGAGGTAGACGACTCCTCTGTGTGTTTCTGCGTGGCGAGGCGGAGCGCGTGTTGTATTTTCAGAGCGATGGCTTCATTTAACATAATGGCGTCGTCGATCGGGGGCGAGTCTGAGCGAGCGGCGCCGAGCGAGACGAGCGCGAACGAGGAGGTCATTCAGGCACAAGTCGATTTCACGGGTTTATTTCGGGCTAAAAAACACCGGTGAGAGGGAGGCGTGACTGAACTTAAGGTGGAGGTGGGAGAGTGAAATGTTTCGGGAGGTGGAACGCTAACTGAGGCACTGCTCTGTCTGTGTCAAGTTAGACTTTCGAGATCCAACACAAAACTGACTTTAACTGAGCTTTAAGTCATGTTTTAATGCTGTTACCTCATCAAAAACAGACCTGGAGTTATGTTTTGTTTCCCTGTCTACATCTCCAAAGCTCAAAACGCTCTGTTCCACCTTGTGATGTCATCAAGTGGTAGTTTTCAAGTTAACAGCTCCGTTTACCTTTAGTTTAGTAGAGATTGGCGATTCCAGGGGTGGAACGCCCAATTACATCAAGGAACCGCTCACCCGTTGCACGCTCAACCGTTGATGTTTATGTTTACGCCGGGATCTGAACCAACAACCTTCAGATCAGCGGGCAAACACTCGACCAACTATGCTACTGTCGCACAATCTGACCGTTAAGAACTGACTTAACTGGGACTATCACATTACTGCTGTTAAACAAGTCTCTCTCTAATAATTCCAAACAGGACCATAAACGCTCAGATTGATCCCAGGCTCCTGAAAATGTGATGTTTAAATCCATTTTGTGTTTCATCTCGACTTTTCACACAGTTTTAAAACTTTTTTTGGCTGCGTTTGCTCGTGTGTGCTTTGCGTCACCATGGTGATTACGGTTAATATCTCTGTAATTACCGGGCCTGTCCACATGAAAATAAAAACTGGCACAAAGGTCTTCTCCATCCATCCATCCAACCATTTTCTTCTGCTTATCCCGGGCCAAGTCACAGGGGCAGCAGTCTAAGTACGGACTCCCAGACTTCCCTCACCCCAGACACGTCCTCCAGCTCCTCCGGTGGGACCCCAAGGCGTTCCCAAGCCAGAGAGACATAGTTCCTCCTGTGTGTCCTGGGTCTTCTCAGTGGGACGTGCCCGGAACACTTCCCCAGAGAGGCGTCCTAGAGGCA
Source organism: Periophthalmus magnuspinnatus (assembly GCF_009829125.3). Lineage (NCBI taxonomy): Eukaryota > Metazoa > Chordata > Actinopteri > Gobiiformes > Gobiidae > Periophthalmus > Periophthalmus magnuspinnatus. The sequence continues at coordinate 23,533,180 of NC_047144.1, forward strand.
TCCTGAGCAGATGCCCGAGCCGCAACTGGTTCCTCTCGATGTGGAGGAGCAGCCATTCGAGTGAGCTCCTCACCCTATCTCTAAGGGAGCACCCAGCCACTCTGCGGAGGAAACCCATCTCAGCCACTTGGTCCTTTCGGTGATTACCCAGAGCTCCTGACCATAGGTGAGGGTAGGAACATAGATTGACGGTAAATCGAGAGCTTTGTCTTTGGACTCAGCTCCTTCTTCACCATAACAGACCGATACAGCGACCGCACCAACGCAGACGCTGCACCGATCCACCTGTCAAACTCACGCTCCATCTTCCCCTCACTAATGAACACCACCAATTTGATCTTTGGTATTTGGTCTTCTATTTGAAAAGGTTCAACATTTGTGGATCAGACGTTTGGACTCTATGTCTTGATAATTCTCCATAAATACAAAAACATGGTACAAAACTGTATACTACAACTTCACAAACCTGGTGTTATGTAGTAGTAGTTTACGGGTAGAGTTACGGGTTAGTTCTGTGGATAAACGGACTCACGGTTGTTATTCGGTGCATTTTTCAGTGTTAAAAAGTTGATGTAGCTGATTAAGTGCAAAATAAATGAGTTTAATGAACACGACTGCAGTAAACACGGGCTCTATTTGGTCTTCTATTTGAAAAGGTTCAACATTTGTGGATCAGACGTTTGGAGATTTCTTTAAAAACTGTCAATCTCTCTCAGAGTTATATAAACCCTGCTGCTTCTGCTTCTGCTCTGTCCAACCAGGGAGTAAAATGACAAAAGGCAGGTCAGGACCAGTGCAGCACCATTCTGAAGATGTTGAACTTATGCCCAGTAAATACAGAGATAAAGACGCTGTACCGGAGTTTACCTTCTTAAAGAGCGGGAATTTTACTTCTGTGGGGTTTTAACAGCGAACACACAACGTATTTAGATCACCATGTTGCCTTTTAATGTTTTGGAGAGTTGTCGTGCGGGAGCGTGGGTGATGTAGGCTTTTGGGCGGAGCCTTGTACAGGATCGTACAGCTAAACGTAAGCAGGGTTTACATAGGGCCCCGGAGATCGCTAAATTACTCAAACAGTGCATGGATGACATCTAAAGCCTCTTCAGACATGTTTTTGATGAGGGAACAATGTTATAACACAGTAGAAAGCTCCAAAAAAATCTATTTTGCACAGATACAAGCCCACATGGGTATATAAAAGAAAGTACTACCGTTTAAGGTCGAAAAACACATTCTATTGTCTAAAGAAAGGGTGTTTATTATAATCGTGGAGTCAGAATTGGTTTTGAGCATCGAGTCTATTCCTTAGCATCAAAGTTTGAAATTTTAACATTGTGACAACACTAGATCTTGGTCAGGAGTACCTAACTGGAGGAATATTGTGCACGATTGTGCTGATTTAGCCCTGGGTTAATCCTGATTTAGTCTTGGTTTAGTCCAAGTTTAGCCCTGGTTTAGCCCTAGTTTGGTCCTGGTCTAGCCCTGGTCTGGTCCTGGATTAGTCCTGGTTTAGCCCTGGTCTAGTCCTGGTTTAGCCCTGGTTTAGCCCTGGTTTAGTCCTGGTTTAGCCCTGGTTTAGTCCTGGTTTGGCCCTGGTTTAGCCCTGGTTTAGTCCTTGTTTAGCCCTGGTTTAGCCCTAGTTTGGCCCTGGTCTAGCCCTGGTCTGGTCCTGGTCTAGCCCTGGTTTAGCCCTGGTTTAGCCCTGGTTTAGCCCTGGTTTAGTCCTTGTTTAGTCCTGGTTTAGCCCTAGTTTGGTCCTGGTCTAGCCCTGGTCCGGTACTGGTCTAGCCCTGGTTTAGCCCTGGTTTAGTCCTGGTTTAGCCCTGGTTTAGTCCTGGTTTAGTCCTGGTTTAGTCCTGGTTCAGTCCTGATTTAGTCCAGGTTTAGCCCTGGTTTAGCCCTGGTTTAGCCCTGGTTTAGCCCTGGTTTAGCCCTGGTTTAGTCCTGCTTTAGTCCTTGTTTAGCCCTGGGTTAGCCCTAGTTTGGTCCTGGTCTAGTCCTGGGTTTGGTCCTGGCTTAGTTCTGGCTTAGTTCTGGTTTAGCCCTGGTTGAGCCCTGGTTTAGTCCTGGTTTGGCCCTGGTTTAGCCCTGGTTTAGTCCTGGTTTAGTCCTAGTTTAGTCCTGGTTTGGCCCTGGTTTAGTCCTGGTTTAGCCCTGGTTTAGCCCTGGTTTGGCCCTGGTTTAGTCCTGGTTCAGCCCTGGTTTAGCCCTGCATTACTCCTGGTTGACACTGGGTCAGGAGTACCTACCTGGAGGCTCATGTGCCTGTTTCTGTTTAATGGAAACACCAGAGGGACCTCACTGTGACACAGGCAGAACATGCAAACTGTGACTTACCAATTATGAAGTGCAAAGTTTTGCTTTAGTTTTAAACCCCATGGACCTGTTTTCAAATGTCACCTGTTCGTAATTATCTTTATCGACGGGGCGCAGAGTCGGCGGTGCTGTAGTTTAAAACGACGCGAGGGCGGGTCCAAATGCCACAGGCGCCGCTCGAAATGCCAGAGACGCACAGAGAACGGCGCAACCTTCTTCTTTATGAGACGATTGACACGCGCAGATTACACATCGAGTTCGTAAACAGAAGCTAACGATATTGGGGGATTACAGGGCGAGGTGGTAATAAGAACCGCCGTTTGAATATTCATAAGGAGCTCATTAATATTCATGAACACCAGGTGCGGCTGGGAAATGGGACAAGGGCGTGTTATGTAAGAGGTTTAAAATTTAGATGGGAGTTTGGAGAGGTGCGGCGAGCGGAGGTGGAAAGACGGGCTTTGGATGAGGTGTGGGGTGGATTACGGAAATAATTAAACTGATAAACAAGATAAACTCAGAGCTAATCTTAAAACAAAACAAAGGACAGATCGAAACGGGATTAAAATATGAGCAAGATTAAGTTTAAAGGCTGGATATTATGCATAAATTTAACCTTTTTTAAGATTTCTGCCACGTTTTAACATTGTTCTCTTGATAATTTTCCACAAATATACAAAAATATGGTACAAAACTGTATACTACAACTTCACAAACCTGGTGTTATGTAGTAGTAGTTTCAAAAGTGCTTATTAACTCATCGTGGTGCATAATTTGTAAGCTCGAAATGCAAAAGTAAGTGAAAAATAACTTCTGGCCCACTGTAAATCATATTTTCACAGAGTTACGGGTTAGTTCTGCGGAGAAACGGACTCACGGTTGTTATTTAGTGCATTTTTCAGTGTTAAAAAGTTGATGTAGTTGATTAAGTGCAAAATAAATGAGTTTAATGAACACGACTGCAGTAAACACGGGCTCTGCTGTCAAAAATGTTCTTTTCAATTTAAATGTTTGAGATGAGACAAATTAAGTTCATTTATTATGTTTTTATAGTTTGGTTTGTAACTGTAAAAATATAATAAAAAGAGGTTTAAGATTCAAATTTTCTGATCCTGGTTTAGCCCTGGTTCAGCCTGGGTCAGTCCTGCTTTAGTCCTGGTTTAGCCCTGGTTTAGTCCTTGTTTAGCCTAGTTTAGCCCTGGTTCAGCCTGGTTTAGCCCTGGTTCAGCCTGGTTCAGCCTGGTTTAGCCCCGGTTCAGCCTGGTTTAGCCCTGGTTTAGTCCTGGTTCAGCCTGGTTTAGCCTGGTTTAGCCCAGGTCTGTTCCTGGTGTATAATTGTTCTAAATATAGCCCGTGTCGTGTCTGTGTTTGTCTCTTCTTCCTCCAGAGCCTCACATCTGCTCACAGACCCAGGCCTCGGTGCTGTTCACTGGGGCAGAAACATGAACGCTGCAGGTCTGTGCTCCTGGATGAACCCATCTCCACGAGAACACCCCACAAGAACACCCCACGAGAACAACACCTCATCTCCACACCTTCACGAGAACACCTCCACGAGAACACCTCCATGAGAACAGCCAACGAGAACATCTACATGAGAACACCTCAACAAGAACACCCCATGAGAACACCCCATGAGAACACCCCACCAGAACAGCCCACGAGAACACCACACGAGAACACCACGAGAACAGCTCCACGAGAACAGCTCCATGAGAACACCTCAACAAGAACACCACATGAGAACACCCCATGAGAACACCCCACCAGAAGAGCCCACGAGAACACCACACGAGAACACCACGAGAACAGCTCCATGAGAACAGTCAACGAGAACATCTCCACGAGAACACCTCAACAAGAACACCCCATGAGAACACCCCACCAGAACAGCCCACGAGAACACCACTCGAGAACACCCCACGAGAACACCCCACGAGAACAGCTCCATGAGAACACCACACGAGAACAGCCCACGAGAACAGCTCCATGAGAACAGCTCCATGAGAACAGCCCACGAGAACACCCCACAAGAACAGCTCCATGAGAACATCACACGAGAACACCATACAAGAACACCCCACTCCCACACGACCCGAGCGGACTTCACCTCATCAGGATCAAGTCAGTCTTGAATTGTGAATGTTCTGAAACTCAAATGAACCAAGATGGAGCTTTTTGGGGCTGATTTTTATTTTTATCTTTTTTCTGACAAGTATCGTGTTTAGATTTGTGATTTTTAATAAAATAATTCTGTTCAAAGTTCACATTTTAAAAGCATCCAGAACAATTGACAAAAAGACAAATATGAACTGACAAACTAAACAAGAATCACATTTCAGAACATGTTTGTGCAGATCTAAACTACAGGGTTAGATATTTTTATGCAGAATAAGGCAGGAAATTGTGCTGTTTATGGAGGAAATTACTGCACAGAACTTGAAAAACTGCAGTGTTTGATTTGCTCATTACGTTCATTCAAACGACAACTACACTAAGACTAAGCTGGAGAAATACTACAAGTGGAACATACCAAAGTAAAAGTAGTAAAGTGCTGTATTTTCTGGAGTATAAGTCGCAAAATACAGTACTATACTCACACACAATGTTTAAGTGAATAAGTATTTTTTATTATTGTCTGAGACCTGCATGTGTTTTTCTTTTTTTCAACACGTTCATAATTTAAGCAAAAAATAAATAAATAAATACAAATAAAAACAGCTGGAAAAAATATTGATTTAATTGTGTTGAAGTGTTCAACAAAATCCAGTACAAATCTCTACGTTTGAAGCTTCATACGAGCTCAAAATCTGCACGAAATACTGACTTTTTACTCTTTAAGTACATTTTTTAAACAGGTACTTAATACTTTTACTTAAGTTCTCATATGACACTTTCACTTTTACTTGAGTATTTTTTGCTCCTGTATTTGTACTTTTACTTAAATAGGTTTCTCAGGTGACACTTTTACTTTTACTTGAGTATTTCTTGCACCTGTATCTATATTTTTACTTAAGTAGATTTTTCAGATGACACTTTCACGTTTACTAGAGTATTTTTTGCTTCTGTATCTGTACTTTTACTTAAGTAGATTTCTCAGGTGACACTTTTGAGTATTTTTTTGCTCCAGTATCTATATTTTTACTTAAGTAGATTTTTCAGGTGACACTTTCACTTTTACTAGAGTATTTTTTGCTCCAGTATCTGTACTTTTACTTAAGTAGATTTTTCAGATGACACTTTTACTTTTACTTGAGTATTTCTTGCTCCTGCATCTGTACTTTTACTTAAGTAGATTTCTCAGGTGACACTTTTACTTTTACTCGAGTATTTCTTCGCTCTTCTTCTCCTTGTCCCCCGTCTGATAAAAGCTCTGATCCTTCTTCCTCGTGAGCCGTGAACATGAGGCTCATAATGTTTTTGTCGTGTCTTTTCATTCCAAACGCTCTAATCTGCTGCGTCTGAACGGGACTCAGGTTGTAATGGAATAATTATGAAGAAATAAAAGAATTCCTCTGCGCCGCTGTAATGATCTAATAAAGCGTCTCCTCCGGGATCGTAACGTCGAGCTGAACCTCGTCCAGGATATGAGATCTGAAACTCCGCCCACTCGTCTAAAAGTTACTCTGGATGAACTCAGAGCCGCTGGACGGTTTCTGCCCCTCGTCTGAAGGTCGACGGTGCGATTCCAGCTCCACAAAATGAAGACTGGTGTTGTGTCCTTGGGCAAGACACTTAAGAGAGGAGAGGGGGAGGACAGGAGGGGAGGAGGGAGGGAGGCAGGACAGGAGGGAGGGAGGAGAATGAGAGGGAGGACAGGAGGGAGGGAGGAGAATGAGAGGGAGGACAGGAGGGAGGGGAGGAGAATGAGAGGGAGGAGAGGGAGGCAGGACAGGAGGGAGGAGAGGAGAGGGGGAGGACAGGAGGGGAGGAGGGAGGGAGGCAGGACAGGAGGGAGGAGAGGAGAATGAGAGGGAGGAGAGGGAGGCAGGACAGGAGGGAGGAGAGGAGGATGGGAGGGAGGACAAAAGAGAGGAGCGTCTTAAGGAGAGATGGTAGGAGGGAGGAGGAGGAGGAGGAGAGGGGGCAGAGGGGACATGAGGACAGACCCCAGAGCTAAACCTGTCCACATGAGTGAGTCTGGTCCAGACCAAATGAAGAGGAACAAGAGGAGCCCTGACCCCACCTGAGTCCATCTGTCTGAGGGTCTCCTGAAGAACAACTGCACAGAGGAAGGGATGGAAATTCAGATTTTCAGACCTGCTTTGGTCCTGGTTTGGTCCTGGTTTGGTCCTGGTTTAGTCCTGGTTTAGTCCTGGTTTAGTCTTGATTTAGTCTTGATTTAGTCCTGGTTTAGTCCTGGATTAGTCCTGGTTTAGTCCTGGTTTAGTCCTGGTTCAGTCCTGGTTTAGTCCAGGTTTGGACCTGGTTTGGACCTGGTTTAGCCCTGGTTTAGTCCTGGCCTAGTCCTGGTCTAGTCCTGGTTTAGTCCTGGTCTAGTCCTGGTCTAGTCCTGGTTTAGTCCTGGTTTAGTCCTGGTTTAGTCCTGGTCTAGTCCTTGTTTAGTCCTGGTTTAGTCCTGGTTTATACCTGGTTTAGTCCTGGTTTAGTCCTGGTTTAGTCCTGGTTCACTCCTGGTTTAGTCCTGGTTTAGTCCTGGTTTAGTCCTGGTTTAGTCCTGGTTTATACCTGGTTTAGTCCTGGTTTAGTCCTGGTTTATACCTGGTTTAGTCCTGGTTTAGTCCTGGTTCACTCCTGGTTTAGTCCTGGTTTAGTCGATCCCTATCCTGGATTGGGTGGGACAAACCTGATTCAACATGAACATAATCAAACCTTAATCTTAATCAGTGCCAGAATAATCCAAAACACTTCAGAAGTCACAGTCCTTCAAACCGTCTCCTACATGAGTCCAGAGTGTATTCTGTTCATCATCTCTGTAAACCTCCACCTCGCCTCTCGATAGCGCCTCCGGTGGTAGCGGCCTGTATCTCCCTCTTCCCGTGCCTCCAGTACAAACCCATTCCAACATTCCCATTATCCACGGGAATGGTTTATTTTCCCATCGACCCATCGCTGCTGGGGTCAGATATGGATCTTCTGACCCTCAGGACCTAAATTACACTTAGAACCATCTGTACCTGCCCTGCATTATTCACACCACAATGAATAAACAACACGAAACACGCTCCCTACGGCCCGGCGCGCAACAGACCGCAGTACGGTGGCCTCCAGGGACAAAACAGCAATTTAAACACGCTGTAATTGGTTTAAGCTGAAGGAGCGGTGCGGTTAGCGCCGGTTAGCTTTCGGTGAAGACCTCCGTTTAATCCCGGTTTAGACAAGTGTTAAGCTGCTTCCAGTTCAGCTTAACGTGAAACCAGCCAATTATGAACAGATGTCTAATTACAATTGTTCTAATGAGATTTGTTAATTACTTTTGGAATTAAAATAAGGGTCAGAAAACACATCAGGAAAATGTCCAGGGGCAGTGACATTTGAGAGAGACGGGAATCTGGATTTTAAACGAATCCGAGAATCCCATGGAAAAACAGCAGGGTCAACAGCTGTTACATACAATAAGAGGCGTTTAGCACACAGGGAGGGCATCTGACGTACAGGGGAGGGCATCTGACACACAGGGAGGGCATCTGACACACAGGGAGGGCATCTGACGTACAGGACAGGGCATCTGACACACAGGGGAGGGCATCTGACATACAGGGGAGGGCATCTGACACACAGGGACTTTTTAAAACATGTTTGAAGAGGTTTAAGCTACAGTGTTAGCAGCTTTTACTCTGAATAAGACCCCATAGAGACACAAGGAGGGCATCTGACACACAGGGGAGGGCATCTGACACACATGGGAGGGCATCTGACACACCAGGAAGGGTATCTGCCACACAGGGACCTTTTAGAACATGTTTGTAGAGGTTTAAGATACAGGGTTTGCAGCTTTTACACAGAAAAAAAGACCCCACGGAGACCCGCCCTTGGATACGACCATTATCCCCTACAGAGCTGCAGGTGATGTGTAATCTTCTGAGAGTGACCGCTCAAATAACGGGTCTGAAAGCTGCAGTTCTGCTCCACGTTTAGGTCACGTACTCCCGGCACAATGGGCGACGTATTCAACCAATCACGGTGTTTTTATGTCCCTCGGCAAGACGCTTCACCCACGTCGCGCAAAACGTATATATGGAATAAAATACTTTGCCAAACGACCAAGATGACGATAGGAAGACGTTGTTAAAAAGTCCTATTACTGTAATATTTGTCATGTTTTAAGTGTGTACTACCATTTTTTAAGCTAATTTTGGCTTAATTTTATGGGATAATACCTGCTGTAAATATAAATTATAGTTTTGCACCAGTCTATGAAGAAAAGTTGAAAATATTTTGGAAATTACAGGAAGTAAAACGTTTTAAACACTGGGAGAACTCGTGTAATTCAATTTACGCGAGAAATATTGAGACTTTAAACATGGTTTCAACAAAATAAAAGGTGTTTTCTTATATTTTTATTGGTTAAATTATAATTCTTGTGTAAATTAGAGAAGTTCGGGCCAGATGTACCGCCTGGTTGCTAGGTAACAGTTATGGAAAATCCTCGTGTGATGTCAGGATTTCCAACCAGGAAGTCACATTTGAAACCTAAAAAATCACCAAAGTAGGAGACAAAATTATCCAGTGTTTTGTAAAATTATTAAAGAGGGGGTATTTTACTTCTATGGGGTATTAAAGAGGAGGTATTTACTTCTATGGGGTATTAAAGAGGAGGTATTTTACTTCTATGAGGTATTAAAGAGGAGGTATTTTACTTCTACAGGATATTAAAGAGGAGGTATTTTACTTCTATGGGGTATTAAAGAGGAGGTATTTTACTTCTATGGGGTATTAAAGAGGAGGTATTTACTTCTATGGGGTACTGGAAATGCTATATTAGTCCAAAAGAAATTATTATGTTTTATAAGTTTCACTTTTGTTTTTTGGCACTCTGAGCCGTCTCTCCCTCTGCGCTAAGTCACTCCCCCTTCAGAGCACTATCACAACACAATCATCATACATCCCGCTAATGAAACTACTGCACATCGCATCAGGTTTGTGAAGTCGTAGCGCACAGTTTTGTATCATGTTTTTGTTTATTTATGGAGGATTGTCGTGTGGGAGCGTGGGTGATGTAGGATTGTGGGCGGAGTCTCGTACAAGATCTGACAGCTAAATGTAAGGAGGGAGCTACTAGGGATTGGGAGAGATCTCTAGATTACTCAAACATGCACGGATGACATTTAAAAACTCTTCAGACGTGTTTTTGATGAGGGAACAATAGCTGTGTATTGTGAGTTGTCCAACCCCTCCTCCTCCTCCTCCCCTCTCCTCTTCCTCCTCTTCTCTCCTCTCCTCTCCTCCTCCTCTTCCTCCTCCTACTCCTCCTCTCCCTCCTCTCCTCCTCTCTGGTGTTTGGCGATAGCTCTTATGTCCCTGTTATTTCACTTATCGCAGTCCGTGTCCGTGCATTTAAGATGAAGCCTCGGCGGAGACTTCCACAGAGAGAGGGGGGAGCGGGGTCAGGTTAACCCAGGAGAGAGAGCCTTTTCCTGGGTGCGTGTCCTCGGGCAGGGTGCCTTCAGAGAAATGGTCCTGGATGAGAGTTTTCATACAGAACGTTGCCTGTGACACTGTCTTTTTTTTTTTCTTTCAATTTAATTAGCGGGTTATTGATATTTTGCAGCGGTATCGTGTAGCGTGGAGGGGGGTTTGCATGTGTGTCTATGGCGAAATGTTCAGCCATTACTATAGAAACACAAAACTGATTTAAACGGCACATTTTCAGGAGCCTGTGATCAATACGAGCGCTAACGATCTTATTTAGGAGTTTGATTTTCAACAAAGCGGCTAAGTGAGAAACTGTCGGCTAACGCTAGCTAGCTTGTGACGGTGATTTTATTCGAGAGGGGCTTGTTTAACACCGTTTTGTAGTTCTAGATAAGTCAGATCTTTATGGTCAGATTGCGTTAAAATAAAGTCAGATTAAAGTTGAACTTGAGGAACAGAGCTGCAGACGGAGCAGTGCCTTTAGCTAGCATGTCCTGTACCAGAAGCTATGAGTTCGATTCCTGAAGTTGTGCGTTCGATTCCTCGCTTTTCACTCTCATTTCACACTGAACTGTCCTGTCAAATACAGTTTACGACTTCAAATATCTTCAAAAATAAAAGACTAAATTAATATTCTGGTTCACTCTGTTTTTGTTTGTTGGTTTTTCAGATAAAGTTTCATATCTGCTTCCGTTTTGAAAAAGCACAACACTACAGGAGCTGAAAAACACTCGAGCCGTGCCTCTGTATTTATAAATAAGTTTGCTACAGCGGCAGATTTTCAGACTCTCGTGGACTAAACTGTGAGAACTAAAAATATATTCGTCCTGAGTAATTATAAAGAGGCCGTGTGGGGAGGAGACGCTCGGAGATGGACACAGAGGGACAAGACGCGTTTACTGTCAACGCGCGGAGAAAAGAAGCACACAAAGACACACAAAGACACACAAACACACGCAAACACACACAAACACACCCCAACACACCCCGACAGGACAGGAGCCACCATCACACACACGCAAACACACGCCAACGCACACAAACACAAGCACACACACACAAACAAAAGCAAACACTGAGAGAACAGGAGCCACCGTTTCACACATGCAAACACACAAACACTGAGAGGACAGGAGCCACCATCACACACACACAAACACACACAAACACGCAAACAGTGAGAGAAGAGGAGCCACCATCACACACAAATACAGATAAGAGAGGAGCCGTCACACACACACGCACACACACACTGGGGGCAGGAGACACAGGACGTACAGACAGAATCCTGCTCTTTCCTCGACTTGAGCTGAACACAGATCTGCTGCTTCAAATCAGAGACTCGTCCACATGAGAGAAAAAAGCTCCTCGAGCCTCGGGACAGATCTGCTTCAGTGTGAGGCAGATCTGGACCACTGCACCGGGACGGGCCGAGGTTATTTGTGTAGTGCAATTCATAACCAAAGTAATTCAAAGTGCTTTAGAGAATAAGAAAGACATTAAAATCACAACACGATAAATCAAAACATAAATAATCATCATAAACGTTACAGTCGTCTAACCTACTGAGACAAATGCAGGATAAGTCTCTCTAAGTCTGATTTCGACAGTTTATTTTAGATTTTTGCAATGTTTTTTAGGTGGTAAAAAGCTGCAGATGTTACTGATTTGATGTGGCTGTTAAAGTTCAACTCTGAGTCCATTATTACCCTTAGATTTCCAGCGTGATTTGACAGTTTTAGAGACTGGAGGTGACTGCTGACACTTTCTCTTTGTTTCTGTGGCCAAAAATGATGACTTCAGTCTTGTCCGAGTTTAGCTGGAGAAAGTTGTTTTGCCTCCACACACTGATCTGTTGGATTCAGTGAGACATAGATCTGAGTGTCATCTGCAGAGTTGTGGTAGGACACGTTATTGCTGCTGACTGAACAACAGGGGTCCGAGGATTGACCCCTGGGGCACCCCACAGCTCAGAGACATTTTATCTGAGACACATTTTCTAATTTCAACAAAGTACTCCTCGTTTTCTAGATACGACTTGAACCAGTTTATTGCAGTACCAGAGACGCTCACCCAGTCCTCTGGTCACTGTAAAAGAAACTTTAGGAGAGGCTTGATAACCACAGTTTTCAAAGCTCTTGGGAAAGTTCCAGACTGAAGTGACATATTAACTATGTGAGTGAGTGGTGACAGCAAACTATTGAGCACAGACTTTAAAAATCTAGTTGGTAACATTTCGAGACAGCATGTAGATGAACTCAGACTGGTGACGATCTCTGGGACAGTTTTGTCAGTTACAGGTGCAGAGTGAGTCAGCTCTAAGTGTCTAAATGGCTGCTGGGTTGTTATTTGTGTCGTAGAATTGGTGTTTTTAATGCCCTGAACCTTGTCATTAAAGAACACTGCAAACTTATTACACTTAGATGTGGAAATTAGTTCTATCGGCACCGGAGAGGGAGGGTTTGTTAATCTGTTTACTGCTGCAAACAGGACATGAGAGTTGTAACTGCAACTTCCAATAAAGTCTTAAAAATCCCTCTCTCTTGTTCTACATAAACTGTGGTTGTAAATGTGCATCTTTTCTATGTAAATCCCATAATGAACCTGGAGTTTTGACTTGCCACATTCCCATTCGACCCTCCGGCACTCTCTTTTCTGTGCCCTGTCCATCATTCCTCCATGGCGCTTTCTGCTTATCTTTAACCATTTTAAACGTCCTTGGGGCAATGATGTCCAGAAGATTCAAAAAACTCGAAGTCACAGAGTTCAACAAATCATCAACATGAGGCATTTTCAAAGTGTCTTCTTTTCTATGAACTGTTTTATCATTTATGTGTCTCCTTTGAACGACTGCAGGACCAGCCGCTGGTTTCAGAATAACAGGTCAAAGACACAGAAATGAACAGACAGCGCCATCTTGTACACGCAGAGCTGGTACACAAAGAACTGAAGAAACATGTTCAGATGAGGGTCAGAGAGTCAAGAGTGTGAGGATGATGAATACATCTGTCGTGTTTGTGTGGCTGTGTTTGTGCTGTTACACGTTTCACACAAGAATCTGCTTTTATGTCGACTTTTTCTATAAACATTTTGTCTTTTGTGCTGCAATTCGTACCATAAATGTTGTCTCATCTCAAATCCAGCTGTATATCTGTTTTCACGGTTTCGTTAAGTTAAAGTCATACCTGAAGTTGTGTTTTCATTCAGAATTGTTTAAATAGCTGTTAAAACGTGTCATTCCACTTGTCTCCGCCCACTTCAACTATCCCCTCCCACTCCAAAAAAAGCTCTGACCAATCAAACGCCCTCGAAATCCACCTTCTTTGTGTTTATACCAGTTACTGTGAAATATTGTATAGTATTCAGTATTTTGCACACATTTGGCTTCAAAACTAGTTCTGCGCTGAAATATTTATGAATGACTACACTCCCAAGCCAGATTTTTTTCTTCTCTTGTAGCGAAGGCAAAACAGTTACTCCCGAGTGTGCAGCACATTGAAACCAGACGGCTGCGATCTGTCTGCATCTGATTAAAACATTTTATCGATCACAAAGCCAGCATTAGCCGGGTTAGCGCTGTTTGTTTGCAGGCTGGGGCTGTATCTGAATCATAGACTGTATGTATAAATGAACACAGCTAACCCGATAACTACCACGTTTCAAATAGAAAATTAGCATGAGCGCGCGTCTAGCTCCATCGACTCTGGCTCTAATTCACTTTCTATTGAAAAACCATGGCTCCTCTGTCTGTAACTGCTGCTGTCAGACTCGACATTTTGGTCTTCAAATGTTCGTATTAACCCACTCTAAATGATCCAACATGATTTATATTTCACTATTGTGTCAGTAAATCAACAGATGAACATTAATAACAGACAAATCAAGCGCCTTCTTTCCCCGAGGTCACTCCCGCTAACATTAGCAATAAAGATCGTTAATCAAACCTGTTGCTAAGTTCCCGCTCTGCTAAACCAGTGGTGAGGGCAGGAAGTTACCGTCAACAGATTCTCTCCTGATTGGCACTTTTCGTTGCTATGATACTCGCGGTCGGAACTCGCCGCTATAACTGCTAGCCCCGATTAGCTTCATTTGACTGGAGCTGAACGCTGTGGCTGACGTCGCGCTCACTTAGCCTGCTTCTTTTTACAGTCTATAGTTCTGTTTGAATGTCCACACTACTCCAAACTTTAGGGGTCAAAAATAGCGAAATAGGGTAAAAATAGCACACTCAATATTTCCCACAATGCACCTTGAAAAGTAGTGTCCAGCGCTGGTCACTAGAATAGTCAATATAGACCATAATGCACTGCTGGAGCTGGAAAAACACCAGTGGACTGCAATTCATTGCACAGTGTAATGTGCAATGTGTCAAATGTGCAATATGTGATGTGATTATGAATAAAACACGTAAATAAACCGCTGCTGTGTTAAGTTGCTAGCGTTAGCCATTTACCTTAGCTTGAGCTGTTAAAAGAGCGATAATTTCCACATCCCAGCTATGTAAAATTGTAAAAATCGAGCCCGTTTACATGAAATAAGGCTCGACATAAACTTGCTCGGTTGTTATTTGTCCATAAATACTCCTCTGTCCAATCTGATAATTATTTATGACACAAATCACCCAGACGCCAGAGTCACATGACCCCAGTGTAGCGAGCCATGGGTCTGATTCTCTCTGTGAACGAGGCTCTGTAGAGTAGAGTAGGATGAGGGGTTAGGGGCTTGGGGGCTGGAGGAGACATTCAGACGCAGCCGGGGAGTTGTTATTTTTCATGTTCCCTGAAAGTTGTGAATCGTGCTTATAAACTCATCCCTGTGAAAAATTAGGATGTCAGGATGTGAAAGTGATGAATGCGTTAATACAGAGGTTTAAGACGCACTCTGTAACTTTTCCGATGTTTTATGGCTGGAGGTGTTATGAGTTTGTGTGTAATGTTCCACAGTGGAGCATTAATCTGTCTCGCACTGGTCCAGACCTTGTTTACAGCTCTGGCGTTGTTTGCTTTGTCCTCTGTGACGGTTCTCCATCACTGACATCACTCCTCCTGACAGCAGCTATCTGTGCCAAAACACCAGCCTCCTGCTAATGCAATGTGCTGCAGAAACGTGTCAGATGCCCTCCCGTGACCCCGTCCCTGTGTGTCAGATGCACTCCCGTCCTACTGTATCCCTGTGTGTCATATAGGGATGGGACAATATTAAAATTTAGACTGACGATTATTTTGACCAAAATAATCACGCTTAACGATATTATTATGAATTATTATTAAACCAAGGTTGACCATTTAAAAAAAAAAAAATCACTAAAACATCAATTACCACAAATTTCTGAGTTTTGGACATATATAAGCCGCAGGTTTTGATATTGTAAAATTAGATATTTGCACAGAAAGACAGTAAATTATAGGTTTTCAGATTAATTCATGGTTGTTGTAAAACCATGCGCCGCCACTGTGCTAAATGCTGTTCAGCTAGTGCTAACCTAGCAATAGCAGAGTCGACACAAATACGTACAATTATTCACACAAATCCAAACTAACATAAACTACATTCAATAGTTTATTTCACGTGGTGTGTTCCTCACGATGGATATTTTCGGTTCAAGTTTGTCAAACGATGCAGGATGTTTGTGTCGTAAACGTGCGTGTAAGTCGCTCGTGTAAGTCGCTCGTTTAAGTCGCTCATGTAAGTCGCTTGTGTTTTTGGCCTCGAAGCCGCGACTTTTTTTCCTTCAGGCTCTGCAGATCGGTGGCTCGTCCTGTCCGTCTTGTGTTTCAAATCCATAATAATTCCACACATCAGACTTCACCTTGTTGAATGGAGGATATAAATGTGTGGCGTCATCCGGATCCACTGTCCACGAGCCATGACGGTGACTGACGGTGAAGAAGAACCATCCTCAATTCAGAACAGGCGCAGACGCTAACAAGTTTCATTGCTTTGACAGAGCGCCCCCCTGTGGACAAACACCAGAACTAACAACTAAACAGCGTATTGAAACCGGAAACATGAGGCAGTCTGGTGACGTAAAGACGATGATCACGATGATTAAAAAAGATCCGCAGTTAATCGTTAGTGGCATTTTTTAATCACGATTAGCAATATTACCGTATACCGTCTCATCACTAGTGTCAGATGCCCTCCCATCCTGCTATATCCCTGTAGTGTTATATGGAGATGAGGGCAGGTCAAAGGTCTCTAGTTAAATTGCAGATGTTATGGTGTGTCAGATGCCCTCCCGGATGGTGTAGCTGGATAAACACAGCAGGAGAATGGACCTTGAGTTCAGGGTAAAAAAAACAACATTTGTAGATACGTTAGAACGACACATAACCCCGCACCCGCTCCCTCCTCACGCTCCACTGTAAAGCGCCTTCTGTCCATTGTAAACGTACAAACCCATTTTTCGCAGAGCTGATCCGGCTCTGGCTCGCCTCTCTCTGCGGTCGCTCGTCTCTTCGGAGGTTGGGCTGATTTATGGGCCCGTCCTCATGATGCGCAGGGGCTAATGGACAAGCAGCTCTGAGCGAGGTGTAATAAATAAAGCCGTAATCAGACAGGACGGCGAATGTCCGAGCGCTGCGGAGGAGAGGCCCACACAACAACATCGACGAAGTTACCACAATTCTGGGACGATATGTTGTGTTTTCTTGTTGAGTCGGGGGGGTTTAGGGGCAAAGTGTGAGCGGTTTAAAGCCGTTTGTGGGAATATCGTTCAGCTGGACTTTGCTAGCACATAAAAACGTAGCATTTTAGCAATATTAGCGTGTTTTAGCCTGGACGTACGTGTGTAGATCATGGTATTTTCCTGCTGTGTGTCTTCAGCAGTCTTCAGCAGTGGAGAAAGAAGTACTGTATTTTCTGGAGTATAAGTTGCACTTTTTTCATAGTTTTTCCGGGGTGCGACTTATACTCAAATGCGACTTATATGTGAAATTATTCAAACATATAATTTCATATCTGCAAAGACTAGCAAATAGTCTTTGTAATAGTATTAGTCCAGAATACTCTAAAATATCCTGTATTTCTGGTACTCTTCTCCTTACACTACACTCTTATAATAGTAGCAGTATTAGCAGTAATAGTAGCCATAATAGTAGTAGCAGTAACAGTAGAAGTAGTAATAGTAGTAGCAGCAGTAATAGTACAGTAACAGAAGTAGTAGCAGTAGTAGAAGTAATAGTAGCAGTAGCCATAATAGTAGTAGCAGTAACAGTAGTAGTAATAATAGTAGTAGCAGCAGTAATAGCAGTAAGAGTAGCAGTAGTAACAGTAGTGGTAGCAGTAATAGTAGTAGTAATAGTAGTAATAGCACCAGTAACAGCAGTAGTAGCAGCCGTAGTAGTAACAATGATAGTAGCCGTAATAGTAGTAGCAGTAACTGTAGTAGTTCTAGCAGTAGTAGTAGTAACAGTAGTAGTAGCAGTAATAAGAGTAGCAGTAGCAATCTCAGCAGTAACAGCAGTAGTAGTAGTAACAGTGATTGTAGCAGTAGTAGTAGCAGTAACAGTAGCAGTAGTAGCAGCAGTAGCAGTAGTAATAGCAGCAGTAATAGTAGCAGTAACAGTAACAGTAGCAGCAGCAGCAGTAGTAGTAGCAGTAGCAGTAGCAGTAGCAGTAGTAGTAGCAGCAGTAAGAGTAGCAGTAGTAGCAGTAGTAGTAGCAGTAGCAGTAGTGGCAGGAGCCCAGAATAGGTTTTAAAAATCCTGTATTCCCAGTCCTCTTCCGGGCCCTCTCCACTCATTACTGCAGTAATAGTAGCAATCGCAGTAGCAATACCCCAAAATAGTCTTTAATAATCCTATATTCCCGGTCCCGTTCCCGGTCCTGTTCCTGTCCTCTCCTCGACCCTCTTCCTGGTCCTCTTCCTGGTCCTCTCCACTCTCATTATCTCCGAGACTCTCCACAGCTCAGTTTTTTAAGTGCCCACATTAATTTGGAGTGTTTTGGAGCCGCATAAGTGAACGAGGCCAGGATCCGGCTCAAATGACCCCAAAGCCGTGAAAAATACTGCAGCAGATCATATTTAACGAGCCGACATAACGAGGGTGTGAATAAATGATGGGGATGCTTGGACAGAGAGAGCCCATTACAATTAGAACTGCTTTTATAATCCTCAGAGTGAGCCTCGTTCTGTTTATGCAGTGTTACCAAAACTAAACTCAACTATTGCACTTATTCACCCACTTAAAGGGCCCATATTACACTGTTTTCCCATCTCTGATATAATATCGTCCACCTCGTGATGTCATGGGGTGATACGGGAAGTGCTTTAATGTGTTTTTAAACTCCGTACACCTTCACTTGAATCAGTTGGATCATTTCAGCCCTGGAATTCGTAATCACAGCTGAACTAAAGGTAAAAGGTAGATGCTAACGTAAAAACTACCACTTCGTGACATCACAAGGTGGAACAGAGCATTTTGAGCTTTGTTGATCTATTTCCGGGAGTATAAGTCGCACCAGAGTAAAAGTCGCACTTTGTAGATGTATTTTCCGGAGTACAAGTCGCACCAGAGTATAAGTCACACTTTGTAGATGTATTTTCCGGAGTATAAGTCGCACCAGAGTATAAGTCGCACTTTGTAGATGTATTTTCCGGAGTATAAGTCGCACCGGAGTATAAGTCGCACCAGAGTATAAGTCGCACTTTGTAGATGTATTTTCCGGAGTATAAGTCGCACCGGAGTATAAGTCGCCCCAGAGTATAAGTCGCACTTTGTAGATGTATTTTCCGGAGTATAAGTCGCACCAGAGTATAAGTCGCACCAGAGTATAAGTTCCCCTTTGTAGATATATTTTCTGCATTATACATCGCCCCAGAGTATACGTCGTACTTTGTAGATGTATTTTCCAGAGTATAAGTCGCTCTAGCCAAAAAAAATGCATAATAATGAATGAAAAAAACATATTTCACATATGAATCACATCTGAGTATAAGTCGCACCCTGTGTCAAACTATGAAAAAAGTGTGACTTATAGTCCGGAAAATATGGTAATAATAAAGGATTGCTCAGACGTGGGAATGAAACAAGACACAACTCAAGGTATGTTTTTGAGGAGGTAGTAACATTATAACACGATTTAAAGCTTAATTTCACGTAATATAGGAGCTTTAAGGTAAGGCTCAGAGGCACAAAAACACCTGATAATGGTGGAAACAGGAACTAATCTCATGCGAAGAACTAACAGTGCCGAACAGAGCAGGGGCGTTAAACTCAAATACACACTGGGCCAAACATGAAAACAGACAAATTCACAGGCCAAACTCAGTATTTGTTGAAAAACTGACTGCACCTGGTATGTCGTTTTTAACCTTTTCATGCGGAAACAAACTCTTGTTTTGCTTAAACATAAAATCTGGAATAACTCAAGCTTGATATTACAAACAGTGATCAATTTAATTTGAAATAAAAGATAAAAGAATAAAAGATAAAGAAAATGAAGAAAATAAATCATGTGTCTCTCTGTAGTAATTACTTTGGCTGAGGTGACTGTTAGCTTGGTTGCTAATGAGCGTCAACAGAAAAGGAGGGGTGCTCGCCGGTCTCGACTACACTCCAGCGTATCAGCAAAGCATTCTGGGATTTGTAGTATTAGTGTTACATGAGCTTTATACCGTAGGGCCAACTCTAACTCACATTTGATATGATCTCACGGGCCAAATATAATTACACTGCGGACCAGATTTGGTCCTTGGGCCTGAGTTTGACATATGTGGGATAGAGTGACAGTGCGTTGACATTACAATTGGGACTAAATGTGGACTAAACCAGAGCTAAACTAGGACTAAAACAAGACCAAAATCTATATTAGGACTTGAACTGGGCCAGAACAGTACGAAGCCTCAGTTTAGCCTCATGTCTCTGTGTCAGATGCCCTCCCTGTGTCTCCATCAGCTCTTATTCTGTGTAAAAGCTGTTAATCCCGTAGTTTAGACCTCAACAAACATGTTCTGAAACGCCTGGGATTCTTTGGTTAGTTTAAAGTTCAGATGTCAATGCTCTTGGGCAGATTTAAAACGTGAATCTTGACATTTCTGATCAGATTCTTCCAAAACGTTATTGAGGAACTTTATGGGAAAACACCATGTTAGTTTGGAGTCCTAAACCTGGTCCCTGAAACCGGACCAGACTCCGGACCAGTCCCAGTCTGCAGTTTATCAGAAGAGACGCGCATTTCCATAACTGTCTGTGCTGTTTATGCAAAAACCCTCAGGACTAATGCAGAGCCCCACGAGAGTCAACTCGGATTAAACCAGGTCTAACTCAAAACCACGAGGCCGGACCAGAGCCAGGACTATAACCGGTTTATTCTATGAGGCCCAATTAAACGAGCGTGTTCAAGAGGCCGAGCTGTCACACGAGTTCAGAGATCACACACGCGTCCGATTGGACCAGGACTGGGAGCAAACAGGAGCCGGGAGGAAATAAACCAAATACAATTCAAATGACCGTTTTAATGACGATGAGCAATGTGGCTTCAAAATGTTACAGTAATTGGAATTTCAAATTTGGTCACAACTCAAGGCTGACGACGGGGCCAAACGGAGACTGTGTGTATAAACGGGCATAGCTAGCTCTTTTAGCCGTCGACTTCTAAATAGGAAGTGAGTGTGACAGCTCCATCAACTCTGCTCCAATTCAGTTTCTATTGAAAAACCATGGCGCCTCTCTGTGTAACTGCTCTTAAAATGTTCCTTTAACCCGCTCTATGTGATTCTGTGGTTTTTATTTCACTATTTTGTCCCTAAAATCAACATATGAACATTAATAACAGACCAATCAGGCGCCTTCTTTCCCCGAGGTCGCTCCCGCTAACATTAGCAACAGGTTTGATTGACAGCGTTGCTAAGTGTGCGCTCTATATTAAAATAGCGGCGCAAACGAGAAGAGGCGTTACCTTCAACAGCCTCGTCTCAAATTGGCTCTTTGGTTGCTATGATACACAGGCTCGGATTTCCAAATAGAACTGGGCTCAAGATTAGTCGCTATAACTGCTAGCCTCGATGAGCTTCATTTGACTGGAGCTCAACGCTATATCGATGTTGCACTCACTTAGTTCATGTCTTTATACAGTTTGCGGATTAAACCTGAACTAAACCAGGTCTAAATCAGGTCTAAATCAGGTCTAAACCCGGTCCCTCCCTCTCGTTCTCTTACAAAGTGCTTGTGGACACTGGTGTTGGTGTGTCTCTGTTTTAATGAGTGTAAAAATAAAGTATTCAGAGCCGTTGTGTTTGTGCTGCTGTGGAGCAGGTCCAGACCGAGACACGAGGCACAGGAGAAAACAGAGCGGCTCGTATTTACATACTGGCTGTGGGCCAAGGTCTAAACAGAACTAACCAGGATTAATCTGGGGCTAATCCAGGACTAGCCTCGGTCTAACCCAGGTCTAAACCAGGACTAACTCAGGACTAAACGAGTCTAAACCAGGAGTAAATCAGGTCTAACACAGGTCTAACCTAGAATTAAAATCAGGTCTAAACCAAGACTAAACCAAGACTAAACCAGGTCTAACACAGGTCTAACACTGGTCTAAACCAGGACTAAACCAGGTCCTATACAGGACTAAACCAGGATTAAACCAGGACTAATCAAGGTCTAATCCAAGTTTTAATCAGGTCTAAACCTGAACTAAACCAGATCTAAACCAGGACTAAACCAGGACTAAACTAGCTCTAAACCAGCTCTAAACCAGCTCTAAACCAGGTCTAAACCAGGTCTAAACCAGATCTAAACCAGGTCTAAACCACACTGTTGTCCTCCACAGACAAAGGCCCGTCTCCTTGGGCTTCAGTCAGACGGATGTGACCCTGACACTGAGTGATGTCGACTCTGACCCTGAGACGTTCACAGAGGCAGTGAGTTTAGCATCGATAAATCATCATCTGCAACTTAAGCCCAGGGTCTGTCCCATCGACTGCATATACAAACAGACAGAGCACGGCATTGGCTGTTTGGTTGCTATGATACACAGTCGGATTTCCAAATATGAGACTGAGCAACAAATCAGCCGTTATAACTGTTTTAGCTACGACAAGCTCTGGTTGTGCACACGTGTGAGAAATGTAGTCAATAATGTGCTCAAACTTAATCTTTTTTTTTTTTTTTTTTATTCTACATGGTTTGGTTTCACTTTCACTTTCTGACATCTTTAAACAGAGCGACAGACACATCAGATCTGCTTCTTCAAATCGTCTCCTTAAGAAAAATTCCCTTCAGCCAAAGTGTTTCCTCAGTGTGAGCTCCAGGTCTGACTCCCCCAGCTGCATTTAGCACCTCGTCTTCTATCCCTCATCCCTCTCTCCCCTCTCCGTCCTTTTTTCTCTCATCCCCCTCCTCATCATCTCTTTTCTCTGCCTCTTTATCCCCCCTCCATCTCCCATCTTGAACCTTCTCCTCCCCCTTTTCTACTCCCCCCTCCCTCATGTCTCTCTCATCCTCCTCTCTCTTTTCTCCACCTCTTCTACCCCCCCCCCCCCCCATCAGGTCTCTTGTCCCCCTTTTTCTCTCTATACCTCTCTTTTTTTGCTTCTTACACCATGTACCCCTCTCTCGCCATCCGTCATCTCTCCTTTCTCTGTCTCTTTGTCCCCTCCCTCACTCTTCTCTCTCCTCTTCTGTCTTTTCTCACATCTCCCCTCCCTCTCTCATCCGCCTGTTCTACTCCCTCATGTCTCTCTCATCCCCCTCATTCTCTCCTTCGTCTCTTTTCCCTACTTCTTACCCCCTCTCCTCCCCTTCTCTCTCTCCTCTGTCCTTCTCTCTCTTTTCTCTCATCCCCCTCTGTCTTCCTCTTATCTCTCCTTTACCCCCTCCACCACTCAACTCCCTCCTTCTCTCCCTTCTCTCTCTCCTCCACCTCCTCTCCTCCCTCATGTCACTTTTGTTCCCCCCTTTTCCTCCACCTCTTCTCCTCCCTCCTCTCTCATGTCTCTTGTCCCCCTCATTCTCTCCTTTGCCTCTTTTCCCTACTTCTTACACTCCCATCCCTCTTTCTTCTCTCCATCCTTCTCTTTTCTCTGCCTCTTTACCTTCCTCCCTCACCCATCTCCCTCCACCTCTCTTCCTCCCTCCTCCCTCATGTCTCTCTCATCCCCCTCTCATCTCTCCTTTTTCTCTTCTTTTTATCGTGCATTGTTCCTGTTCAGATAAACGGATAAATAAAATAAAGTGTATGAGTCACAGTCTGAGTCTTGGGGCTGTGAGCTGATTGGCTGATCAGGGGAAGTCCAACCTGTGGCACTGTTCTGTCTGAAAAAGCTGTTGTAAAACTGTGCGAGTGGAAAAGAACATGCACAAACATTAGTGATATGACAAACTACTCACAAAGCATTACAAATAAGATCTGTGGAATAAACAGCGGTGGTGCAGTCACCAAAAAATGTACTCAAGTAAAAGTAACGTTACTTCAAAATAAAATGAATGGGAGAGTAGTGTATTGTTGTGGGGGTTTGAAACGACATGGGACCTTTCTTGTCTCCTGCATTACTAATATTTGCTCATTTGGCTTTTGTCCCTTCTGTTTTGTTCGGGTCCAGTCACCTTCACACGGCTCCTCAGAGAAAACAAAGACAACACAGTGTGTCCCTGCAGGGCCACCGTAGAGGCTCACTGCATTAAACAAACCACCAGAACACTGCTGTAAACGCACACTGCAACACAGACCAGGGAGGTCCTGGTTTAGACCTGGTTTAGACCTGGATTAGACCTGGTTTAGCCCTGGTTTAGTCCTCGTTTAGCCCTAGTTTAGTCCTAGTTTAGTCCTGCTTTAGTCCTGCTTTAGTCCTGCTTTAGTCCTGGATTAGTCCTGGTTTAGCCCTAGTTTAGTCCTAGTTTAGTCCAGGTTTAGCCCTAGTTTAGCTGTGGTTTAGCTCTGGTTTAGCCCTGGTTTAGTCCTGGTTTAGCCCTGGTTTAGCCCTGGTTTAGCCCTGGTTTAGCCCTGGTTTAGCCCTGGTTTAGCCCTGGTTTAGCCCTGGTTTAGCACTGGTTTAGTCCTGGTTTAACTCCCACAGTTTAGTCCCATAGACTATCTACAAATGGACATACCTAACCTGCTAGCCACCGTGTTCCAAACAGGAAGTGATCATGGGCGCACTTCCTGCTCCATCAAGTCTGGCTCTAATTCACTTTATATTGAAAACCCGTTGCCCGTCTCTCTGTACCTGCTGCTGTCGGACTCATCATTTTGTTCTTAAAATGTCCGTATTAACCCGCTCTAAATTATTTTCCCTAAATCAACATATGAACATTAATAACAAACCAATCAGGCGCCTTCTTTCGCCGACGTCGCTCCTATTAGCGTTAGCAACTGGTTTGATTAACAGCGTAGCCAAGAACCTGCCAACCGCTAAACCACTGGTGCAGGAAGGAGGGGCGTTACCTTCAACAGCCTCGCTCCTGATTGGCTCTTTGGTTGCTATGACACTGTCGGAATTCCAACTATAGAACTGGGCCTCAAATTAGCCGCTAAAACCGTTAGCCTTGATGAGCTTCATTTGACTGAAGCTGAACGCTGTGGGTGTTTCATTATACAGTCTGTGGTCTGTCCGAGCTTTGTAACTTAAATACTCTAAGTAGATCATAAAGGCAACAGTTTTCTCTAAAATATAATCATCATCATCAACATTTGGGCCTTAGAGGATTCATGGCTGTTTATGTATTTTATTGTAAAACACTGAACTAAGCTTTTTTTTTACTCATAAATAAGTAAATTGTGTTATTGTTCCCTAGAAACTGCATTAGATCAGGACAAACTCTGTCCAGCTACAGTGTGCACATTTAAATAAACATGTGAGGAACTATGTGAGGAACTATATGAGGAACTATGTGAGGAACTATATGAGGAACTATGTGAGGCTTTGGGCTGGTTTAGACCTGGTTTAGTCCTGGTTTAGTCTTGGTTTAGTCTTGGTTTAGACCTGGTTAGACCTGTTTAGTCCTGGTTTAGTCTTGGTTTAGACCTGGTTAGTCCTGGTTTAGTCCTGGTTTAGACCTGGTTTAGCCCTGGTTTAGCCCTGGTTTAGCCCTGGTTTAGCCCTGGTTTAGCCCTGGTTTAGCCCTGGTTTAGCCCTGGTTTAGCACTGGTTTAGTCCTGGTTTAACTCCCACAGTTTAGTCCCATAGACTATCTACAAATGGACATACCTAACCTGCTAGCCACCGTGTTCCAAACAGGAAGTGATCATGGGCGCACTTCCTGCTCCATCAAGTCTGGCTCTAATTCACTTTATATTGAAAACCCGTTGCCCGTCTCTCTGTACCTGCTGCTGTCGGACTCATCATTTTGTTCTTAAAATGTCCGTATTAACCCGCTCTAAATTATTTTCCCTAAATCAACATATGAACATTAATAACAAACCAATCAGGCGCCTTCTTTCGCCGACGTCGCTCCTATTAGCGTTAGCAACTGGTTTGATTAACAGCGTAGCCAAGAACCTGCCAACCGCTAAACCACTGGTGCAGGAAGGAGGGGCGTTACCTTCAACAGCCTCGCTCCTGATTGGCTCTTTGGTTGCTATGACACTGTCGGAATTCCAACTATAGAACTGGGCCTCAAATTAGCCGCTAAAACCGTTAGCCTTGATGAGCTTCATTTGACTGAAGCTGAACGCTGTGGGTGTTTCATTATACAGTCTGTGGTCTGTCCGAGCTTTGTAACTTAAATACTCTAAGTAGATCATAAAGGCAACAGTTTTCTCTAAAATATAATCATCATCATCAACATTTGGGCCTTAGAGGATTCATGGCTGTTTATGTATTTTATTGTAAAACACTGAACTAAGCTTTTTTTTACTCATAAATAAGTAAATTGTGTTATTGTTCCCTAGAAACTGCATTAGATCAGGACAAACTCTGTCCAGCTACAGTGTGCACATTTAAATAAACATGTGAGGAACTATGTGAGGAACTATATGAGGAACTATGTGAGGAACTATATGAGGAACTATGTGAGGCTTTGGGCTGGTTTAGACCTGGTTTAGTCCTGGTTTAGTCTTGGTTTAGTCTTGGTTTAGACCTGGTTAGACCTGTTTAGTCCTGGTTTAGTCTTGGTTTAGACCTGGTTAGTCCTGGTTTAGTCCTGGTTTAGACCTGGTTAGTCTTGGTTTCGTCCTGGTTTAGCCTGGTTCGGCTTGGTTTAGTCTTGGTTTAGCCTAGTTTAGTCCAAGTTTAGCCTGTTTAGCCTGTCCTTTCATCCTATTTTGTCCTCAGATGCTGGTTTAGTCCTGTTTAGTCCTGGTTTAGCCCGCTTTAGCCTGCTTTCGTCCTGTTTTGTCCTCAGATGCTAGTATAATCCAGGCTAAATCAGATCTTATGCTTTGGACGTGGGCAGAGCCAAATCTTCACATTTGGAGCTCAGAGACTTTGGACGACGCCAAGAGTCTGAACGAGCTGCCAACATCCTACCAGAAAGAACGCACGCTGATGGAGAGGGAGAAAGAGAGGGATGAAGAGGAGGAAGAGAGGAGAGAGAGAATACAGCACATCTCCATGAGCTGCCAACATCCTACCAGAAAAAACGCACGGAAAAAGAGAGGAAGAAAGAGAGGGATGAAGAGGAGGAAGAGAGGAGAGAGAATACAGCACGTCTCCACGAGCTGCCAACATCCTACCAGAAAGAACACACGCTGGCGGAGAGGGAGAAAGAGAGGGATGAAGAGGAAAACTACAGCACGCTAAAGGAGAGGGAGAAAGAGAGGAGGAAGAGGAGAAAGAGAGGAGAGAGAGAATACAGCACGTCTCCACGAGCTGCCAACATCCTACCAGAAAGAACACACGCTGACGGAGAGGGAGAAAAAGAGGGATGAAGAGGAGGAAGAGAGGAGAGAGAGAATACAGCACATCTCCATGAGCTGCCAACATCCTACCAGAAAAAACGCACGGAAAAAGAGAGGGAAAAAGAGAGGGATGAAGAGGAGGAAGAGAGGAGAGAGAATACAGCACGTCTCCACGAGCTGCCAACATCCTACCAGAAAGAACACACGCTGGCGGAGAGGGAGAAAGAGAGGGATGAAGAGGAAAACTACAGCACGCTAAAGGAGAGGGAGAAAGAGAGGAGGAAGAGGAGAAAGAGAGGAGAGAGAGAATACAGCACGTCTCCGCGAGCTGCCAACATCCTACCAGAAAGAACACACGCTGACGGAGAGGGAGAAAAAGAGGGATGAAGAGGAGGAAGAGAGGAGAGAGAGAATACAGCACATCTCCATGAGCTGCCAACATCCTACCAGAAAAAACGCACGGAAAAAGAGAGGGAAAAAGAGAGGGATGAAGAGGAGGAAGAGAGGAGAGAGAATACAGCACGTCTCCACGAGCTGCCAACATCCTACCAGAAAGAACACACGCTGGCGGAGAGGGAGAAAGAGAGGGATGAAGAGGAAAACTACAGCACGCTAAAGGAGAGGGAGAAAGAGAGGAGGAAGAGGAGAAAGAGAGGAGAGAGAGAATACAGCACGTCTTCGCGAGCTGCCAACATCCTACCAGAAAGAACACACGCTGACGGAGAGGGAGAAAAAGAGGGATGAAGAGGAGGAAGAGAGGAGAGAGAGAATACAGCACATCTCCATGAGCTGCCAACATCCTACCAGAAAAAACGCACGGAAAAAGAGAGGGAAAAAGAGAGGGATGAAGAGGAGGAAGAGAGGAGAGAGAATACAGCACGTCTCCACGAGCTGCCAACATCCTACCAGAAAGAACACACGCTGGCGGAGAGGGAGAAAGAGAGGGATGAAGAGGAAAACTACAGCACGCTAAAGGAGAGGGAGAAAGAGAGGAGGAAGAGGAGAAAGAGAGGAGAGAGAGAATACAGCACGTCTTCGCGAGCTGCCAACATCCTACCAGAAAGAACACACGCTGACGGAGAGGGAGAAAAAGAGGGATGAAGAGGAGGAAGAGAGGAGAGAGAGAATACAGCACATCTCCACGAGCTGCCAACATTCTACCAGAAAGAACACACGCTGATGGAGAGGGAGAAAGAGAGGGATGAAGAGGAGGAGAGAGAGACTACAGCAGGTTAAAGAAGAGGGAGAAAGAGAGGGATGAGGAGGAGGAGAGAGAGACTACAGCACATCTCCACGAGCTGCCAACATTCTACCAGAAAGAACACACGGAAAAATGAGAGGGAGAAAGAGAGGGATGAAGAGGAGGAGAGGAGAGAGAGACTACAGCACGTCTTCACGAGCTGCCAACATCCTACCAGAAAGAACGCACGGAAAAAGAGAGGGAGAAAGAGAGGGATGAAGAGGAGGAGAGGAGAGACTACAGCACATTAAAGGAGAGGGAGAAAGAGAGGGATGAGGAGGAGGAGAGAGAGACTACAGCACATCTCCACGAGCTGCCAACATTCTACCAGAAAGAACGCACGGAAAAAGAGAGGGAGAAAGAGAGGGATGAAGAGGAGGAGAGGAGAGACTACAGCACGTCTCCACGAGCTGCCAACGTTCTACCAGAAAGAACGAACGGAAAAAGAGAGGGAGAAAGAGAGGGATGAGGAGGAGGAAGAGAGGAGGGTCACTACAGCACGCTAAAAGAGAGAAAGAGATGAAGAGGAGGAGAGAGACTACAGAACACCAAAAGAGAGGAAGGAGAGAGGAGGAAGAAGAGGAAGAGAGAGACTGCAGCATGCCAAAAGAGAGGAAGAGAGAGGGATGAAGAAGAGGAAGAGAGTCACTACAGCACACCAAAATAGAGAAAAAGAGAGAGATGAGGAAGAGAAGGAGAGAGTCACTACACCAAAGGACAAGAATGAGAGAGATGGATGAAGAGGAGGACAAAGAGGAGAGAGTAACCGACTGCAGCAAATGTGTGTACAGAAAGTATGGAAAAAGAGAGAGGTTAGTCCCGGTTTAGTCCCGGTTTAGTCCCGGTTTAGTCCCGGTTTAGTCCCGGTTTAGTCCCGGTTTAGTCCCGGTTTAGTCCCGATTTAGTCCCGGTTTAGTCCCGGTTTAGTCCCGGTTTAGTCCCGATTTAGTCCCGGTTTAGTCCCGGTTTAGTCCCGGTTTAGTCACATTATTCACATTATTGTTGTTGACATAATGACACTAAAAACAAAGCAGGTGGAAATTAAACAAAAATAATGCCTTTTTCCTCCCCACACTGCAGCACAGAGACGGACTGGGCCCTAAAATAACCCACAATCCTTTGGGGTTTTCCTCCAGCTGAACAAGGACGTGTGGAGCCTGCGTTAAGGTCATCAAAACTACTTAACGCCCAATCTCACATCTCTGTAATCTGCATTTTGGATTTAAACTCAGCCTTTCTCTGTCCTCTAAAACTGCTGACCTCACTGAAACTCTTAAAGAGCTATTACGCAACTTTCTGATCTATGTTCTCATGTCATTTCCTCGTCACAAACAGACCTGGAGTTGTGTTTTTTTGTTTCATTCACACATTTAACACACAAAAGCTGCATTTTTAGGCATATTTAGTTTTTCTCTCAAGCTTAAAACACTTTGTTCCATAGACTTTATGTATAAACGGACATAGCTAATGTGCTAACCGCTACTTTCCAAACAGGAAGTGAGCATAGATGCGCTTCCAGCTCCATCAAATCTGGCTGCAATTCACTTTCTATGTAACTGCTGTTGTCAGGCTCGTCATTTTGCTCTTAAAATGTACATGTCAAACCCAAGGCCCACGGGCGAAATATGGCCCGCTGTGTCATTTTATGTGGCCCACAACAAGGTAAATTAAAAGGTATAACTGTTCTAAAATGTCAGTTTATCCGGAGATAGCAAGTTATCTGTGGAAATACAGATGCAATATTTGTAAATTGAATAAGTAGTAAATATGTAAAGTTTATGAACAAGTAAAAAAAAAACTAAAAAAAATAGTTATAATTATTTTACATTACATCTGGACGTTTGAGAGCGATCGCGTTTTCATTTCGCTATTGTGTCCGTAAATAAAGATATGAACATTAATTACATACAAATCAGACGCGTTCTTTCCTCGAGGTCACGTCCGCTAACGTTAGCAACAGGTTTGATTGACAGCGTTGCTAAGCGCCCGCTCCCTGCTAAACTAGCGATGTGGGCAGAAACAGCCTCGCTCCAGATTGGCCCTTTGGTTGCTATGATACTCGCCGCTATAACTGCTAGCCTCGGCGAACGCTAAGGGTGATGTCACGCTCGCTTAGTCCACTTGTTTATACAGTCTACGGCGCCCCCTTGTGATGTCATGAGGTAATAATCAGATAAATAAAGCATAAAAAACAAGCTAACAAGTTTACTCTGGATCTTTTTTTGTCCTGTGAATGTGACTCTTTTAGTATCAATACTTGCTCAAACGAGTCTCTAGTTTGGATTCTCGCTGTAGTATAGATTCTCGATACTTGTGCCAGCCTGAGGTCAAAGTTCACGTGCTCGTGCCCTTTGGAGGCTGCAGTCTTCTTTAGTGCAGTTAATCAGATGAAAAAATTGGCGTTTGCTCAGCACTTTGGGCAGAGTGTGAAGGACAGGAGCGTCTCAGGGGAGGAGCAGTCCCCAAAATCACCTCCAGAAACAGGCGTGGGTCCAGTGTTGGCTGCAGGGGGCGCCGACGCTCACGCTGTCCCGTCTGTGTGCTCAGAGCGGGGGGTTTGAGGAAACGGCCCCGAAGGGAAACGGGCTCATTCAACGGGGTAGAAACCACGAAGAAGAGGAACTCAGCAAGAAACAGATGTGTCGTCGTCATGGACCCTCCTCACGCTCCTCATCACCTCCTCCTCAACACCTGCACCTCCTCACACTCCTCATCACCTCCTCCTCAACACCTGCACCTCCTCACACTCCTCATCACTTCCTCCTCAACAACTGCACCTCCTCACACTCCTCATCACCTCCTCAACACCTGCACCTCCTCACTCTCCTCATCACTTCCTCCTCAACAACTGCACCTCCTCACACTCCTCATCACCTCCTCAACACCTGCACCTCCTCACTCTTCTCATCACCTCCTCCTCAACAACTGCACCTCCTCACACTCCTCATCACTTCCTCCTCAACACCTGCACCTCCTCACACTCCTCATCACTTCCTCCTCAACAACTGCACCTCCTCATACTCCTCATCACTTCCTCCTCAACACCTGCACCTCCTCACACTCCTCTTCACTTCCTCCTCAACACCTGCACCTCCTCACACTCCTCATCACCTCCTCCTCAACACCTGCACCTCCTCACACTCCTCATCACCTCCTCAACACCTGCACCTCCTCACACTCCTCATCACCTCCTCAACACCTGCACCTCCTCACACTCCTCATCACCTCCTCAACACCTGCACCTCCTCACTCTCCTCATCACCTCCTCCTCAACAACTGCACCTCCTCACACTCCTCATCACTTCCTCCTCAACACCTGCACCTCCTCACACTCCTCATCACTTCCTCCTCAACACCTGCACCTCCTCACACTCCTCATCACTTCCTCCTCAACAACTGCACCTCCTCATACTCCTCATCACTTCCTCCTCAACACCTGCACCTCCTCACACTCCTCTTCACTTCCTCCTCAACACCTGCACCTCCTCACACTCCTCATCACCTCCTCCTCAACACCTGCACCTCCTCACACTCCTCATCACCTCCTCTTCAACACCTGCACCTCCTCACACTCCTCATCACTTCCTCCTCAACACCTGCACCTCCTCACACTCCTCATCAGCTCCTCCTCAACACCTGCACCTCCTCACATTCCTCATCACCTCCTCCTCAACACCCGCACCTCCTCACTCTCCTCATCACCTCCTCCTCAACATCTGCACCTCCTCACGCTCCTCATCACCTCCTCCTCAACACCCGCACCTCCTCACACTCCTCATCACCTTCTTCTCAACACCTGCATCTCCTCACACTCCTCATCACCTCCTCACTCTTCTTATCACACTCATCACCACCTCACCTGCACTCACACCTCCTCACTCTCATCACCTCCTCCTCAACACCTGCACCTCCTCACACTCATCACTTCCTCACTCTTATCACACTTATCACCTCCTCACCTGCACCTCCTCACTCTCCTCATCACCTGCACCTCCTCAAACTCCTCGTCACCTCCTCACTCTTATCACCACCTTCTCCCCACGCTCCTCATCACCTCCTCCTCAACACCTGTGCCTCCTCATCTGCACCTGCACCTCCTCATTTGGACCTGCACCTCCTCAGACTTCTCACTCTTTTCATCACATTCCTCATCACCTCCTCACCTGCACCCACACCTCCTCACTCTCTTCATCACCTCCTCACAAGCACTCGTACCTCCTGACTCATCACCTCTTCACCTGCACTCACAGCTCCTCAATCTCCTTATCACCTCCTCTCTCTTCTCATCATGCTCCTCATCACCTCCTCATCTGCACCTGCACCTCCTCACTCTACTAATCACTTGACCCGCACCTCCTCATCACCTCTTCATCACCTCATCACCTGCACCTCCTCACTCTTCTCATCACGCTCACCTCCTCCTCAACACCTGCACCTCCTCACTCTCCTCACCACCTTTTCACTCTTATCACGCTCTTCATCACCTCCTCCGCAACACCCTTACCTCCTCACTCTCCTCATCATCTCCTCACCTGCACCCGCATCTCGTCACTCTCTTCATCACCTCCTCACTCTCCTCATCAGGACACAGCACACAGCACCTCCTCACTCCCCTCATCACATCCTCACTCTCCTGATGACCTCACCTACATCTGCACCTCCTCATTCCCCTCATCAGGACACAACACCTCCTCTCTCCCCTCACCACCTCCTCCTCCTCCTACTTAATACATAAAAAATGGTAAATTCATTCTCACCCCAGTGCACACAGACACCGGGGAGGAGGTGAGTTAAGTGTCTTGCCCAAGGACACAACAACAACAACATTCACCTGTGGGAGTTGAAATCGCACCACGCCAACCTGTTCATTGGTGAATCCAACTGCTCGATCAACGATGTTTATGTCGAGAGTGGGGACTCGAACTGCCAACCTTCAGATCAGAGGACAGACGCTCTACCGACTGAGCCACCATCACCCATTGTGTAAAAAGTGTATTCTGTAACTGGACAAAAGTTTTAGATCCTCAGAGCTAAATCAAAACAAACAACAGTGCTAGCCAGAATGCTAATAGCCTGAATGCTAATAGCCTGTATGCTAATAGCCAGTATGCTAATAGCCTGCATGCTAAGTGAGAGTAACCATTAAGGCCCTGACAGATTATACAATATATGAGTCACTTTTCTCAACTTTTGGGAGGTTAATATTTATCGTGAGTACTTCTGTTCACTAGTCGGGAACTTTTTGTTATTTTTCGCGTTGTAGATTCGATTGGAGCTGTGGAGGGTTGAATAAATCACTTCTACGGCTCATTACAGATGCAAACTAACTCAAGTGTTTCAATCTGCTGTTTATTTGCTGCAGTTTGTGTTTTTTTAACCATATGGTACTTTTAGGATAGTTCTGGGGGATAATTCTACTTCAGGGTTATTGTGTAAGTGGAATAAATTAGTTTAAATATTATTGTTTGTTGTGTAGTTTTTATTCAGCAATATGTCGAATTTCAAAATGTGTTACCAGGCCAAACCGGACTAAACCAGACCAAAGCAGAGCCAAACCAGAGTCGAAACAGACCAAACTAGAGTCAAATCAGACCGAACCAGAGTCAAAACAGACCAAACCAGACCATATCAGAGTCAAACTAGACCAAACCAAAGCAGACCAAATCAGTCAAACCAGACCAAACCAAAACAGACCAAATCAGAGCCAAACCAGACCAAATCAGAGTCAAACCAGACCAAATCAGAGCCAAACCAGACCAAATCAGAGTCAAACCAGACCAAACCAAAGCAGACCAAATCAGAGCCAAACCAGACCAAACCAGACCAGAGCCAAACCAAAGCAGAGCCAAACTAAACCAGAGCCAAACTAGACCAAACCAAAGCCAAAGCATACCAAAGCAGAGCCAAACCAGAGCCAAATCAGAGTCAAACCAGACCAAACCAAAGCAGACCAAATCAGAGCCAAACCAGACCAAACCAAAGCAGATCAAAGCAGAGCCAAACCAGACTAAACCAGAGCCAAACCAGCCCAAAGCATACCAAACCAGAGCCAAGCCAGACCAAATCAGACAAAACCAGTCCAAATCACAGCCAAACCAGCCCAAACCTGAGTCAAACCAGACCAAAGCAGAGCCAAGCCAGACCAAAACAGAACCATACCAAATCAGAACCAAACCAGACCAAACCAGAGCCAAACCAGACCACAGCAGAGCCAAACCAGACAAAACCAGAACAAACCAGACAAAAACAGACCAAACAGACCAAACCAGACCAAATCAGAGCCAAACTAGACCAAACCAGACCAAAACAGACCACACTAAAAGTACATTAACATCATACCGTTCATTTTTTATCTTTTAGAATGTGTCAAATTTGATCTGACTTCTGGGGATACACTGATCCGATACTGATATCGATACAGAGAAATGGGCTGGACCAGTATCGGCTCCTAAGTATCGGTTCATCCTGGTTGGACAAACATAATTAAACTATTTATTGACCATTTGCCCAGAAAGTCTCATAATGTTTGAATTTCTTTTTATACCAAGTTGTATGGTACATTTAGAATAGTTTTGGGGATAATTCTACTTCAGGTTTATTGTGTCAGTGGCAAAAAGTAGTTTGTTTTATTGTTTATCGGGTATTTTTCATTCAGCAACATATCGAACTTCAAACTGTGTTCTCGTGACAGTTTAAATATGCGGTGAAATTCTTACTTCGCTTCATAAAGTGCATAAAAAACATCTGCTCTCGTTTCAGTCACGGACTATTGAAGAGTCTAATGTTTTGTGGGAAGAAACTGTTGGTGAGCTGCGAGTCTTTACAGGTCAGGTCTGTGGAGAGGTGAGCACACTCTGACTAAGCGTGTGCGTTTTCCCAAGGTATTTTGAGCGATAAAACCTCCCTGTACTGAAATGTGCTCGCTGGATCCTGATGCCATATGGAACGTTCAGTCTGATCTCAAAATAAAACATATTAAAAGTAAACAGAAGGAGCAGATACTTGAAATGTCACAAGTCTGAGCTCAAAGACGTGTGTGGGATCTGTCTGCTTCTAATTGGCTTTGACGTACACATGTGCAGTATTCTAGAGAGTATTTGTACTATATACTGTAGATATACTATAAAGAGAGGCAGCCTCTGAAGGACAAACACAGACACTGTCCACGAGGATTAGTCTTATTTATCTCCAGAGTCTGAACAGAACGGCCTCAGAAACACTTCACAAAAACGGTTTAAAAAGGAGCCAAGACGGAAGCTGGAGATGGTTTCAAGACGAAGACTAAACCAGGACTGAAGCAGGACTGAAGCAGGACTAAACCAGGACTGAACCAAGACTAAACCAGGACTGAAGCAGGACTAAACCAGGACTGAACCAAGACTAAACCAGGACTGAAGCAGGACTAAACCAGGACTGAAGCAGGACTGAACCAGGACTGAAGCAGGACTGAAGCAGGACTAAACCATGACTAAACCTGGACTAAACCAGGACTAAACAAGAACTAAACCAGGACCAAACAAGGACTAAACATGGACTAAATCAGGATAAACAAGGACTAAATAAGAACCAAACCAGCTCTGAATAAGGATTATAACAGGGTCTAAACCAGAACAAAACCAGGACTAAACCAGGATTAAACCAGGACTGAGTTGGGATTATACAAGGACTAGACCTGGACTATAATAGGGTCTAAACCAGGAATAAACCAGGACTAAACTAGGACTATAACAGGGTCTAAACCAGGAGGAAATCACGGAGAAGGAAACAGTGAGAGACGACCAGTCAAGCCTAAAGGAGGAAGAGAAAAAGAAGAGAGGGAGAGACAGAGAGAGGAGAGAGATAGAGATAGAGAGAGATAGAGTAATGGAGGGGAGAGAGGGAGAGATAGAGTGATAGAGTGATAGAGTATGAGATGAATAATTCAAAGCGGGTCCAGAGACACATGTTGTAAGTGGAGCTGCTCACAGTCCAGCAGTGAATCAGTGTGATGGAACTGAACCTCCACCAACTGTGAGCGTCAAACACCATCAAATAGAAACTACACTTTAACCAGAGCCAAACTAGACCAAACCAGACTGAACCAGACCAAATCAGACCCACCCAGACTACACAGAAAAGCATATTCACATTTTACCATTGATTTATCTTTTAAATGTGTCAAATTTGGTCTGATGTCTCGGGATGCACTGATCTGATACTGGCATAAAATATCGATGCAGAGAAATCGATATCGGCTGGAGTGATATCGGCTCTTAAATATCGGTTCACAATTATCGGTTCATCCTGGTTGGACACAAACTGATGTAATGAAACTATTTATTGACCGTTTGCCCAGAAAGTCTCATAATGTTTGAATTTCTTTTTATACCAAGTTGTTCTGTGGGTTACACCAGGGATGAATCTCTCTCTCTCCTTTCTTTCTTTCTCTCTCTTTTTTCCATCTCTATTCCTCCTCTCCCTCTGGGCCTAACCCTATGCCTGTGTGTATCTCTCTCCTTCTCTTTCCCTCTCTCTCTCTTTCTCCTCCTCCTCCTCACACTGTAGGTCTTAATCCTTTCACTGTGCTTGTCCATCTCTCCTTTCTCTCTCTCTTTCTCTCATCCTCCTCTCACCTCAGGTCTAATAATATGTTTGTCTCTCTCCCTCAATCTCTTTCTGTCTCTCTCTTCCTTCTCTTTCTCTCTCTCTCCTCCTCATCTCACGTTGTCCCTCTTTCTCTTTCTTCCACTTCTTCTCTTTCTCCCTCTCCTCCTCCTCTCGCCTTGAGTCTAATCCTATGACTGTTTGTCTTTCTCTCTCTCCTCGCTCTCTTCCTTCTCTCTCATTCACACTCCTCCTCTCACTCTGGGTCTAATCATCTCTTTCACTCATTCTCTCCCTTCTTTCTTTCTCTCTCTCCTCCCCCTTTCGCTCTGGGTCTGATCATATGACCGTTTCTCTCTCCTCTCTCTCTTGTCCTCCTCTCGCTCTAGACCTAATTCTATGCCAATTTTTGTCTCTCTCCCAATTCCTCCTCCTTCTCTTTCCTTCTCTTCTCCTCCTCTTGTTGTAGAACTCATCCTATGCTTCTGTTTGTCTCTCTGCCTCTTTCCTCCTCCTCCTCTCTCTGTAGACCTATGCCTGTGTGTGTCTCTCTCCCTCTCTCCTCCTCCTCCTCCTCCTCCTCCTCCTCACCCGTGTGCAGTCCTGTGGTCGATATTTCATCTGGGAGCATTCAGAAAACAGCAGACTTCATTTTAAACACGGCGGCGAGGATAGAGAAATCAGAGCGCACACACCTGGAGAGAGCGCAACTCGAATCAATACAACAACACGCTGGAGATGCTAAACATGCTAATGTCACTAAGACAAGAACCACAACACGCTGGAGATGCTAAAGATGCTAATGTCGCAAAGATAGCAACTACAACAGACTGGAGATGTTAAACATGCTAATGTCACTAAGACAAAACCACAACACGCTGGAGATGCTAAACATGCTAATGTCACTAAGACAAGAACCACAACACGCTGGAGATGCTAATGTCGCTAAGGCTAACATATATGAGAGCCGTTGATCTGTCACAACATCAACGATTATTATTATTAATAGCTATAACACACTATATATATCTTAATTGAAGCTGCTAAAGTTGCTAATGCTGCTAAAGCTGCTAAAGCTAATGTTTGAGAGACCTATTGATCTGTCACAACAACCTCAACGATCATTATTATTAACAGCTGTAGTACAATATTTATGTCTTAGTTAAAGTAGCTAAAGATGCTAATGCCTCTAAAGCTAACGTTTGAGAGATGTTTATCCATCACAACAACATCAGCAATTATTATCATTATTATTAAAAGCTCTACTATACCATTTATATCTTAATTAAAGTGGCTAATAATGCTAATGTCGCTGAGGCTAAGGTTTGTGTGCCGTTTATCTGTTACAACCTCAACAATTATTATTATGATCAACAACTGAAATACACAATTATCTTATATCTTAAAGTAGCTAAAGGTGCTAATGCCACTAAAGCTAACATTTAAGAGAGCCGTTTAGCTGTCACAACAACCTCAGCAATTATTATTATTATTAGCAGCTGTATTACACTATATTGTAATGAAAGTAGCTTAAGTTGCTAATGCCGCTAAAGCTAACATTTAAGAGAGATGTTTATCTGTCACAACAACCTCAGCAATTATTATGATTAACAACTGTAATACACAATTATCTTATATCTTAGAGTAGCTAAGGTGCTAATGCTGCTAAAGCTAACATTTAAGAGAGATGTTTATACGTCACAACAACCTCAACAATTATTATTACTTTTAACAATTGTAATCCACCATTTACATCTTAATTAAAGTAGCTAAAGCTGCTAACGGAGCTAAAGCTAATTTTTGAGAGAGCCGCTTATCTGTTTATCATAAAAATATCAGGAACATGTGCAGTTTTATGACTTTTCTGG
Source organism: Periophthalmus magnuspinnatus (assembly GCF_009829125.3). Lineage (NCBI taxonomy): Eukaryota > Metazoa > Chordata > Actinopteri > Gobiiformes > Gobiidae > Periophthalmus > Periophthalmus magnuspinnatus. The sequence goes on from NC_047144.1 coordinate 23,571,565, forward strand.
TGGAGTCACATGACCTGGATCCCGTCTGTGTCACTCGACACAATCTGAAAAACGGTGGAACGTCATGAGGAATATTTGAATTTAGGCGGAACAATCAGAAAAATCAAATGTCTGTTACATCAGAATCAGAATCAGAATCCTTTTATTGCCATCGTTTGTGAACACAGTTAAACTTATTTTGGTAATTTTATATATATATATATATATATATATATATATATATATATATATATATATATATATATATATATATATATATATATATATATATATACATATATATATATACATATATATATATATATATATACATATATATATGTATATATATATATATATATTTATATATATATATATATACATATATATACATATATATATATATATTTATTTATTTATATATATATATATATATATATATATATATATATATATATATATATATATATATATATATATATATATATATATATATATATATATATATATATATATATATATATATATATATATATAATTACCAAAATAAGTTTAACTGTGTTACAACATAAAACATAAAACACACTGAATAAATACAAATACAAATAAGGGCATGCACGAAGTTAAAAAAAAAGATATGCTTAAAAATCTAATAAAATACTTAAAGGAAGAAAATATATACAACAGCAGCATCAGAACAACAGTGCAAACATGGCTTATTAAAGTGACCGGTGTTATAAAGTGTCCAGTTTTGTTCAAATATTATAAAGTGTCATGAGACAAACGGCAGAGGGGAACAAATCTTTCTTATGATGAGAGGTTCTGGTCCCAATGGACCGTAGCCTCCTGCCAGAGGGAACTGGCTCAAATAGTCCATGTCCAGGGTGAGAAGTGTCAGCTGCTCTACGGCCTGCTCGCCCCCGAGTCCTGGAGACGTACAGGTCCTGTATAGATGGAAGGCTGCAGCCAATCACCTTCTCAGCAGAGGCACAATGCTCTGCAGTCTCTGTCTGTCCCTGGCAGTGGCCCCAGCGAACCACACAGTGATGGAGGAGGTGAGGGTGGACTCAATGATGGAAGTGTAAAACTGCACCATCATCTGGACCGGCTGCTTGCCTTTCCTCAGCTGCAGCAGGTAGAACTGGGCTTTCTTGATGAGGGAGCTGATGGTCGGCTCCCACTTGAGATCCTGGGTGATGCAGGTGCCCAGGAAGCAGAAAGAGTCCACAGTGGTGATGGGGGAGTCCATCAGGGTGAGGGGAGGCAGGCGGGCTGTGACTTTCCTGAAGTCCACGATCATCTCCACTGTCTTCTGGGCATTAAGCTCCAGGTTGTTGCTGCTGCACCAGGACACCAGCCGGTCCACCTCCCTCCTGTAGGCAGACTCATCGCCGTCCGAGATGAGTCCAGTGAGGGTGGTGTCATCCACAAACTTAACCAGTTTGACGGAGTCGTGGCTGGAGGTGCAGCAGTTGGTGCACAGGGAGAAGAGCAGGGGAGAAAGTACACAGCCCTGTGGAGATCCTGTGCTGATAGTCCGAGTGTCCGAGACATTCTTCCCCAACCGTACGCGCTGCCTCCTGTCTGTCAGGAAGTCAGTGATCCACCTGCAGGTGGAGTCAGGCACGTTGAGCTGAGCGAGCTTGTCCTGGAGCAGAGCAGGGAGGATGGTGTTGAATGCAGAGCTGAAGTCCACAAACAGGATCCTGGCGTAGGTTCCCGGGGAGTCCAGATGCTGGAGGATGAAGTGAAGGGCCAGGTTAATGGCGTCGTCCACAGACCGATTGGCTCTGTAGGCAAACTGCAGAGGGTCCAGGACGGGGGAGGTGAAGGACTTGAGGTGGTGCAGGACCAGGCGCTCAAATGACTTCATGACTACGGACGTCAGTGCCACAGGTCTGTAATCATTAAGTCCAGTGATCCTGGGCTTCTTGGGGATGGGCACAATGGTGGACAGCTTGAAGCAGGCTGGGACATGACATGACTCCAGGGCGGTGTTAAAAATGTCTGTGAAGACAGGAGCCAGTTCCTCAGCACAGTGTCTAAGATCATAGATCTTACATCCACAGATCTATATTATCATAAGAACGTCCAGGGTTAAATCCAAAGACTTATTTCCTCCACAAAGGCACAAACGCTTCTTCTCTCTGCTCGTTTTATTGTATTTTACCTCTAATGTTAATGAGCCACGTTAGTCTGATGTAACTGTGTTTTTATGTGTTCACCAGGAGTTGCACAGGGACAAGGAGCCGGAGCTAAATCTGATCCAAATCATCTTTTCTTTTGCATCATTAATGAGTCTGTACATGGTCCTGACAAACAAACAAAGAAAGAAAAGTTTGGCACAGTGGTCTGTCCTGACGCTGAGGTGGGCCCAGTGCTGCTCTGTGATTGGTCCACACGCCTCTCCATGGATGTGACTCACAAATATCACAGGACTCCAGCTCATTGTGTGAGGTTTTTAGTCAGACGCTGCTCTGATGAAAATGTTATCGCTTTGTGAGAACTGCTGTCAATATTATTGTGACTCAATCATGACATAAAATAAAAGCAAAAAACACAAAACCAGACAAAGTCCAGTCTGATTTATTTCACATAATCTTTAAAAACAGCTTTTTATCGGATTGAGAACCTCTGCGTCGTTGAGATGTATTGAGTATGTTGCAATATATTGTCTACATTGTGATATATTGTGTATGTTGCGATATATAGTGATATGAGTTTGGTGCAATATATTGAGAATGTTGTGATATATTGTGTACATTGCGATATACTGGGTGTGTTGCGATATATTGAGTAAGTTACGATATACTGAGTACGTTGCGATATATTGAGTAAGTTGCGACATATCATGTACATTGCGATATATTGGGTATGTTGCGTTATATAGAGTATGATGCGATAAATTGTGTACATTGCGATATATTGAGTAAGTTGCAATATATATCGGAAACGTAATATATAGAGTAAAATGCGATATATTGAGTACTTTGCGATATATATAGGTATGTTGTGATATATTGGGTATGGTGCGATATATAGAGTATGATGCGATATATAGAGTTAATTTCGATATATTGAGTAAGTGGCAATATATATCGGAAACATAATATATAGAGTATGATGCGATATATTGAGTATGTTGTGATATATTGAGTGTGTTGCGATATATTGAGTGTGTTGAAATATATTGACAATGTTGCGATATATTGACAATGTTCTGATATATTGAGTGTGTTGTGATACATTAAGTTTGTTGCGATATTGATATTTTTGCAATATATCGAGCAATCATATTGCTTTACCTTGAATATTCCACAGTTGAGTTTTAACAACCTTTCATTTATTCAGTTTATACTAAAACCCAAAAGTTAAATCTGTCACTGGACAAATCATTGGAGTGAAGACGTTTCACTGCTCGTTCAAGCCGCTTCTTCAGTTCTGGTCAGATCACTGCTGGACACTGCCTTATATCTGTGTGAAGGAGGAGCTAAAGACACAGAAACTGTAAACAGCTTTTGTTTACAGTTTCTGTTTGTAGGTTAGGTCCATTGAGCTACACTAAGAGACATAATTAGCATATTTATACAACTCTTAATGGATACTTACACATCTACTGGTATCAAGGCTAGAGGGGAGTTAAAGAGGACAGTTTTTAAGGAATGATCATCTCTCCTGTATCTATAACTCTATCCCCAGACCCAAAGCACACAAAGGAAACAAAGAGAACAACAGAGCTAGCCAGTATGTACGTTTGCAATTTGTTTTCTCCCCGACAAAACTCACAATGTCGACGAAACGTTCTGCACTAACGAAGGTTTGAACTTTGAGAGAGTTTAAACGAGAGAGAAATGTGAGAAAATTTTAACGTCTGTGTGAGAAAAGTGTATAAAGTGTGTGGTGAGGGGTTTTACAGACAAAAACATATATACCATATTTTCCAGACTATAACTTGCACTTTTTTTTCATAGCTTGGCCGGGGATACTCAGATGTGATTGTGAAATATATGTTTTTTCTTCATTTTTTGGCTGGTGCAACTTATAAAATACGGTAATAATTGTAAAAAAAATTAAAAAAATAAAATAAGCTGACTACTTCGCAGATTTCGCCTATTGCGGGTTATTTTGCAAGTTTTCTCCCCGACAACCCACAATGTCGATGAAACGTTCTGCACTGACAAAGGCGCCTACGAAGAGTTTTTGAACTTTGAGAGAGTTTAAACGAGAGAAAAATGTGAGAAAATGTTAACGTCTGTGTGAGAAAAGTGTGTGGTGAGGGGTTTTACAAACAAAAACAGAGAATAATGTAAAAAATAAAGCTGATACTTCGCGGATTTCGCCTGTTGCGCGTTAATTTTAGAACGTAACCCCAATTGCCAAGTTTTAATGCCCTTCTGTGGAACATTCCAGCCAAACCCTCATAACAGATTCCCAGAGACAAAACGGCTTCTGTTTTGGACCAAACCAGGACTGAAGGACTTTTCTGCTCAAACATTTCATCTCTAAATAAAACAAGTTGTTAATTCTTAAACTAATTACTTCCTGCTGCAGCCATATTGTGAAAACGCCTCAGCGCTTTATATGTGTCTGCAGCTTTATGACCATCCTGCCTCACAACGCAGCGAGTTTATGTCGGATGCCCTCCCCGTGTGTGTCAGATGCCCTCCCCGTGTGTGTCAGATGCCCTCCCTGTGTGTGTCAGATGCCCTCCCCGTGTGTCAGATGAATGATTTACAGTTTGGTTGTGGACAGAGCAGCTGAGGTCTGTTTAAACATTCATGATCTGGACGTGATCTTTGGGAAAATATTCAACAGAAACGAGTCCAGACACAGACGAGCCAGAGTCACACAAACATGGATTTAGGCTTAGTTTAATGTGTTTTAGTGAAAATGCTGGTTTAGTCCTGGTTTAGTCCTGGTTTAGTCCTGGTTTAGTCCTGGTTTAGTCCTGGTTTAGTCCTGGTTTAGTCCTTACTGAGCCTTGACTAAGTAGTTTAGTCCTGGTTAGTGTGTCTTGGTTTTGAGACTGTTTAGTCCTAGAGTCAACCAGTTTTAGTCTTGGTTTAGACCAGCTTTGGTCCAGGTTTAGTTCAGATTTAGTCCAGATTTAGTCCTGGTTTAGTTCTTGCTTAGCCTTTAATAAGTCCTAGTTTAGTCCTGGTTATTGTATCTTGTTTTTGACACCATTTAGTCCCTGATTAGACCAGCTTTAGTCCAGCTTTAGTCATAGTTAATCCTGGTTTAGTCCCTGTTCAGTCCTGGTTTAGTCCCAGTTTAGTCCCGGTTTAGTCCCGGTTTAGTCCCAGTTTAGTCCTGTTTCAGTCCTGGTTTAGTCCTGTTTCAGTTCTGGTTTACTCCTGGTTTAGTCCTGGTTTAGTCCTGGTTTATTCCTGGTTTAGTCCTGGTTTAGTCCTGGTTTAGTCCTGGTTCAGTTCTGGTTTAGTCCTGGTTTAGTCCTGTTTCAGTTCTGGTTTAGTCCTGTTTCAGTTCTGGTTTAGTCCTGGTTTAGTCCTGGTCTAGTCCTGGTTTAGTCCTGTTTCAGTTCTGGTTTAGTCCTCTTTCAGTTCTGGTTTAGTCCTGGATTAGTCCCAGTATAGTCCTGGCTAAGTCATGGTTTAGTCCCGGTTTAGGCTTTAATAAGTCCTAGTTTAGTCCTGGTCAGTGTGTCTTGGTTTTTGACACAGTTTAGTCCTTGTTTAGACCAGCTTTAGTCCCGGTTTAGTCCCGGTTCAGTCCTGGTTCAACCTCTGTTTTGTTTTGTTTTTTGATTACCCTCGTGTCGTTGCTTTAGACTTGTTCATCTCTCAGACAGTCAGAGCTGGAGTGGGATGCTGCAGACTGTGGTTGTTATAGAGACAGTTTCCACGGAGACGGACCATGGTGCGTTCACTGACCACCTGTCGATCACAGGTTTGAAGTACAAGGCCAAAATATATCACTTATAGATACTTTAACAAGGACTAAACCAGGACTAAAACAGGACTAAAGATGGTCCAATTAAGGATTAAACCGTGTCAAAACCTAGACTTACTCACCAGGACTAAACTAGGACTAAACCAGAACTGAACTAGGACTAAACCAGGACTACACTAGGGTCTAAATGAGGACTAAACCAGGTCTAAACCAGGACTAAACTAGGACTGAAGAATAACTAAACCAGGACTAAACCAGATCTAAACCAGGACTAAACCAGATCTAAACCAGGACTAAACTAGGACTGAAGAATAACTAAACCAGGACTAAACCAGATCTAAACCAGGACTAAACCAGATCTAAACCAGGACTACACTAGGGTCTAAACGAGGACTGAACCAGGACTGAACCAGGACTGAACCAGGACTGAACCAGGACTAAACCAGATATGAACCAGGTCTGAACCAGGTCTGAACCAGGACTGACCCAGGACTGACCCAGGACTAAACCAGGACTAAACAGGACTAAACCAGGATTGAACCAGAACTGAACCAGGACTAAACCAGGACTAAAGCAGGACTAAAGCAGGACTGAACCAGAACTAAACCAGGACTAAAGCAGGACTAAAGCAGGACTGAACCAGGACTAAACCAGGACTAAACTAGGACTAAACCAGGACTGCCATAGGGCACTCAAATCCCAGACTAGTGCAGGGTCAAACCAGGACTGCACCAGTGTTCATACATTTTGTCGTATAAATAAATTCATGAAATCACCTTCTCGTTACGTGGCGAGAGCTCTAACCCCTGTGCCACCCTGTATGTGCGGTGGAGGAGCGGTGGAGGAGTCCCGTGTGTGCGGTGGAGGAGTCTTTTTCTGTATCCTCCCACCTCACACTTTGGAAGTTTCTCTCTAACAAACCGCTCGTATCACAGCTCGTTTGACAGTCCCCGTGCATCCTCCCAGATCTGTGACGCTAATAGTTCTGAGTCAGATGCCCTCCCGCTGCGAGCGCTAAATCACTCGCACTCCTCCCCCCTGAAGTTTTGGCACGAGCCTCCGCAGCCTTGAACCTTCCTTACTCCATTTTCCGTGGGAGGATTTCGAGTCAGTTTATTCAACCGTTTACGAACCGCGGCGTTTTGTGGACAGATATGTTTTAGTTTTTTTTTTCTTTTTTTCTTTACAGGGTTTTTTTTGCGTTTTATTTGCGGAGGTGATGTTTTAAAGGCGGAATCGTGAGGTCAAACGGGATCACGAGAAACTAAGAGTCGTTTCACAAGGTGTCGGAGAGATTATATAAACTGAAGTCAAACGAAAAGCGGCGTTTCGAGAGGTGTGAATGGTAATGACTAACGCTATGGGAGTTTAAATATAACAGGAATATGTGAAGTAGCGACATTAGCGAAGAGAAGCAGATGGTAAAAGTAGGATTTACGTTTTAAAGCAGACCTATCTCGCGCTTGCCTTTGCTCTGTAGGTTTAATCTATGACACCTGCATCATCACGTTATTAAATTTGGACTTTTAAAACTGCAATTTTGATCGAAAACAGACATGCACAAACCTGTGGCCCAGGGGCTAAATGCGGCTCGCAGACCAATTTTTCTTGGCCCTCACACTCATATTACTTTAAACTGTACTTTTTACGGTACATTTCTGAAAATCTATTTTAACGAGCCTAAATCAGATATTTATGTCATGATCTGCACCGTCCGCTCCACGGTTTACCTCCTGTCCTGCTCTTCCCCCTGCCTCACCTGTCTGTACCTGGAGCTAGGCGGAGCTCTCGGCTCCTCCCGCGCACCTGCTGGTCATCTGGCTAATCACCACACCTGCCGTGGATAAGAGGAGCTGGGAGAAGACACTCAGTGCGAGATCGTTGTCGTCCCTTCATCCCTGTGTTCCTGCATGTCCTCACCCTGTCTGTGCCGTCGTCCCTTCATTCCTGTCGTTCCCTGTGTTCCTGTCGTGCCTGCGTTGCTTCACCCTGTTCCGTACTGGATTATCTGTGTTTGGTGCCGGATCCTATGTGTGCCTTCAGCCCTGCTTTGACCCTGCTTTGACCCTGCTTTGACCCTGCTCCGACCCTGCTTCTACCCTGCTTCTCAGCCCTGGTACTGTCTTGGTTTTTCCCTGCACTCCACGTTCCTGGATCCTGGCCCGCACCTGGCTTCCTGCTCACCATCAGATCAACCCTCAGTTTTGTATTTTGGTCTCCATCTGTACAATAAACACTGTAAATATTCCCCGAGTCTGCACTCTTTGGTCCGCTATACCCACCGTTACGACAATTTAATGTGTTCTCTGAGGATGTGAGTAAAGGTCTCGTGGTTCAGTCTAACGTGTAATAATTACGCAAATTTGACGTTTTCACTATTTTGGCGACTAGTCTATGGCCTCAATTGTCCCTCAGCTTTGTCTGTGTTTGGACTAAAAATGGTCCAATTAAGGAATAAACAGTGTCAAAACCTAGACTTACCAGGACTAAACCAGGACTTATCAAGGACTAATCCAGAACTAAACCAGAACTGAACCAGGTCTAAACCAAAACTAAACCAGGACTAAACCAGGACTTAACCAGGACTGAACCAGGACTGAACCAGGACTGAAACCAGGACTAAACCAGGACTTAACCAGGACTGAACCAGGACTGAACCAGGACTGAAACCAGGACTAAACCAGGACTTAACCAGGTCTAAACCAGGCTCTAAACCAGGACTATCTAGGACTAAACCAAGACTAAACCAGGTTTCAACCAGGTCTAAACCAGTACTAAAGCAGGACTTATAGTAAAGGTCTCGTGGTTAATAATAACACAGATTTGAAGTACTTCCTGTGTCCATGTCCCTCATTCGTCCTTCAGCTTTGTCTATGTTTTTTAAATCTGGCCTTTAATGACAAAAGTTTGGACACTTCTGATCTAAAAACGACTTAAAATAAACCCGTTTGTTTTGGAAACTGGCGTCGACGCGGCCGATCCGTGACGTTAAATATGGAGTAAAACATGTTGAAATCACAAAACCGAGTTAATTATAATGTTTATTCACTAAAAATACAGAAAAAAACGTGTTTCTAAAGCAAATTTTTCAATCACAAACCAAACTGCGCTCTTTACTTTTGGGTTGCCAGATCGTAAAACAAAACCCAGTGTAATTAACCCAGGATCAGCTTAAAAGTTTAAAACCACGAGACAAATTAATTAACGTTCGAGTTTTAGTTTCACAGAAAAGAAACTGAAGTCGACCAAAACGGCGACGACAACAATCGCAGCTATTGTTTCAAACGTAAGCGTGAAGGGTGGAGGCGGAGGCGGGGCCGGAGTCAGGAGAGACGGAGGAGGTCACGCCGCGCTGGTCGCCATGGCAACGTGTGAGCTTCTGTTTGATGGAGGGGAGACATGTTTGGGTTTTTTTTAAGTTATTTCTACACCAAAACATTTCCCACATCCTAATCTAAACCTCCATCCGCACCTCCGTCACCTCCTCCATCCGCACCTCCGTCACCTCCTCCATCCGCACCTCCGGCACCTCCTATAATCTGCTCTACGGTTCATCTTATAAACTTCAACAGAGTCAAATACATCCTGAACTCTGCTGTCGCCTCCTCCTTCTCCTCACTCGCAACAACTTCTCTCTCAGACCTCCTCTTCACCCGCACCCACACCTCCTGCTTACTTGCACCCACAGCTCCTCGCCACCCACACCTCCCCACTCACCCACAACTCCTCCTCACCAGCACCTACACCTCCTCCTTACTCGCACCCACATTTCCTCAGCCGCATTTCGCATCTCTCCCTCACCTGCACCTCCTTTTCACCCACAGCTCCTCCTCACTCGCACCCACATCTCCTCCTCACCAGGGCCCACACTTCCACCATACTCGCACCTACATTTTCTCCTCACCCACACCCACAGCTCCTCTGCGCCCACACCTCCTCCTCAGCCACAACTCCTCACCTGCACCTCCTTTTAGCCACATCTCTCCTCCCCCGCACCCACACCTCCACCTTACACCCACATCTCCTCCTCACCCGCACTCACATCTCTCCCTCACCGGCACCTCCTCCTCACCCACAACTCCTTTTCATCCACATCTCTCCTCACCCATACCTCCTCCCATGAACACCTCACCTCTGTCCTCAGATTTCCGCTTGCTCCTTCTCACCCGGCACGTCCAATTCAACCTCCTCACGTCTCTGTACAAGTGCCTCCATAACCCGTCCCCCCGTACACCGCTCTGACCTCCTCCACACGCACCCGCCCGTGTCCTCCCATCCTCTGACCCCAACCTCCTGCCTCCCCCATCAGGACTAAACATAAGACCTGGGAGGAGACGGGGCCTTCTCCACTGCTGCCTCCACCCCATGGAACTCCCAAACACATCAGAGACTCCTCCGAACTCACCGTCTTCACAAAAACCCTGAAAATCTGTCTTTTTAAAACCATCTTTTATTAAACTTTTGTATTTCGTCTCCTCACATAAAGTGTCTTTGGGTTTCTTGAAAAGCGCAGTACTGTACAAGTCTTATGTCTTATTATTATTTCATTATTATTACTAAAAACATTTTGAATGAAACCACATTTTAAAGCGTTCCTCAAAGTCTCTGTCTAAGCCTAAACTGTTAATCCTGTCAGTGGGGAGTGTCTTAATCCAGTGCTAATCCTGAGCCCTGATGGAGAGCGATAAACTGCATCGAACGGCCGCCATGTTTTTTATCAGAGAAGATCCATCTTCACCCTCCTCCCTCACACCTCCTCCCTCACACCTCCTCCCTCACACCTCCTCCCTCACACCTCCTCCCTCACACCTCCTCTCTCATACTGTACCTCCTCCCTCACACCTCCTCTCTCATACTGTACCTCCTCCCTCAGACTGTACCTCCTCCCTCACACCTCCTCTCTCATACTGTACCTCCTCCCTCACACCTCCTCTCTCATACTGTACCTCCTTCCTCATACTGTACCTCCTCCCTCACACCTCCTCTCTCATACTGTACCTCCTCCCTCACACCTCCTCTGTCATACTGTACCTCCTCCCTCACACCTCCTCTCTCATACTGTACCTCCTCACTCACACCTCCCTCATACCGTACCTCCTCCCTCACACCTCCTCTTTCATACTGTACCTCCTCCCTCACACCTCCTCTCTTATACTGTACCACCTCCCTCACACCTCCTCTCTCATACTGTACCTCCTCCCTCACACCTCCGCTCTCATACTGTACCTCTTCCCTCACACCTCCTCTCATACTGTACCTCCTCACTCACACTTCCTCTCTCATACTGCACCTCCTCCCTCACACCTCCTCTTTCATACTGTACCTCCTCTCTCATACTGTACCTCCTCCCTCACACCTCCTCTCTCATACTGTACCCTCCTCCCTCACACCTCCTCACTCATACTATACCTCCCTCATACCTCCCTCTTCCTACTCCTCCTCCCTATGTCTTCTCTCACTCCTCCCCTTCACTCCTCCCCTTCACTCCTTCCTCCTCATCTCCCCCCTCTTCTCCTCCTCCCTTCCTCCTCTCTTCCTCCTTCCTTTCCTCTCTCCTCCTCCTAACTCCCTCCTCCTCTTTCTCCTCCCTCCTTCTCTCCCTCCTCCCACCCTCACTCCTCTCCTTTTTCTCCTCCTACCCTTACTCCTTTCCTCTTTCTCCTCCCTCCTCCTACCCTCTCCTCCCTCACTCCTCTCTCCCTCCTCCCTCCTTCCTCCTTCTGGAGTAAACTTCAGTTTGATAAAAACTAACTGTAGAATTTGAAGTCTTCTCTCGAACTTTTCACTATTTATTCTACCAGGATAAATCAATAATTAAACGCCTGTTTCATGCATTATTCAGTTCTTTAGCCTTGGCACTTTCTTAAATAAAAATCTTAAATAAAATACCTCCAACCCTGTAGTTTATATGTCTGAATGTTGACACAACAGTCAACATTCAGTTTATATCGCACATCATTCACTTACTCATTAGTCAAGTAAAAAGTTAATTTCTGAATTTGAATATGACTGAACATAACTTTGTAAAAAGGTTAAAGATGTGTCTGCAAATATTTAAACTAAAACAAGTACTGATAGATTTTTTAAAACCCAGAGGAGCCTTGCCTAAAGACACAACAACAGAACTTGGTCAGAGCGGGAATCGAACCCCTGACCTTGGGGCTGGTGGACACTGAGCCACTGTTACCTGCTTTAATTGTGAGTGGAAGTGGTAGCATTAGCGGTGCTTTGGTTGTGAATGGCAGTTTGCTCGTAGGGTTAGCGCAGACTGAAGTAGCATTAGTAGCATTAGTAGCATTAGTAACATTAGTAGCATTAGTAGCATTAGAAGCATTAGTAGCATTAGTAGCATTTGCGCTGTTTTGGTTGTGAATGGCAGTTTGCTCGTAGGGTTAGCGCAGACTGAAGTAGCATTAGTAGCATTAGTAGCATTAGTAACATTAGTAGCATTAGTAGCATTAGTAGCATTAGCGCTGTTTTGGTTGTGAATGGCAGTTTGCTCATAGGGTTAGCGCAGACTGAAGTAGCATTAGTAGCATGAGTAGCATTAGTAACATTAGTAGCATTAGTAGCATTAGAAGCATTAGTAGCATTAGTAGCATTAGCGCTGCTTTGGTTGTGAATGGCAGTTTGCTCATAGGGTCTGAATGGTAGTTTTTTCGTAGGTTTAGCGAAGACTGAAGTAGCATTAGCGTTACTGTTATTGTAAATGGCAGTTTGTTTATAGGGTTAGCACAGTCTGAAGTAGCATTAGTAGGATTAGCACTGTTGTTGTTCTGAATGGTAGTTTGTTTATAGGGTTAGCACAGACTGAAGTAGCATTAGCACTATTGTTATTGTAAATGGCAGTTTTATAGGGCTAGCACACCCTGAAGTAGCATTAGTAGCATTAGCGCTGCTGATATTGTAAATGGCAGTTGGTTTATAGGGTTGCACAGACTGATGTAGCATTAGTAGCATTAGCGGTGCTGTTATTGTGAATGGCAGTTTGTTTATAGGGTTAGCACAGACTGAAGTAGAATTAATAGCATTAGTAGGGTTAGCACTGCTATTATTGTGAATGGCAGTTTGTTTATAGGGTTAGCACAGACTGAAGTAGCATTAGCATGATTAGTAGTATTAGTAGCATTAACGCTGCTGTTGTTGTAAATGGCACTTTGTTCATAGGGTTAGCATAGACTGAAGTAGCATTAGTAGGATTAGCACTGCTCTTGTTGTAAATGGCACTTTGTGTATAGGGTTAGCATAGACTGAAGTAGCATCAGTAACATTCATAGCATTAGCGCTGCTCGTATTGTAAATGGTAGTTTATAGGGTTAACACTGACTGATGTAGCATTAGCAGCATTAGCGCCGCTCTTGTTGTGAATGGCAGTTTGTTTATAGGGTTAACACTGACTGAAGTAGCATTAGCAGCACTAGCGCCGCTCTTGTTGTGAATGGCAGTTTGTTTATAGGGTTAACACTGACTGATGTAGCATTAGCAGCATTAGCGCCGCTCTTGTTGTGAATGGCAGTTTGTTTATAGGGTTAACACTGACTGAAGTAGCATTAGCAGCACTAGCGCCGCTCTTGTTGTGAATGGCGTTTTTAATCCACTCATATCAAACCTAATCTTCCCATCTCTTCAGCCTGAGACGTTGTAATCTGCAGCTCTCACCTCTGCAGCGGCAAACTGAAGAAACACACTAAAAACCCACGCAGTACTAGTGAGAGTACTCAATACTCGATACGGGTGTATACTAGTTTATGTGTCTTATATTTGTTCTGATACAGCTAAAGATATGCAGGAAAGGTTCATTTCTGTGCTGTGAATGGGACTTTCTTAGTATCTCGTTCCAATACTAGTTTTAATATCGATTATATCTGATCTAAAGCATCCACTAATGATGTCACAAGGTGGAACAGACTGTTTAAATGTCCGTGAACGAAACGAAACACAGCTCCAGCTTCAATTTGCTTCGTGAAGAGGAAACTGCATTAGGTTTAGGTTAGGTTAGCAGGACTCTGGCGACAGCGCAGCGACAGCCATCGTCTTTCTGTCCAGATTGAGTCAATAAAAGGTGAAAATGGCTTCTCCTGCGTCGCACGTACAGATAATGCGCGGGCGGAGACTTTTACCCAAAGACGATCTCTGCTGCTTGTATCTGATATGACAGAGGACAGACGAGGATCGATACGTGGACAGCCGCGAGCGCCTCCTGTCCAAAACCTCTCACGGATCCGGAGAGGTTACCATGGTGACACAATGCACACACCAGCAAACACCGCCGGATTAGTTTTTCAAAAAAAAAAAAAAATTAAGAAAAAGTACAGAATGGATTTGAACAACACATTTTCAGGAGCCTGCGATCAATACGAGTCTTCACGAGTAACAGAGCTTCAGACAATGCAGTGCCTCCAGTTAGCATCACACTCCTGTAAAGTGTCAGTAGGTTTTAAAGTGCTCTGCCGGGGTTGAATTAGAGCGCGTGGTGTTGTGTTTAACTGTGTCTCCTGTCAAATACACAAAAATACATGGAGTTTTTAATTATTTTATTTATCTCGTGCTTATCTGAACTTTCAGCCTAAAATACTTAAGGCTACAAAATGTGAAATATTAAACGTGGAAAATACTTGTACGGAATATTTTGTGCCTGGTTTTGTCCTTGTTTAGTCCTGATTTAGTTCCAGTTTAGTCTTGGTTCAGTTCTGGTTTAGTCTTGAGTTAGTCTTAGTTTAGTCTTGGTTTAGCCCTGGTTTAGTCTTACCTTAGTCCTGGTTTAGTCCTTGTTTAGTCCTGGTTTAATCCTGCTTTAGTTCTAGTTTAGCCTTTGTTTAGTCCTAGTTCAATACTATTTTAGTCCTGGTTTAGTCCTGGTTGAGTACTAGTTTAGTCCTGGTTTAGTCCTGCTTTAGTTCTAGTTTAGTCTTTGTTTAGTCCTAGTTCAATACTATTTTAGTCCTGATTTAGTCCTGGTTTAGTCCTGGTTTAGTCCTGGTTGAGTACTAGTTTAGTCCTGGTTTAGTCCTGCTTTAGTTCTAGTTTAGTCTTTGTTTAGTCCTAGTTCAGTACTATTTTAGTCCTGGTTTAGTCCTGGTTTAATCTTTTAGTCCTGGTTTAGTACTAGTTTAGTTTAAACCTGGTTTAGTCCGGGTTCAGTCCTGGTTTTATCCTGTTTCAGTCCTGGTTTAGTCCTGGTTTTATCCTGTTTCAGTCCTGTTTCAGTCCTGGTTTTATCCTGTTTCAGTCCTGGTTTAGCCCTGGTTTTATCCTGTTTCAGTCCTGGTTTAGTCTTAGCTTAGTCCTGGTTTTGTCCTGGTTTAGTCCTGGTTTAGTCTTGGCTTAGTCCTGGTTTTATCCTCTTTCAGTCCTGGTTTAGTCTTAGCTTAGTGTTGGTTTAGTTTTAGCTTAGTGTTGGTTTAGTTTTAGCTTAGTCCTGGTTTAGTCTTAGCTTAGTCCTGGTTTAGTCTTAGCTTAGTCCTAGTTTAGTCTTAGCTTAGTCCTGGTTTAGTCCTGGTTTCACTGATTTGAAATTCACATCACATTAACCAAATATTAGCTCCTGTTTTCTCCTTCCCTTTTTAAACAAATATATCCCGTATTGTTTTTGTACCAACAGACTCCTACCTCTCATAGCGCCGTGATAAATGTGTCTGTTGCCATTAGCCGTTAGCATGTGGGCTAGCTGGCGGTGACGGAGGAAGCTAATCGTTCTCAGAGCGATTTGTCCCACTCCGAGTGTTTTAATCAGAAGTCTGTCATGTGAACAGAGGCGCGCAGAGACGAGGCGCGCTCATAAACTCTCCATCACTTTGACCAGGAAACCTCTCCCGCCGCGAAGTTTAATGGACTCCAGCGAGAGCAGCTTCATTTAAACCCACCAACTATTTTTGTAAAACGCTGCATTGCTTTAGATCACACTTATAAAGTTCAACCGTAAACTATGCTTTAGCAGAGCCGTTATCCTGTCTCCTCTTTTCAGTCGGGACGTTGGGAGACTGTATAAAGAAGTGGACGAAGTGAGTGTGACGTCACCCATCGCATTGAGCTCCAGTCGAATGAAGCTAATCGACGCTAGCAGTTATAGCAGCCAATTTGGAGCTGATTTCCATATTTAGAAATCCAACTGCGAGTGTCATAGCAACCAAAGAGCCAATCCGCAGCGAGGATGTTGAAGCTAACACCCCTTCCTGTCCGCAGGGAGTGGACACTTAGGGACGCTGTCAATCAAACCTGTTGCTAACGCTAGCGGGAGCAACCTTGAGTAAAGAAGCCGCCTGATTTGTCTGTTATTAATCTTAATTTACAGACAAAATAGCTAAAACGCTAAAAGTAAAATCTGTCAACTGGACAAAAAGTTGTAGAGTTTTCAAGAACAACAGGAAAACTACGGACAAAAAAGCCAAATAAAAATGCCAGAATCATGTAGAGCGGGTTAACCGTAAGGACTGAGCACATTTTTATTTTTTTTTAGCCTTAAAAATCATGTTTGGAAGTATCAGCATGTAGTTTTGCATTTTTTCACACAACTTCTTCTATTTTACATAAACTGTATAAAAGACTATCCATAGAGCCCTTTTAATTCTGTTATATCACTGTCAGTTTTTGTTCTTATTTCTTGTTATCCCTTGTTGCACCAGTAGAGGGGGCGCGAGTGCACACCAATGCCCCACGGACACATGATTATTTTACGTGGTTGCACAACGTTACGTACATCGGCTCCGTCTCGGACTGACTTAATGTCTTAATTATAGTGTGCGTCCCTTAGATGTAAGTATTCTGTTTATTTTTTTGATATTATGTTTAGAAACTCTACTTATAATTGACCGTGTGTAGCTTTAGAGTTTTTGAGTATAACTTTCGATTTATATACACTCGCCTCGTGACTAGACTGGCCTCCTATCGGTCATTTTGTTAACTTCTTTGCATTCACATTATGTAAATAACCACGCGGTCACTTGTGTAACCACCATTTTGATTTGTAATTAACAATATCCATCCATATTTTTCCTTGTGCTCCGATTGGTCGTCTTCGAGGGACGACGCAAGCGCATTTACCGTAATGACAGTAACATATTTAAAGAGCCTCATGCCTCTGCTTTGAGACACCGTTTGAATTTACACGAAGCGCAATTGGTCGCGGAGTTACGGTAATGGAAAGTGCGCAACCATGCTAGCATCCGACGCTATAGGGTTGCGGTGAAGATTTTAGGACCAAAATGACGAGTCTGATGGCAGCAATTTCGGAGAGAGGGACAAAAGTTTTTCAATAGAACGTGAATTAGTGAGTCGATGGAGCTGGAACATTGCGGCTAGCAGGTTAGCTACTGTACGTCCATTTATATACGTCTATGGTTAGCCTCCTGCTGTTATGTGTCACTGATCGTTGGCGGTCGCGGCTACAGTTTTTCTTTCATTTCTCTGGTTGTGTCTCGCGGATAATCCCTCTCTCCGCTCCATCTTCCGAGCATAAATCAGGTTTGTCGATGTTCGCCGCAGTAATGGCCTGTTTTAGCTGCACATGTGGCTCCGCACCTGTCTGCGTCTCGGTTGTATTTCCTCTTTATTACGCCCGCGACAGGAGCAGTGACAGGTGAGGCGCTTCAGACCAGGTTTAAATCAGCACAGCACCATCTGCCTGTCAGCGCGGAGAGACATTAACACAACACACTTTTAATTACGGAACATTTACAATCACAGTGTAAGAGAAAGCAGATGATGTGCCTAATCTGCTGAAGTGCTCAAAATCAAAGACGACGCACGAAAAGTTGAACCGGTGTTTCTCAAAGTGCGGTACACGAGGTCCTTCAGGGGTTTACTTGGACGACAGCTCTTTAGTTTGTTCGTTTGGATCATTTAAAGTTAATTTTATCCACTTTTCTGTCCTCTTCTGTGGATTATTTCTTGTTTAGAACTAAAGTGGGAATGATCTAATCCATTTTAACCTGGTTTAGTCCTAGATTAGACCTGGATTAGTCCTGTTATTGCCATCGTCAGCGAACACAACTCACAAACTTTCTACGGTGATAAAGTGCAACATAAAACACTGAATAATAAGTTTTAAAAGATATGCTTAAAATTAAAATAGTCTTAGAACAGCAGCATTTTGGAATACAATATCTGACTCGAACTCGACTCTTCAACGAAATAATAAAGAGTTTAAAATAAAACAAATTATTTCAGTGTCCATTTTACACCTTTAGCTCATGAGTTAGCCACCGTCATGTTTGCTAGGCGGCGTAACGTAAGCGACGTAACTTAAGCGCTCAGACGGCGGTTGACATACGCTTTCGTGGCATTTCGGTATGGTCTTTGCGGTCCACGGAGGCTACACGGAGGAGTACCCTTCGTCGGTTGGGTACTTCGAAGTGCGCAACCGTCAAATTGGGACACAGCCGATGAAAATGTGAAATGCGTCAGTTTTGGTAGTTTACCGAATGTCTCGCCGCTCTTCATTTTGATTTCAGGCTTTCTTTTATTACTCCCTGACATATTTTTGGTAACTTTTACGTCTAGTTATGACGCTTCTTTTATCAGGGGAGTAGTGGGACGTCCAGGATCTGCGGAATTATGCTGCTGATTGTCTCCTCGCCATCCCGGAAGTCGCCTCGATTTCAGGCTTAACACAGCATTTGCATTTTCATTCATTGAAAATCGGCTGAAGCAAGGATTGAACTGAAGCTTCAGGTTTGGGAATGACTGCTCCTAACCTGACTTCTGGGAGACTTCTGGCTGAAAGAGATCGGAGCTAACGATCGAAGCGTTCAGACAAATTGGTCGAAGTGTCACAACAGCGGAACAAGTCAAAAATCAAAGTTTGTTAAATCAAGTTGAAAGAAAAGCAGACGTCTTTACTCCCTCTGCAGGATTTCACAAGCTCGATACTGTGGATTTGTGCTAGAAAAGGCTGAAGTGTGTCTGTTTGCGTCGCCATGTTTGTTTTGGTTTGTTTGGCATTGGCTCCTGCCCAAACTCTGTGATTGGTCAGGACCTGTCACATGGAAACTGGAATCCATCTGGAGCTGAACAAGACGGATCCTCAAGAGTCTATCAGATCACAAAAATACAGAGAGTCAGAAGAGTCAGTGGAGAGAGTCAGAGGAGAGAGTCAGAGAAGAGTCAGAGGAGAGAGTCAGAAGAGTCAGAGGAGAGAGTCAGAAGAGTCAGAGGAGAGAGACAGAGAAGAGTCAGAGGAGAGAGTCAGAAGAGTCAGAGGAGAGAGACAGAGAAGAGTCAGAGGAGAGAGTCGGAAGAGTCAGAGGAGAGAGTCAGAGGAGAGAGTCAGAAGAGTCAGAGGAGAGAGTCAGGGGAGAGTCAGAGGAGAGAGTCAGAAGAGTCAGAGGAGAGAGTCAGAAGAGTCAGAGGAGAGAGTCAGAGGAGAGAGTCAGAAGAGTCAGAGGAGAGAGTCAGAAGAGTCAGAGGAGAGAGTTAGAAGAGTCAGAGGAGAGAGTCAGAGGAGAGAGTCAGAGGAGAGAGTCAGAGGAGAGAGTCAGAAGAGTCAGAGGAGAGTTTGAAGTCTAGATTACTCCAATATCACAAGATAAAAACGAGTCTGAAAACAGCCCAGACACTGACTCACCACTGACCCAGAACTGGCCTGTACAGTGAGTCAGGTCTGTGCCCAAATAAAAGTTCTGTCGTCTCAAGTACGAGCAAAACACTTCAAATGGATTTAACAGATTCATATATTTTTCTAATTCTGACTTGGTTTAGTTGGATAGTATTTGTACTAAATATTTATTATAGTTTTATCCCAGTTAATTGGCAGTTTATGAAGAAAAGGAGCAAACAAAACGTTGTAAAGTAGAACTTCATCCAAAATACAGGGACAATTTAAGCTCAAGGAGGTGTTTTTCTGACGGTTTAAACCTTCATTTAACTCAATAAAGGCGTGTCATTTATTTTTATTCGACTAATCATAATCATTGTGTAATCTTGACGAGTTTGGGCCTTTGTTTATATTTTGGTTGCTAGGAAACAGTTATGAAATTACCTCCGCCAACCAAGAAGTAAGAACTTCAAACTTCAAACTTTTAAAACTAGAGCAGACGAGGTGAGAGTTTTACTTTAAAGAAATCTTGAACTAAAAATAAGACAATATTTGAACAAGTCGAGCTCAAAAGAAAGAGCGACGAGTGAATCTGATGTAAAACTGTAAATGATTTTTCTCCTAATCAGCGAGTGATGAAGCGGCTCTGGACAGAAGCACGGAGGCTAACGAGGCTAACGAGACTGAAGAGAAAACCTGATTATGAGCAGGAGCGAGAGCCAAATTTAACAGGAGAGGAGGAGGAGAGAGAAGAGGAGGAGGGGAGAGGAGGAGGGGGAGAAGGGAAGAGGAGGAGGGGAGAAGAGGAGAGGAGGAGGAGAGAGAAGGAGGGGGGAGAAGAGGAGGAGGAGGAGAGAGAAGGAGGAGGGGGGGAGAAGAGAAGAGGAGGAGGGGAGAGGAGGAGCAGGAGAAGAGGAGAGGAGGAGGAGGGGAGAAGAGGAGGAGAGAGGAGGAGACGAGAGGAGGAAGGGAGAAGAGGAGAGGGGGCAAGAGGAAGAAGAGAGGAGGAGAAGGGGAGAGTAGGACAATAGGAGGAGAGAGGATCAGAGGAGGACGAGAGGAGAGAGGCGAGAAAACAGGAGAGGAGAAGCAGAGAAAGAGGAACAAAAGAGGAGGAGAGAGGAGGAGCAGAAGGAGAAAAGGAGCAGGAGAGGAGGAGGGGGTAAGGAGGACAAGAGTAAGAAGAGAGGAGAGAAGAGAGGAGGTGAATAGGAGGAGAAGGGGGAGAGTAGGACAATAGGAGGTGGAGAAGGAGAGGCAGAAGAGAGGAGGAGAGGGGAGGTGGATCAGAGGAGGAGGATGAGAAGAGCAGAAGGAGAAAAGGAGCAGATGAGAGGAGAGAAGGAGCAAAGAGGAACAAAAGAAGAGGAGCGGAAGGAGAAAAGGACCAGAGGAGAGGCGAGGAAACGGGAGAGGGGGAGCAGAGAAGAAGGGCGAGGAGGAGCAGAGAAAGAGGAACAAAAGAGGAGGACAGAGGATGAGCAGAAGGAGAAAAGGAGCAGAGGAGAGGTGAGGAAACAGAAGAGGAGGAGGAAAAGAGGAGCAGAGGAAGGGGAACAAAAGAGGAGGAGGAGAGAGGAGGAGCAGAAGGAGAAAAGGAGAAGAGGAAAGGCGAGGAAACAGAAGAGGAGGAGGAAAAGAGGAGCAGAGGAAGAGGAACAAAATGAGGAGAGAGGAGGAGCAGAAGTACAGAAGGAGCAGAGGAGAGAAGAGTAGCAGAGGAGGTGGAGCAGCAGAGAGACCAGAGGAGGAGGAGGAGCAGGTCTGATTATGAATGGGCAGCGGCTCAAGAAAGTCCATCCAAATTTCACACTTTGGGACAACGAGCGCCAACTGTGGAATTAAAAGTGAAGAGATGTGAGCAACTGAAAAACGATTTAAAGACGAGGAATTACACAATATGGACTTTAAGGAGATTTGTACCACGTCATATAAAACTGACCCCTCAACAAAAACACGTCTGAGGAGGTTTAAGATGTCATCCATGTGTGTTTGAGTCATAGAAGTAAATACCTCCTCTTTAATACCCCGTAGAGTAAAATACCTCCTCTTTAACACCCCACAGAAGTAAAATACCTCCTCTTTAATACCCCGTAGAGTAAAATACCTCCTCTTTAACACCCCACAGAAGTAAAATACCTCCTCTTTAAAGTTTGTTTCTGGCAGAACAAAAACAAGAATCTGACATCATTTAAATCGGTCGTATTTATCTCGATTAAGGACCAACTCCAATTAAATTCCACTTAAAATAAGGAAATGTATTAAAGAGGTGTTTCCCCCTGAGACTAAACAAGGAGACGAGCATGAGTCAGAGGAGGAGCAAAGGAGAGAGGAGCAGAGGAGGGGCAAAGAGAAGAGATATAAAAGTGCAGATCTCAGTGTCAGTGTGAACGTGAGACCTGCTGTGATGGAAACGCACAAAAAGGAAAAGACTTTTCTGTACATTTAAATGTAAGCAGAGGAGGAGAAGAGGAGGAATGAGGAGCAGAGGAAGAAGAGCACAGGAAGAGCACAGGAAGAAGAGCAGAGGAGAAGGAGTAGAGGAGGAGCAGAGGAAGAAGAGCAGAAGAGCACAGGAAGAAGAGCAGAGGAGAAAGAGCAGAGGAGAAAGAGCAGAGGAGAAAGAGCAGAGGAGAAAGGGCAGAGGAGAAAGAGCAGAGGAAGAAGAGCAGAGGAGGAGAAGCAGAGGAGTAGGAGCAGAAGGAGCAGAGGAAGAAGAGCAAAAGAGCAGAAGGAGCAGTGGAAGAGCAGAGCAAGAGGAGCAGAGAAGAAGGAGCAGAGGAAGAGCAAAGGAGTAGGAGCAGAGAAAGAAGAGCGGAGGAGAAGGAGCAGAGGAAGAAGAGCGGAGGAAGAAGGAGCAGAGGAAGTAGAGCAGAAGGAGCAGAGGAAGAAGAGCAGAAGGAGCAGAGGAAGAAGAGCAGAAGGAGCAGAGGAAAAGCAGAGGAAGAAGAGCAGAGAAAAAGGAGCAGAAGAAGATCAGAAGAAGTAGAGGAAGAGCAGAGGGAGAAGAGGAGCAGCGGGAGCGAAGTAGAGTTTGAAAAGCCTTTGCCCTTTTCCTCCGTCTCATGTCAGTGTCAATATGAGAGACCTCCTGCAGCGACGGGAAAAGCGCTCACAAAACACAAACGACACATCTCTGCACATTCAAACACAAGAAGCAGAGGAGCAGAGGAGGAGGAGAAGAGGAGGAGGAGTGGAGGAGAGCTAGAGAAGAGCTTTAGCAGATTTACTCAGTCTCATGTGAGTGTGAATATGAGAGGCCTCCTGCTGTGACTCGCTCACAAAACAGAAAAAGACACATCTCTGCACATTTAAAGTTCATCGCAACATGGGCTGAAACAAGAAATGTGATGTTTTTATGTTAAGTTTCCATGATTAAACTTCAGTGTTTTCAACATTTTTTGATTTGCATGTTTTAATTGGAGACAAAACATTGAAATCAGAGAAAAAAAACAACAACAATATCAATATTTGTGTTGCTGTTGTGGCAGAAAACCAATATTTGCTGATTTTAAAATGTATAAAACAGACCAAATGTCGATTAAATTATAGTTCAGTTTACAAATTAACTCACCGCTTTTGTAAAAATAACAAAAATGCATTTATCTGAAAAATATCTGCGCCAAATATCGACACATTTTTCGATATTGGAGTGATAAAGATGCTCAAATGTCGCCGATAACTGATACAGCGTCCATGTTTATTTAGTCACATGATTCAGCTTTACTTTGCGTTATTCATCCAAAACAGGGCGTTCACACACAGGTTTTGGTCCTGCTCCATTGTTTTTCTTCAGCTCTTGTTTCGTTGAGGGTCGTTAAAAGTATTGGGAATCAGATACTTGATCGATACTAGGATTCAGTTCGAGGAGATTCACTGTTGAGTATCATATTTGTTTTGTTGCATCAGCGCAGAGTCCTACTCAGTTCTGGCAGATGTTGGGACAGGTGATGGGACAGGTGTTGGGGCAGGTGTGAGGAGTGGAGGATTATGGGGGGACGAGGTGGAGGGAGCGGGAGACGGGGACGGTGCTCGTTCAGGAGTCTGATTAACTGCGGGTAGAGGCTGTTCTGGTGGTTCTGGCTGTGAGTGAACTGTACCTCTGTCCAGAAAGCAGCAGGTGGGACAGGCGGTGTGCGGGGTGGGAGCGGTGTGCGGGATGGAAGCGGCGCACTAGGTGGGAGTGGTGCTGGGTGGGAGTGGTGTGTTGAGTGGGAGTGGTGTGCTGGGTGGGAGCAGTGTTCTGGGTGGGAGTGGTGCAGGGTGGGAACGTTGCGCTGGATGGGAGCGGTGATGGGATGGGAGTGGTGTGCTGAATAGGAGCGTTCTGCTGGTTGGGAGCGGTGTGCTGGATAGAAGTGTTGTGCTGGGTGGGAGCGGTGTGTCCTGGGTGGGAGCGGTGTGAGGGATGGAAGCGGCGCTCTAGGAGGGAGGTGCACTGGGTGGGTGCAGCCCTGAGGATCCGGAGTCCAGCACAGGCAGCAGGAGGCTTACACAGTTTCAGTCTCATGGAATTGGGACCTGATGATTTTTCCGATGTTTTTCCCGTCTCTCCGGAATGTTCTCTTCACCGAGTGCAGCTACAGAACCACACGAGCAGCTCAACACACTCTGAACAACACAGGACAGATCCTCCGATATCGCCAGGCCAGGAGTTTAGAGCAGGACACACTCTCCACTGCCTCTCCGCTGATGTTCTCTGGTGCTCGACTTTCCACGTTTCAGAAGTCCACAATCGTTTTTTTGGTCTTCTTTATATTTAAGACCAGATTCTGTGTTTTTTGCACCACACTGGCTGTTGTTCGACCTCCTCCCCGTGTGGACTCTCACTGGTTTGAGTCTGAGCAGGGCCGGTTCAGCCTTTTAGCAGACTGAGCAGCTGCTTAGGGCCCCGAGGCCAGCAGGGGGCCCCCAAGAGCTCATACATTTATACTGAAGATAATGTAATATATCACATTTTATTGGACACAGGGCTTGTGTGTTTACAGCAGCCTAAAAAAGCCCACTGTCGCCAACTGGAACACATTAAAAACCACCAGAAACGAAGAAAAAATGTGTAGAATTGTAAAAATCTCGCACCCCTACTTATATGTTCGTGTACTGTTCTTGTGACTGTGGTCGTTGTGACGTTCTGGATGTTTTCAGTCTAATGTTGCTCAGATAAACCAGAGTCAAATAATGTTGTCAAATGTGAATCACCAATAGCTGAGCCAGGAGGGGGGCCCCAGAGACAAATTCAGCTTAGGTCCCCCTGAAAGCTGGAGCCGGCCCTGAGTTATATGATGTGATGTGGAGAAAAAGGGCAGAACAGTCACGAGTGTGGAGGGTGTACAGTAGTGGGCCTAGTACACACCCCTGAGGGACCCCTTTGTTGATGAAGACAGTGGATGAGATTTGTTTTTGTACGTTCACACACAGAAAGCGGTTGATTTCGAAGTCCAGTTTTCTGTTCAGTACGAGGCCACACATTTTCAGCAGGACCGGTGTCAAAGCTCGAATTTAAATAAATGAAAAGCAGCCGTTTATAGGCATCTTTGTGTTCTAGGTGTGAACTACAAAGGCGACGCCGTCCTCCGCGCTTTACGACCAACCGCTCTTGGTATTTGACGGAAACGGGGGTTAGGTCTGGCATGTGATATCGCCGCATTTAAGAACAAGAATGATCACGGGAGCTTTAAAAACACGCACGGATGACCCAGAAAATGAACAGGCTGAAGACGCAGGTGAAGAGTTCTACCAGCTCACGCACACCGTCTTTAAGATCTGACCCATCACACCGTCTGGTCCGGCCGCTTTCCTTATGTTGGTACCGAGCCTTTTCGGAGGGAAAGCGCAAAACGTCATCTTTGTTCTACGTCTGTTAAAACGGGCGTAGTACATTATAGAATACTGTAGCTCGCATAGACTTTTCTTTCTTTTTTCAGCCATAAAAATCACATTAAAGGAAGTATCAACATGAACTTTTGCTCTTTTTCACACAACTACCTCTATTTTACGAATCCATCCTTATTTTTCCATTGATGCATCAAATAATTGTGTAAAACCAGTTTAAGTTGAAGAAAAATATAAAAACAAATGTACTTTTGAGTAACTTTTATGCAAGCAAACAATGAAAAAAACTATTTAATCAGCTCAGAAACACTTTAAATGACATATATGAACAATAATCAACATTTATACAAGAGATTATGCAGATTGTACTTGGGGTTAGATTTTTACAGCCCTTGCTATTAAAAAAAAGTCAGGCGTTTATGCAGCTAAGGTCATATTTTTTGGAATGTGTACTAAAGAATATTTGAAGTTCTGCAGCTTTTGAGTTTTAATCTTTGATAAAATAAGTAACATATTTAAAGAGCCTCGTGCCTCTGCTTTGAGACGCCGTTTGAATTTACACGATAGCACAATTGGTCGCGGAGTTACGGTGATGGAAAGTCTGTAACCGTGAGTCAATCAACGGCGATAGCATCCGCTGCGATAGGGTTAAAGTCTGTTCGAGCCCTGATGCCCTCCCGAGAGTTAGCAGAGGTGTCAAAGTGAGCTTCTATCTGCCTTTTATAAGCCACTTTAGCAGATGTCGCTTTAAGAAGCAGCTCTCCCTCATGTGTCGTCCACGGCTGTTCGTTAGAAAAGACACGACTCTCCTTCGATGATATAACTTTGTCCATGCTAAAAGTGATGTACAAAGGTCCCTCGTTTATCGCGGGGGTTACGTTCTAAAAATACGAAGTCATCAGCTTTATTTTTTACATTTATTCTACATGTTTTTGGCTGTAAAACCCCTCACCACACCCTTTATACACTTTTCTCACACAGGCGTCAACATTTTCTCACATTTCTCTCTCGTTTAAACACAAAGTTCAAACCTTCGTAGATTTTATAAAACGAAACCAAAAGATCAAGACCTGGTTTCCCAAAAAATACAATGACAGCTTTTAGAAAAACTGTAACTTGAACCTACGAAGTTAGACACATAAATGATTAACTCTTTAAGGACTGAGCACATTATATTACAGTATATCTCGTCTAGACCATCGCAAAAGATGAAGTTCAAATCTGTCAACTGGACAAATCGTTGTAAGACTGAAGATGTTTCGCTGCTCGTTCAAGCCGCTTCTTCAGTTCTGGTCAGATTACTGCTGGACACTGCCTTATATCTGTCTTTTTTAGCCATAAAAATCATGTTAAAGGAAGTATCACCGTGTACTTTTGCCTTTTTTTTCCACGTAACTACCTCAATTTTACACCTCTATCCATCCGTATTTTTCTTTTGACGCATTGAATAACTGACTGGAAGAATCTCGACGGCAGCTTCCAACAACCAAAGCCGACCAAAGTGAGGTAGAACATTAAAAACAAGCTATAAAAAACAATAAACATCACACAAATAGCATCATTGCACCATTAAAATAAAGAAACACTCTGTTCCTCCTTGTGATGTCATCAAGTGGTAATACAGGAAGTGCTCCACTGTGTTTTTAAACTCCACACACCTTCACTAAAATCATTTGGATAATTTCAGTCCTGGAATTGCCAATCTCTACTGAACTAAAGGTAAAAGGAGCTGTTAATGTGAAAACTACCACATTGTGACATCACAAGGTGGAACAGAGCATTTTGAGCTTTGGAGATGTAACAGACTAATAATAAAGTGTTACTCAAACATGTGTGAATGAAATAAAACACAACTCCAGGTCTGTTTTGAAGTAATGAACTTTATAACATGACTTAAAGCACAGAAGAGTCAGTTTTGTGTAATATAGGGCCTTTAAAGGTGCACTGCGGAACTTAACTGGTGGACAGTGCGCTTCCTTACTCGTATTGAGATGCTATTGCTTTGAATTGCTTGGAATGTTCCACAGTATGGCATTCAACCGATCCAAGGGTTCATACTGCGGAACATTCCAAAACAATAACCGTGGAGACAAGCAGGTGGCCAGAAAAGTTCCACAGTGCAGCTTTGAACTTGTGTATTCTGTATTATTATGTAATATATTTGCTTTATATGGACCTGGGTCTATTTGGCCACTGCAAAAGAACGATCGCCCCACTGTTTGTTCTGTCGCTCATGGATCAAACTTTTTGGCCGTACTGTCGTTATCTTCGCCGCGGGCCGAGCGATCTTTATGATGGTTACATAAATGCAGAAGTGCAGAAGTTAATCTGATAACAGCAGGACTTTCTTAAGCACTCGTCACGTTGGTACACGCCTGGTCTTGTTGTTTACCTGTTCTGGTTCCTCACATTTAACATTTCGGTGGCGTTTGTTAACCGCAGTCTTAACCGCAGCGTGATTAAAGTCCCGCGCCGCTGTAAAGACATTGTGAGGATGTGCGGCGAGGCTGTTTTTGAAGCTGTCATGTAGCCGCGCTGGTGCTAGCTTGGCATTCGCGTCAGAGGCGATGCAAACAGCACAGATCAAAACAACTGCAAATTCCCTTGGGAGATAAAGCGGTCTACATTTGAGCCGCATGAACTCCACGTTAGGGCAACAGCGCCGGGACGACAGGCTGGTGCTGGTGGACCACAAGTCACTGATGTATCGAGTGTTCCTTCCTTTATTTTTCCTTAGTATCGAAATAGAGTTCAAATGTTCGTATCGTGACAGCACTCGCCCGGTTCGTGGGGGGTGTAGTAGCCTCAGACCGGGCTCTCCTCTGGGTCCCTGCTCCTCTGTGCGGGGAGCGGCTGGAGCATGTTTGTGATGTGTTCGTGGCCTTTACCTCCACATGAAAAATTAATCTGCCTCAAACAGTGAGAGCTGGACTGGAGCTGGACTGGAGCTGGACCGGAGCCGGACCGGAGCCGGACCGGACCGGAGCTGGACCGGAGCCAGTGTGGAGAGCGGCTGCATCGCAAACATACAGATCATGAGGATATAGTTACTACAGGGAGATGTGAGAGGGAGGAGCAGAGGAGGAGGAGCAGAGGAGGAGAGACAGAGGAGGAGAGACAGAGGAACAGAACCAAAGAAGCAGAGGAGAGACAGAGGAGCAGAGCCAGAGGAGACGCAGAGGAGCAGAGCCAGAGTAGAGCCAGAGTAGAGCCAGAGGAGTAAACCCAGAGGAGGAAAAAGGAGCAAAGGTAGAGGAGGAGAAACAGAGTAGCAGAGCCAGAGGAGCAGAACCTGAGGAGTAGAAGCAGAGGAGCAGGCCCAGAGGAGGAGACGCAGAGGAGCTGAACCAGAGGACATAAACCAGAGGCAGAGAGCCAAAGGAGCAGAGGCAGAGGAGCAGAGGCAGAGGAGCAGAGCCAGTGAAACAAAAATGATTATTCTAATTTTCTAACAGCTAGAACACCCCTGAGGACAGTCAGAGCGTCCATGTTGTAATCCTCGGCCGTATTAAACGCTGCAGATTTCCGAGACGATTCCAGCTCCAGACAAAATTCCGGTGGAAGAGGGATTTTAGGGAGACCATGTATAATTGAGCGAGCCGCAAAAGTGTATTTTGTGTGTGAAATATTGATGCGAGAGGAGCGAGGAGCGGTGTCTGTGTCAAAGCTGTTTGTAAGCTCCGACTCAAACACACAAGTTTATAATGAGAACAACCAAATGGACTCGGGCGTAATCCAGAGAAGACACAAGACGAGAGACGAGAGACGGAAAGAAACAAAGAGAGCAGAGTTCAGGGGAGTTTAAGGCCGAAAAGTTTGTGTCTGAACATCCACACCGGGGTTGGCAAAGGTATCGAAAAACTTGTATCGAATCTAGATACTCATTTGAGCAAGTATTGATAGTACAAACGTCACATCTCAGACAGAAATGAACCTTTCCTGAATAAAATAATATACCTATGGAACCTACTGGACACAGAGGGATTACACACAGGGCCGGTTCAGCCTATAGGCAGACTGAGCAGCTGCTTAGGGCCCCAAGGTCACAAGGGGGCCCCCAAGAGCCCATACATTTAAACTGAAAATAATAATCAATCCATCAACATTTATTTATAGAGGACTTTACAACACTCAAGGTGACCAAAGTGCTTTCCAGTAAAATCAAATTAAAAACAAGTTAAAATCATACTAAAACAGTAAAATAGGAGAATAAAATACATTAATACAACAAAATATAAATAATGATAATGTGTCACAACATTACTAAGTGTTAAAAGCCAGTCTGAATAAATATGTTTTAAGCCTGGATTTAAA
Organism: Periophthalmus magnuspinnatus; assembly: GCF_009829125.3. Lineage (NCBI taxonomy): Eukaryota > Metazoa > Chordata > Actinopteri > Gobiiformes > Gobiidae > Periophthalmus > Periophthalmus magnuspinnatus. Next base: position 23,601,134 of record NC_047144.1, read on the forward strand.
AAGACCAAAGTCAGTGATGGTGCACACATCAGGAGGCAGTTTATTCCAGAGTTTGGGTCCAGCCACAGAGAAGATCACCCCAGTGTTTGGATTTAGTTTTCGGAACTTCCAAAAGGAGTTCATTAGACGACCTCAAGGCCCGGTTTGGATTTCGGACGATCAACAGTTCTGCCAGGTAGGGCGGGGCGAGGCCATTAAGAACTTTAATAATAAAATATATCAAGTTTTATTGAGCACGGGGCTTGTGTGTTTACAGCAGCCTACATATCCCCTTTGTTTTATATCTATAGTAGTACAATATATCTTTTGCTGCAACGTTTGTTTTTGAGTCGGGCAGAGGTGAGGACAGCTCTGTGTTTACACCGGTGCAAAGACCTTACGGCATAATGTAAATTTAAGCCACTGTCATCAACTAGAACACATTAAAACCCACCAGAAATGAAGAAAAAATGCCTTGAGTTGTAAAAATCTTGCCCCCGTCTTATATGTTTGTGTTCTGTTCTTGTGACGTTCTGGATGTGTTCAGTCTGATGTTGGTCAGATAAACACGAATACGATGAGTCAAATAATGTTTTCAAATGTGAATCACCAATAGCTGAGCCAGGAGGGGGGGCCCAGAGATGAATTCACCTTAGGGCCCCCTGAAAGCTGGAGCCGGCCCTGATTACACAGATATAAAGATGTCAGTTTCTGTTCTGTTGCATGAAGCAACACGGAGAGGGGATCGTTCTGTACTTTTTTAATGTCGGTTACAGCAACAAAGACGGGTTAAAAGCAGCAAAATTGAAAGCAGAGACTAGTAGTAGTGTCTTAAGCGATGTCTAATGCAGAGTCTAAACGAGATGAGATTGTACCAGTATTTTACACAGAGCAAGAGTCACACGTTAAGAAATTTAAAGCAAAGTTGAACAAGGTGAGACTTTTACAACCCTCCGTTTGTGGAGGTCATACATTCCTAAGATGTGACTTTAACCAAAATGACCAGAACACAGCTGTTATCTCCCTTTAGTGTGATAAATGACCACTGCTGCATGATGGGAAACAGAACATTTCGCACCTCTGTGAGAAAGTAAGCGATGTATTACATTTGTATACAGTCCACAAAGGCCACACGGGAAAATAAAAGAACGTACTACCACTTAATGTTGAAAATTATATTCTGTTTTTAGTATGGAGTAGCGAGACTGTTCCTTAGTAGCAAAATTGAGTCTGAAATTACCTCTGGACGCAGCATAAATAGCCCATATTACAGTAGTTTCTGATCTATGCTCCACCTTGTGATGTCATGAAGTGAACAACAGAGCGTTTTGAGCTTTGCAGACGTAGACAGACGAACAATAAACAAACAAAACACAACTCCAGGCCTGTTTTTCATTATAACATGATTTAAAGCTCACAAGAGTCAATTCTGTGCAATATAGGACCTTTGAGTGATGGATTGCGTCGGTATAAACACAGACGGACGAGAGAAACCGAGGGACGACTCGGTCTGAAATGGCAGAAAGAGAGAGAAGTTAATTTTGTCCTGCGCTTAATCGATTGGACGCAGCCACGCGCATTAACCCAGTGCACATTGTCCTCCTCTGCGCTATAGCTAACGCTGCCGCCCCAGAGGATTGTGGGTAATGGCGGCAGGTCCGGAGCAGACGGGAGCGGAGCCTCATTCCAAAGATTTCCGATAATCTTTAACTGTAACAGATGAGCACTGAGCTAAGGCAATGTTTGCATGGGAAAGTGGACCTCACGGACAGTTATAAGTGTGAATGTTCTCCCTGTGCGGCTGCGGCAGAGTGGTTAGCCCTGCCTCCTCCTCTCAGTAGAAGGAGGTTGTGAGTTGGACTCCTGATGTCTCTGGGTGAAGTGTGCATGTTTTTTTCTGTGTTATTGTCATAGATCACATATGTCAAACTCAGGCCCGGGGGCGAAATCTGGCCCACGGTGTAATTACATCTGGCCCGTGAGATCATATAAAATGTCCATTAGAGCTGGTCCAACAGTATATACCTCATGTACCACTAATATTACAAATCCCAGAATGCTTTGCTAGTACGCAGGCCTGTAGTTAAGACCGGCAAGTGTCCGTCCTTTTGTGTTGAAGCTAATTAGCGACCAAGCTACTAGCCATTTCAGCCAAATTAATTGCTACAGAGAGAGACATAATTTATTTTCTTTATCTTTTCTTCTTTTCTTTTCTTTATAAAATATTAATTATTAATTATTTATAAAATATATTTCTCTGTAATATCAAGCTCCAGACTTTGTGTTTAAACAAAACTAAAGTTCGTTTCCGTATGAAAAAGTTAAACACGACATATCAGGTGTAGTCAATTTTTCAATAAATCAATTTGTCCCGTGAATTTGTCTCAGTTTTTAATTTTGCCCCACTGAATTTGAGTTTGACGCCCCTGCCGCAGACTAAATGTATAAATGGATGTAGCTAACATAAAATCAGAAGACTTTTATTGCCATCGTCAGTGAACACAGCTCACAAACTAGGAACTCGTTTTGTTGATAAAGTGCAATGTAAAAACACTGAATAAGTACAAATAAGTGCATAAAGTTAAAATACTTAGACATCATCAGAACAACAGTCCAAACATGGCTTATTAAGGTGACCGGTATTGTCAAGTGTCCAGTGTCCATAGCTAACACCTGCTAGCCGCCGGTTTCCAAATAAATGTGGACATGGGCGCGGTTCTGGCTCCATCGACTCTGGCTCTAATTCACTCTCTTTTATTTTATTTGTTTTTTTTTCAAAGTGTTTATATTAAGCAATTAGAAACACAATTTCAAACACATTTCAGTAATTTTTATTTTAATTTTTTTTTTTTTTTTTAACACCCAAACCCCCAGAAACAAACCCATACTGTCGCACCATAACAAATATATACAAATAATATGACCCACTGAAGTAATAGTACGACTCCTGTGAGATAAGTGAGGGATCAAGTGCTGAAAAACGTATCGGTTTAGCCTCTTATAGAAATGTGATTTTCTCTAATGTTCGATGGTGTATAAGGGTCAAGAACAATCTAGACCACATGTGTCAAACTCAAGGCCCAAATGTGGCCCTCCACATCATTTTATGTGGCCCTCAACGGGCTAAATTAAAAGGTATGATGGTCTTAAAAATGTCATTTTATCAGGAGATACACAGTTACACAGCCATATTTTAACATCTTTGCAAACGCATATGCTATATTTGTAACTTGAATAAGTAAAAAATACAGAAACAGTTAATTAACTAGTTTAAAAAGTAGCTGCATTTATTTTACATCTGGCCCTTTGACGGCAGCCATTTTGCTGATGTGGCCCTTGGTGAAAATGTGTTTGATGCCCCTGATCTAGACAATCCACAATCTAAAGGTCAGGGGTTGTTTGTGAATCTTTGAGTCTGGAGTGTGGCAAAAGCGATTGTATTTTTAGAATTTTTATGAAGGAGCACAGATTCCAGTGATACACCAAATATTGAGATTGTGGTGTCAGGTTCAGGGTCCTAATGCTTCAGAAAGAAATTTTATAAATGAATGAATTTAGAAATATTCTGATGTAATGAGAACAACATTAAATGGTTGTTTAATTCTAATATTTATAATTTAGCTTCATTTCTCTGTAAAGTTTGGTTTGTTTAAATTAGTTTATTGTATTTTGTGACTTGTGTCTTATAAGCCCCTTAAAAGACTCTGCATTTTTTGTATGCAAGACACAATAATAAAATAGAATCAACCAAAAAAATAAAAAATAAAAAATGGACTGCCAGTTTTTCAGTGTCCCTGGTTCAGTTTCACCTCGATCACTCGTCATTTTGCTCTTAAAATGCTTGTATTAACTCGCTCTACATGATCCTGCGGTTTTTATTTCACTATTGTGTCCATAAATCATGAAAACTAAAGTTATTATCAGACAAATCAGGCTCTTTATTTCCCCGAGGTCGCTCCCGCTGCCGTTAGCAACAGGTTTGATTGACAGCGTTGCTAAGGACCTGCTCTGTGCTAAAACGTTGGCGCGGGCGAGACGGGGCGTTACCGTCGTCGCCCTCGTCCTGGATTGTCTTTTTGGTTGCTATGATACTCGACTAGAGCCAAACGAGGTTGAGGGTTAGACGCCCAATCTCTCTCCACGGCATTAACGGGATGGAAATGAATGATAATCTGTAGTAATTTGGCTCTAAAAGTTTGGAGTGTACCGAGCTCATTATATTTGCAACATGACTGAGTGTGATTGAGTGCGCGGGGCGGGCGGCGGGAGCGGCTCTTACCGAAGTGAATGACTAAAGCGGTACACGGGAGGTCAGCGCTATCTCTAATGGCCCTATCTGTCAACGGGCGGCGTAATTATGAGACTTATATAATGTGCCTCATACATTAAAGAGAGGCAGGTCGGAGATGTGGTCTGAGCTCGGAGCTCGGGAGGAAAAACACACGACCGGGGAGGAAATCTGTGTCAACTTAGAGAGAGAGGGAGGGAGGGGGGGGGCAGGGGAGAGAGAGGAGGGAGAGAGAGGGAGGGAGGGAGGAGAGGGAGGGAGAGAGAGAGAGAGAAGGAGGAAAAACACACGACCGGGGAGGAAATCTGTGTCAACTCAGAGAGAGAGGAAGGGAGGGGGGGGCAGGGGAGAGAGAGGAGGGAGAGAGAGAGGGAGGGAGAGAGGAGGGGATGGAGAGAGAGAGAGAAGGAGGAAAAACACATGACAAGGGAGGAACTCTGTGTCAACTCAGAGAGGGGGGGCAGGGGAGAGAGGGGAGGGAGAGAGAGAGAGGGAGGGAGGAGAGGGAGAGAGAGAGGGAGAGAGAGAGAGAAGGAGGAAAAACACATGACAAGGGAGGAAATCTGTGTCAACTCAGGGGGGGACAGGGGAGAGAGGGGAGGGAGAGAGAGAGGGAGGGAGGAGAGGGGGGGAGAGAAAGAGAAGGAGGAAAAACACACGACCGGGGAGGAAATCTGTGTCAACTCGGGGGGGGGGGGGGGGGAGAGCTAGAAGAGAGAAAGAGGGGATGACAGACAGCAAGAGAGAGGGAGGAGAGAGGGGCGGGGAAGAAGGAGAACGAAAGAGAGAGAGTGTGGAGAGAGGGGGTGAGAGAGGGAGGGGAGAGGGGGTGACAGAGTGGGAGGGAGGAGAAGAGAGAGGGGCGAGGAAGAGAGAAGGAGAGAGAGGGAGGACAGAGGAGCGGCGGAGCACAGTGGAAGGGAGAGAGAGGCAGAGAGAGAGATGGGGTGAGAGACAGAGGGAGGAAGAGAGAAGCAGAGATAGAAAGGGGGAGTGACAGACAGAAAGAGAGCGCGGAGAGGGGAGGAAAGAGAGAGGATAGAGAGAGAAGCAGAGACAGCGGGGGTGGCGGACAGAGAGGGAGGGGGAGGCAGAGGGAGGGAAAGAAGGAGAGAGAGGGGAGGAAAGAGAGAGAGGGCAGAGGGAGGGAAAAAGGGAGAGAGAGGGACGGGGAAGAGGGAGAGAGAAGCTCAGAGAGACGGGGAAAGACAGAGAGTCAGAGAGAGAGAGAGACGGGAAAAGACAAAGAGAAAGAGGAGTCTGGGTTATGTCAGAGTGAGTTTGAGAGTAGATAAACCAGTACAGTCGACATAAAACAGGATGGTCTCTGGTTTGATTCCCAAAAACATGTGCAGTCTCTATATAAAGTTTGCATGTCCTATAACTTTCCACTTCAAGCTAAAACAAAAAGGTTATTTTTTCCTCTTTTCCAGTATCGACATCTGCTCAAATGAGTATATAGTTTCGATAATAGTTTTAATGTTGATAAGCATCTTTTTTTTTTTTACACTTTTAAACAGCTGCACCTCTGAATATCCTGATCAGAGCAGACGATGTAAACAGACAGGTATTAAACACAAAAGCACTCAAGCACCATTCAACTCAACAGCCATTCATCACTGTGTTTTAGGGGCACAGTGGAGCCTGCCTTTTCTGTTCGAGAGTGCTCGTCTCCATGGAGATGATATCGCTTTGGAATGTTCCACCATATGCCTTTAAAACCATTCAATTATAAGATACCCTGGATAACAATGTTCAATATTTGTCTTGCTGCTGTGGCCCATATTTGCAGATATTGATATTTAGTGTTTTTTTTTTTTTATTTACTTAATTTATTTATACTAACTCCCACAATTTTCTCTTAAGCTAAACTAAAGATCACAAAATTTAAAATAAAATGTGTTTACATGGGATATATTTCCACAGAAAATGGGGTAGAATCTCAACGAATCATATCAATTTTGGCCACTTTGATACTGGAGCTGATATGCAGACCCGTTGACAGAAATTTGGGGGGCCCAGGGCAGGAGGACTCACATGGGACCCCCTATAATATAAATTAATAGACAGTTGTGATTCTGGACCTCAAACACTCCCCCTCTCCTTCCTCCTTCCCCCGTCAACTCCCCTCCTGATATATATCGCCCATCCCTAGTTTTTATAGCTCAAAAATACTTTAAAAACATGTATTCTCCAGGTAAGATTTATATAGGACACAAGGCAGGTCTATGGAGAGGAAGGCATTTGAGACGTTAAAGCTCAAAGGAGTCAGTTTTGTGAAATTTAGAACCTTTAAAGAGAAAATCTGACTTATCGGCCCGAGGTTCAGACTCAACATAATCAAGATGAGAAGGATCCCCGTTTGTGGGTAATGGCGGCAAAAAAAACATTTTATCCAAAAAAATAATAATCACATGTGAAGAGATAAAGTGCCTATTAAAAGTGTCACATATTTCCAATTCAAATTTACATAAACGTTGGATCGCAGTGTGACTCTGAAGTGCTGTACGTTTGCAATTTGTTTTCTCCCCGACAAAACCCAAAACGTCGATGAAACTTTCTGCACCGACAAAGGCGCCTACGAAGGTTTGAACTTTGAGAGAGTTTAAACGAGAGAGAAATGTGAGAAAATGTTAACGCCTGTGTGAGAAAAGTGTATAAATGGACATAGCTAACCTGCTAGCCGGGGTCGCGCTACCGGGTCCATCAACTCTGGCTTCAATTCACTTTACATTGCCGTTAAATTCAACATCCTCGCTCCGGATTGGCTCTTTGGTTGCTATGATACTTGCGGTCGGAATTCCTAATATGCAACTTGGCTCAAAATTCGCCGCTATAGCCTCGAACGCCATGGACGGTCTATGGCTCTGAACAGGATCTTACCGGATTTTCGTGACTCTCTTTCAGCGCAGACATGAAGTAAGACATTTTCGTCTTTCTCACTGTTGATAAAGATCTATTTCTTTTTTTCCCGTTAAAAATCCCCAATCCAAATCTGACCTAGTTGTGAGCGCAGTTTTCCAGGCAGCATTTCTTTCTCTAATTAAACTTGCAATTTCGGAGTTGAACCAAGGATTGTTACAGTTTTTCATTCTAATTATTTCTTTTAGGTGCGTGTCGGTCTACAATTTCATTAAATGTGTTAATAGAAAAGTTTAGGTTCATACTGGGGTCAGGGAATGTAGATGTTAGCCAAAGATATAAGGCCGTATGGTAATATAACAAAGTACTACAGTTTAATGTTGAAAATCACATTCTATTGACAGTAAAAGCCAAAGTTAAATGTGTCAACTGGACAAAAAGTCGTAGGAGTGAAGACTTTTCGCTGCTCGTCCATTCCGCCTTTTCAGTTCTGATCAGATTTCTGTTCAGAGAGCGAACTACACTGAAACTGTATACAGCTATTTCTAACAATTTCAGCCTTAAAAGCGCACATTCAACCTTTAATGGCCCTACTGGCTCGCTCCATTGTTCTCTTTGTTTGGTTTGTTTGCTTTGGGTCTGAGGATGAAGCAAATAGAGCGAGCCAGTAGGGCCATTAAAGGTAGATATAAGGCAGTGTCCACCACCTACTTTGGCTTTTACGATGGACCAGACCTGGACGATTAAGGAATTACACAGTCACATTCTATTGAGCTTATTTGGCCCCGCCCACTTTAGCCTCTAAACGCTCCAAACCGCACTTTCTCTGGGAGTTTTTTTCAATGGTGAACTGGAAGAGCCATGACATTCTTTTCGATGGCGAATTCGGGAAAGGTTTCGCCTCAAAAAATATGACATAAAGTAGTGTTGATTTGTGTAAAATGTTCTACGTTCATGTACGCCAACAAGTCAACACTTCGCCGATTCTCTAGAGGCGTTAAAATGGTTCCGTATTCCGAATAGAACTTATTTTGTCCATCCATCCATCTTCTTTCTTTAGAGCCTAAGTTTAGTTTAAGCAGTCTTAAACTTTCTTTCTGTCGCCGGAAAAATACGCCAGTCCCGTACAGAATAATACAACCCAAAGGACAATGGCGGCGCCCATGGTAACGTTCAAAATAAGGCGCATCGTCTAAAGAAAAGAGTGGTTTGTTTGGGTTTTTTATGATCGTGGTACCAAAACTGAAGCGAAACATCTTCACTCCTACAACTTTTGGTCCAGTTGACAGATTTATTCTTTTACCTGGATCACACCTCAACTAAAATGGCGGCGTTTTGACTGCGCGATTACACAGATGAATGTGAATCGGCATCGAGTATCGAGCCTATTCCAGTTTAGTCTCAAAATGGAGTTTGAAACAAGTTGACTAAACAATCGGAGCTTAAGTGCGTGATTCATTTGAGCCTTTTATGAACCAAAACAGTGTCTTCTTCATAAGAGAGGCGCATTCATCGGGAACCATCTGTGTGATCCATGTGGCGTATTGTAGCCTCAAGCTTATTAACCGTCACCGATACTTCCGCAGATGACACATACAAAACAATAAAAGCTGTAATGTCCCATATGAAATGATGATACAGCGTAAACACGTTAAAACAATTGGGATTTTAGTTTCATTATTAATTACGGCGGCGTTCATAAAAGCTCAGATTGTGAGTTTGTAATCAACTGCGTGTGTCTGCAGTGTTTCTCATTCACTCGCTTTAATTAGGCCCATTATGTGAGCGCCGCTAACGAGGAGCAACAACCAAAACAAATAAATGCTATCACACATCGCTTCGCTCTTGTACCCGCCCGGACCCCCCGCGGAGAGCAGCCGAGGCGACAGAGGCTTCAGACGGGATTAAAACTGAGATCAGAGCTAAAATGGCGGTCTTTTTTTGTTTTTTGTTTTGTTACTTTCTTATGTCACTTTAAAAGATGAAGTCGGACTCAGTCATTTTCCTTTGAGACACGTTTACTGGTGCTACGTGGGGTAGAGAAAGGCGATTCATTTGAAACTAAATGCTGTATCTTTTTGTGTGGTCCTCAAAATGTCGCCTAGAAACAAAAAGCTGAGACCCAAACACAGAATGTACAAATAGGACAGTTTCAATCAGATATATCGAGCTTTATAGTTTTAATCTGTGACTCTCGTGGATCATTATGTTATAACTTGTCAGGATTCCCGTTTTTTCCTGTGTTTTCTTGCGCTTTTCCTTCTCTTCCTTCTGGGTTTTTGTGCCTGGAGCTCAGTGGAGAGTCTGGCACCACCTTCACCGATGTTACCGCCCATCACCATCAAGCTTCTACCTCTGGACTACAAAGGCCGTGTCCCAATTTAATTCCCTTAAATGCGCCGTTCGAACTGTGCATTTAAGGGCGTAACTGGTCAGGATTCCCGTTTTTTCCGGTGTGTTTTTGCGCTTTCCCTCTCTTCCTTCTGGGTTTTCATGCCTGGAGCTCGGTGGACAGTCTGGCACCGCCTTCAACGATGTTACCGCTCATCACCATCAAACTTCTACCTCTGGACTACGAAGGCCGTGTCCAAATTGTCTGACGCGCCCTTAAATGCGCCGTTTGAACTGTGCATTTAAGGGCGTAACTTCCAGCGTGACAAGGCCTGTTCCATTTCATACACCCGACGAATGCGTCCGAAAATGTGTCTTGCATTTCCATGGAGATCGACCGTAGCATACTTGACGCTCTGCTATATCCCGTCATGCGCCATGCCAATGCAAAAAAAAGAGACGAAAATGGAGTACGCTACGCTATACATGTTCAAACATAAGTACTGGTTTACGTCATCTGCAATAGCGCAACATGAAACTGTTAACATCTGAGTCTCGGGCCCCAGGGTTTTAGGGGCCCCAAATTGGACCTTCATCGTATTCATTCATATTAGAGTGGGGCCCATGAGAATTTTCTTGCTCCGGGCCCCAAAATTTCTGGCATGGTCCAATCAAAACCTCTCATTTGTATCACGTGACTTTCAAATCCAGAAAACATCTCTTAAACCAAATGTATCACTTATTTTACCTGAGATACAAAAGAGTGTAGTGCTTCCATTGTCTCTTTTATTTGTTTTTTGCCCACCTCCATATGCTCTCCACCTTAAGTCACTCCCACTTCAGAGCGCTACAACAACACAATCAACCTGCATCCCGCTAACAAAACTACTGCACATCGAATCAGGTTTGTGAAGTCGTAGTGTACAGTTTCGTGTCATGTTTTCGTATATTTATGGAGCATTGTCGTGTGGGAGCATAGGTGACGTAGACTTGTGGGTGGAGCCTCGTACAGAATCTCAATCTGCTAACCGTGAGTCTAGTTCGATTAGGTTCCGTAGAGAGATCGCTGGATTATGCAAACGTGCATGGGGGGCATCTAAAAGAACGACACGGTAGAAAGGTACAAAAAATTTTTTTTAAAGACGATGAACGCTCCCTCTTTAACATAAGCTGCCATCCTCGTTTTTGTGAGGTTTTGTCGTGCGTTTCTGGCTGGACAGGTGACTATTCTGGGCCACCTGCCTGTTTTTTAATGTGTTTACCTCTCTCAGCACACAGCAAACCCCACTTCACTCTCAAATCACTGACGCTGCAAAACACGGCAATTTAAGACACGACCAGAGCCAGAGATAGCGCGCGCATACGTTAGCATGATTTTCAATAGCCGATACCTCCATCCGAAGTATCAGGTTTGTCTTGTATTCATAAAACTAAGAGTAAATATATCGAGAAGAATAGAACGACTGCATTTCAGAGTGACTCAAGGTCCATCGCATCAGTCCAGAGATTTCTGTTTTATCGCAGAAAGAAAATCCAGCTCGTATCTCTCACATCTCCCCAGGGTCAGAGTAAAGCCGAGGAAACGGAGAGACGGAGGAAGAGAGGAAAGAGAGAAAGAGGGGAGGCGGAATGAGATAACGAGCGAGAGAGGGAGGGAGAAGAGAGAGACAAAAAGGGACAGGGAGAGAGACAAAGAGGATGCAGACAGAGAGAAAAGTGAGAGAGAGAGAAAGGGAGGGAGGAAAGAGAAAGAGAGTGTGAGAAAGAGATGAGAAACAAGGAGGAGAGAGAAAAGGGGCGAAGAGGCAGAAACTTTGAGCATCCACAGAGACAAATCTCAGTTGGATTTAAAAGTTTAGAATAAAACTGGCCCCAAGGTAAAAGACGCAACTTCACAACGACAGCAGTGTTTAGCACAAAGGAGCACTGAAGCTAACACAGGCATATGCTAACTATACACTGAAGCTAACACACGAGTATGCTAACTATACACTAAAGCTAACACACGCGTATGCTAACTATACACTGAAGCTAACACACGAGTATGCTAACTATACACTAAAGCTAACACTATACACTGCTAACTATACACTGAAGCTAATACACGCGTATGCTAACTATAGACTGAAGCTAACAAGGCAGGCAAGGCAAGTTTATTTGTATAGGCCAATTTGTACTCATGGTAATTCAAAGCACTTTACAGAATAAAAGAGACATTAAAATCACAATACAGCAAATCAAAACATAAATAATCATCATAAAATTAACGTTAAAGGTCATAAGTCATATGCACAGCTAAACAGAACAGCCTTGAGCATGGATCTAAAACACGCGTATGCTAACTATACACTGAACCTAACACACACATATGTTAACTATGCACTGAAGTTAACATGTGCATATGCTAAGTACACACTTAAGTTAACATGTCGATGCTAATTATACACTGAAGAGAACATATGCATATGCTAATTATGCACTGAAGTTAATACACACATATGCTAGCTATATGGTGAAGATAACACATGCATATGCTAACTATACGGTGAAGATAACACATGCATATGCTAACTATACACTGAAGAGAGCATATGAATATGCTAACCATACACTGAAGATAACATGGGCATACGCTAATTATACACTGAATTTAACACACGCTTATGCTAACTATACAATGAAGTTAATACACACGTATGCTAATTATACACTGAAGTTAACATGTGCATACGCTAACTATACACTGAACCTAACACACGCATATGCTAATTATACACCAAAGCTAACATACGCATATGCTAACTATACATTGAAGTTAACATACGCATATGCTAACCATACATTGAACCTGCCACATGCGTACGCTAACTATACACTGACCCTAACATACGCATATGCTAACTATACACTGAAGCTAACATGTACATATGCTAACTATACTCTGAAGCACACCTAGGCTATATGTTAACTATACACTTAAGCTAATACATGTGTATGCTAACTACACACCAAGATTAACATACTTATGCTACTTATACACCTAAGCTAACAAATACGGCTAATTATACATAGTGCTATAGCACGGCAGGTCACACAGGTGCATTCAAAACAAGAGCATGAATCCAGAAAAGTTTGCCTGAAAAAATTACCCATGATGTTTGCATGTGTTTGTGTATGTGTTGCATGTTTGTGTACCGTTGCCATAGCAAAATACTATATCTTTTGTATGGTCCTCAAAATGTCGCCACAGGAAACAGGAAGTTGAAACCCCTGCATAGCATTACAACTACACACACAAAATCTACTAACGGACCACATCAAACAGAACTGCTTAAGGCAATAAGAACGAGTTATGCTCCACTAATTGTGCAAAATTAATGAAATAAAAATATAATCACGGAAATGAATTTAACACGCACGATTGTTGGGTACAAATTGGGGATATTTTGTTGTAAGTGGTTGTGAATCCAAGCGTAACGAATTTGCAAATTCTCAATTAGAGGCAAAGGAGAAAACTACGGTGGCTGTGAAGGTCAAGTATCAATGAGCTTTTAATCTCCTTGTACAATTATGTGGGTTAAAATTGAAATCATTATTTTTTTAAACTGTTATTTTTGCATTGTGCTGGAGGAAGAATGGACTTTTTGTTATGTTTTGTGATTCAATTCGCTGCGGATCAGACCAGTGGTTTTGCTGGGGTTTTGAAGGACAGAACATTCATAACAGAATTAAAACTTTTCTCAACATCATTTTGGCAATACGTTCCGTGTACTGCAGCGCACTCGCTAGCTCAGTGTTTATTAAAATCTGAATACATAAAGTAAACAATCTGAAAATTCAAATTACCATATTTTTCGGACTATACATCGCTCTGGAGTTTAAGTCGCAACAGTGAAAAAATGAATGATAATGAAGAAAAAAAAACGTAAGTCGAACTGGACTATAAGTCGCATTTTGGGGGGAAATTTATTTTACAAAATCCGAGATCAAGAACAGACATTTTATCTTTAAAGGCAAGTTATAATAATAAGAATAAAATAGAGTACAACAAGCTGAATATCAGTACAGCACGCTAACATAACACATTTATATTTATTCAGCGACATGAAGCACAGACAGAACTGAACACGTGTCTGGTTTGTTAACGTAAGATATTAACAGTTAATCAGAAAAATATAGCAGAAAAAACAAGTAAGTTTACTCTGGATCTCACTCCAAATCAATAAATCCATTGAAGCCTAGAGTGTCCTCGTGTAGTTGTGTGACAATAACGAAGATGTGAAATTATATATTTTAATAATTTCACATATAAGTCGCATCTGAGTATAAGTCGCACCCTCGGACAAACTAAGAAAAAAGTGCGTCTTATAGTCCAGAAAATTAAAATAAAGATTCCCCAAATATTTGTATATGTAGAGTACGTTTCCTATAGCGGTTAGCATTAGCAAATCTCAAATTATCACTAATCCAGAGGGCGTCAGACGGTACCAGTCCATCGACTATATTTATGTCAGAACCTCGTTTAAAGTGTTGAGCGTTTAAACCTTTTGCTGTTTTATTTTAGATCACAATTAGCATAAAAATGGCATCTGAGCTAACGGCTAACGCACTTTCATTTGAGATTTCTGAATTTGTGTTGTCCTGGTGAACATTTAGCGCCACTAAACCTCCTCTTTTACACGTGACTACTGAGAAAAGCAGAAACATGACATAAATATCAAGAAATAATGGTATGGTATATACTTTAACATAGGGACTAGCTTAGCATTTTTACGTTAAGGCGCGTTTTATTATACGTAACTTCGAGGGCATGGTTCGAACCCACAGTTTTTTCCTATCCATCTTTTGTAAATATCTTCCTCTTTATCTCTATGTGTTTGCAGCAGATATTTGTCCCTCTGAGGCCACCGTAGCTATACTCCCGCAGCGTTCTTACCTTCTTGGACGGCCTGGAAGGGGTTGTTGGGTTCGATGAGTTTGATGGAGTGCGTGATCTTCTCACTGTGCAGAATATCGTCGCTCAAACTCAGATCCGACACGGCCAACTGGAAAACCTCATCGTCCCTCACCGCGTTCTCCTCAAAGATGGCTCCTGGGATCACAAACGCAAACAAGGAGATACATCAGTTTAAGGAACGGTCCAACACTTCCAACACAAAGCAAATATTCCGTGTGTCGATGGAGCGTTTGGAAAAAAGTAAAAACTGTTCGGACTTGTGGCGTAATGACGATTTAACCAGGGAAAAAAGTGACGAACTTAAACAAATCAAAACACTACCGGAGCAGTGTTCAGGGTGTCGGCTCAACGCAGCAAAATTGACCAAAGTTTAAACTGAAAAATGCATTTGATTGATTTGATTTATTTCTATGGCATTAAACAGCAACTTCCAGGCAAATGGTGAGGGCATCAGACACACAGGAACATTTCAGAACATGTTTGTAGAGGTTTAAAGTACACGGTTTGCAACTTTTTCACAGAATAAGACGCCATCAGTGACAGTACTTCAGTTGGTCGTGTTTATCCACTGATCTCGGCATAAACATCACTCGTTCATCGATGAGATTCACTGAGTCACAGGTTGGAAGCAGGGCCGGTTCAGCCTATAGGCAGACTGAGCAACTGCTTAGGGTCCCGAGGCCACAAGGGGGCCCTCCCAAGAGCCTATACATTTATATTGAAAATAATACATCAGGTTTTATTAAGCACAGGGCTTGTGTGTTTACAGCAGCCTAAATATTTAAACTTCAAAACTATTACATTTGTTTTATATCTATAGTAGTAAAATATCTGCTGCTGCTACGTTTGTTTTTGAGTCGGGCAGACGTGACGGCAGGTATGTGTTTACACCGGTGCAAGGACCCGACATAATGTAAATTTAAACTGGAACACATTAAAATCCACCAGAAATGAAGAAAAAATGTCTAGAATTGTAAAAAAAAAAATCATGCTCCCCCTCCTTATATGTTTGTGTTCTGTTCTTGTGACGGTGATAGCTGTGACGTTCTGGATGTTTTCAGTCTGATGTACGTCATATAAACACAAATACAATGAGTCAAAGTGATGAGAGCAGAGTCGTAACGTTGTCAAATGTGAATCACCAATCGCTGAGCCAGAATCCACTGTCGGGGGGGGCCCCAGAGAACAAAAAAAAAATCAGCTTAGGGCCCTCTGTGCGTATGAATGCATGTGCGGTTCCTTGATGTAAAACGGCTAAAAGGTGGAAAAAAAAAGCGGCATTTTCCATTTACATGAGCACACAGGGAGGGCATCTGACACAAAGGGACATTTCAGAACACGCTTGTCGAGGTCCAATCTACAGGGTTAGCAGCTTTTTACGCAGAGAAAGGCCCCATGGAGACGCACGGACATTATATCACCTAAGTAATTGCAGCCTTGGTGACTTCCTAATCACACCGTTCACATTGTGGTTAATCTTGCGGCTCTGTGGCTAATTCCGTAATTTGCCGTGATCCGGTGTTGTTTGGGGCCGAGATAATGAGGCATTAGACTCATGTAGCACTTATGAAGACGCTTTATAGAAGACCTTCAAATAACTATTCATTCGAGTGCACTATTTAACGTTAGAAGCGCCGATGTAGAGCCACTTTGAGATAACATTTGAACCGGACTTAATTAAACCTGATCTGTTGAGCCATTCTCTGGACGTCAGGACAAAAAGTGTAAAATGTTCAATACAGATTTCAAGGATCGCAATAAAAAAGCAAAAGCTCAAAGAAATAAGGTTGTCAAAGGATTGAATATCAGTTATTAATCGATATTACAAAAGAGTATGGAAACTAGATATTCATTTGAGCAGGTATTGATATGAAAAAGTCACATTTACAGGACAAAAATTAACCTTTTCTGAATAACTTTCTATTACTACTACTGCTATTACTACTATTACTCCGTACAGCAGGGGTGTCAAACTCAAATTCACTTTAAAAACAGACAAATTCACAGGCTAAACTCACTATTTATTAAAAAACTGACTGCACCTGATGTGTAACGTTCAACCTTTTCATATGAACTTTAGTTTTGCTTAAACACAAAATCTCGTACAACTCAAGCTTGAAATAAATTTGAAATAATAAAAACAACACATCAGTACGATTCATTCACTGAAAATTCAACTTTTAAACTATTAACAGTTCATGCCTTGGAGTAGAAAACATATTCAAGCTCAATTTGCTAAACTCTGATTTGTCCTGCCATTGGTCTCGACTACACACCAGCGCACTAGCAAAGCATTCTGGGATTTGTAGTATTAGTGGTGCATGAGCTCATGGGCCGGATTTAAAGCCTTGGGTGTGGTCGTGGGCCGGACCATGTGGAGGGGAGGACTTTTTTTTGTTTCAGTGTCTTTATGTATTTTATTTTCAATGTTTAGTTGTTTATAGTTTATTTTTAAGCTGTTGAGGTAAAGGGAGTTAAAGGCTCTTAAAGGACGGAGCTGATGGAGAGATTCTGATAAAAGTTACACCTGCACCACCTGTGAGGATGGTGTAGACCTGGAGGAGGGGCGGGAATTTAAGCCAATCAGTCAGTCTGTCAGGGGTGGGGAGGAGGGAGAAGGGAGAAGGAAGGAGGGAGAAGAGAAGGGAGGAATAAAGGAGAAGGAGCGAGGAGGGGAAGGAGAGGAAGTAGGAAGGAGGGAGAAGAGGAGGGAGGAAGGAAGGAGAAGAGGAGGGAGGAAGGAGAGTAAGTAGGAAGGAGGGAGAAGAGGAAGGAGGAGGAGGGAGAAAGAGGACGAGGTGGAGGATGATGACAACGAAGAGGACGAGGAGGAGGAAAAAGACAAGGAGGGCGATGAGGAGGAGGATGACGACAACGTGAAGGAGGAGGAGGATGAACATGAGCAGGAGGAGGAAGACGACGACAAGGACGAGGACGACGAGGACAATGAGGAGGACGATGACAAGGAGGAGGACGATGAGGAGGAGAAGGAGGAAGACGAGGAGAAAGATGAGGAGAAAGACAAGGAGGAGGAGGAGGATGACGAGGAGAAAGACAAGGAGGAGGACGAGGAGGAGGATGACGAGGAGGAGGACCACGAGGAGGAGGACCACGAGGAGGAGGACCACGAGGAGGACTTCAGTGTAGTTGTGGACGTGGTTGTTTGGCAGATTTAATTTAAGTTCCTCATGTTCTGTTTTCATGTGAACAGTTTGTTATTTTCTTAGATTATTTTGTCGTCTTGTAAATAAATTTCTGTCTGGTAAAATGAAACACAAATGAATTTTACTCAAATACAGTGAGTTCCTGAGTCTCGTCACTAATAGAAATGATCAGGTTTAACATTTATGAATTTACCTTTTGGATATTTTGGACATTTTTGTATTTTTTCTTGCGTTTTCAGACATAAACATGAACATTTTTGGACGTGGTGTTTGCTGATGTGTGCATTGTGTCACCATGGTAACTGCTAACACTCTGCCCATAGCGACAGATGTACTGTAGCTCACCCCCAGCCTGGCATACATAACCCTTCACCAGAAAAGTTCCAGAGTGCATCTTTAGGACTGAAGCAGGTTTGAAACGCACATGTGTGACAGTTCTTTACAGAGGTTTTCTCCTCCCTCTTCTCTCTCCGGGAAAACATCGACTCGCCTCCTCACACTAACACACTCGAAGATTAATGGTGCTTTCCAGGCAACTAACTGGGCTTTTTCCTGCCTCTGACAAGGAAAAATGCCCTGGAACGCCAACTGGTCATTCCTTGTTTGTGGTTCACAACTGTGAACCACAAAAAAGTGTATCTGCGACCTTAAATAACACCTGAGCGAAGGAAACATCTGGTACAGGCGAAATGTGATAATGTTCTGTTGTTTTAAGTGGGGCTAAACACTTAAACTCCGCCCACAATCATGTTTAAAATAGAGCTGAGGGGCGGGGTCTGGAGAACTAAAGGGGAGACTGAGGGAGGAGGAGGGGCGGGGTCTGGAGGATTAAAGGGGAGAGTGGGGGAGGAGGAAGGGCGGGGTCTGGAGGACTAAAGGGGAGACTGAGGGAGGAGGAGGGGCGGGGTCTGGAGGACTAAAGGGGAGAGTGAGGAGGAAGGAGGGGTGGGGTCTGGAGGTATACGCAACAGTGTGATTGGTCGAACAGGTATCCACATTTCAAACTCCACCCTTGCAGCCAGGTGTTTGTGATCAGAAACACTTTAATCAGAGCAGTCCTACGTGATGTCACATAGTACTTGAAATTGCAGAGGCCACTAAAGGCAGCACAGTTTAGCAGCAAAATAAAGTTGATTTAGAATTTAGTTCAACTTTAACGTGTTAGAGATGTGTGTATAACATTACTTAGCTTTAGCCGGTGGTTTAGCTTTAGCTTTATGTTTTTTTAGATACAAGTTCATTTAAAGCAGACACATTGTGTTTGTGTGTCGCTCTAAAGTTATAATCTCTGACAGACGTGGATCATTATGTTATGATTTGGACATTTTACATCACAATATTCATCTAAAACCACTAAATAAAAGAAACAAGTCCACTGCGGTATCCAGTGGGAGTTGACGTCGCCGTGAGCGTCATCACAACAAAGCGTCATCACACTAGCAGATTTGTACCAAAATGATTACACAACGCTGCTGAATCCTAAGAGTATCACCGATTAAGAGAATAAAATTGGAGAAAATGTAGAGAGCAGTGGGCGTGTAAGGATGGCAGTGAAAACGGGGGTAGAGTGGAGCAATATGAGGTCTTGAAAATGAGCTACTGTATTAAAAATTGCTCAAACCTGCATGAATCACTTTAAATACAACTCCCCGTGAGAAAATACTGAGGAAAAACAACTATAACATGGTTCTGAAAAGTCCACTTTGTATAATGAGTCTGCTTTAAGTAAGAAACAACCAATCTAGCAGTGTTTTGGGTCTCTTCAAGCTCTTTGAAGCCC
This sequence comes from Periophthalmus magnuspinnatus, assembly GCF_009829125.3. Classification (NCBI taxonomy): domain Eukaryota; kingdom Metazoa; phylum Chordata; class Actinopteri; order Gobiiformes; family Gobiidae; genus Periophthalmus; species Periophthalmus magnuspinnatus. The sequence goes on from NC_047144.1 coordinate 23,620,495, forward strand.
AATGAACCCTCCTCACGTGAAGCACAGGTTAAGTTAATCCTGACTTTGAGCTCACTTCTGTTCGAGCTCTGTTAAACCCGATCAACACTCAGGTTAACTTAATCCAGGCTTTGAGTTCACCTCTCTCCATCTGCTCACATAAATCAGGAGCAGTGTGACTTTCTCCTGTTCATCTCGGGTTAAAAACAGCTCTCCATAGAAACGTTTCATCCGCGCTTCGGCCGACCGTGGCTCTGTTTGATGTTTTATTCACCGCGGCAGCACAAAACCCGAATGTGCCGTGAAAGCATCAGAAAACATGAAAAATGCTTCGAAAATCTCACATCTGTCTCGCGTACGTCTCCATGACAGGCTCGGGATGGAGTTATCCTAAGAAAACAAGAGACGTCGGCTTCATTGAAAGGAACACTGAGATTCACGATTCATCAAAGTCACTGTAAATAATCGATGAGACTGTTTTATATCGTGTGTTTTCAAAGGAGCTCAGTTTGGAAAAGCAATTCAACGTTTTATGGAAAATGGTTTGAATAAAATATTTGGGGTTTGTTTATTTTTGGATCCAATGCTAAACTGTGTTGATTTAAATGATCCTTAAACCGAATTTTTAGGAATCTCCAGTTTGTTCATTTTAGATCTGGTTTAGTCCTGGTTTAGACCTGGTTTAGTCCTGGTTTAGATCTGGTTTAGTCCTGGTTTAGACCTGGTTTAGTCCTGGTTTAGTCCTGGTTTAGTCCTGGTTTAGTCCTGGTTTAGTCCTGGTTTAGTCCTGATTTAGTCCTGGTTTAGTCCTGGTTTAGTCCTGGTTTAGACCTGATTTAGTCCTGGTTTAGTCCTGGTTTAGACCTGATTTAGTCCTGGTTTAGTCCTGGTTTAGACCTGGTTTAGTCCTGGTTTAGACCTGGTTACTCCTGGTTTAGACCTGTTTTAGACCTGGTTTAGTCCTGGTTTAGTCCTGGTTTAGACCTGATTTAGTCCTGGTTTAGTCCTGGTTTAGACCTGGTGTAGTCCTGGTTTAGACCTGATTTAGTCCTGGTTTAGTCCTGGTTTAGTCCTGATTTAGTCCTGGTTTAGTCCTGGTTTAGTCCTGGTTTAGTCCTGGTTTAGACCTGGTTTAGTCCTGGTTTAGACCTGGTTACTCCTGGTTTAGACCTGTTTTAGACCTGGTTTAGTCCTGGTTTAGACCTGATTTAGTCCTGGTTTAGTCCTGGTTTAGTCCTGGTTTGGTCCTGGTTTGGTCTTTAATATTCTCTATAGCTCTGGATTGAGTCATTATAGAATTTTTGTTTAGCCTAATGTTAAACCAATCAGGCGGCACCGAGGCTGCGGACGACAAGAGAGGAGGGAAGAGAGAGGGAGGAGGGGAAGAGAGAGGGAGGAGGGGAAGAGAGAGGGAGGAGGAGAAAAAGAGGGAGAGAAGAGAGAGAGGAGGGGAAGAGAGAGGGAGGAGGAGAAAGAGAGGGAGAGAAGAGAGAGAGGAGGGGAAGAGAAAGTGGAAGAGAGGGGAGGAGGAAAGGAAAGAGATGGAGAAAGAAGAGGGAGAGAGGAGGGGAAGAAGGAGAAAGAGGAATACAGATATATACATATATCTATATGATTTATCCGTGTGTTGTTGTGTGATTTCTCCGTGTTGTTGTGTGATTTCTTTGTGTGTTGTTGTGTGATTTCTCCGTGTTGTTGTGTGATTTCTCCGTGTTGTTGTGTGATTTCTTTGTGTGTTGTTGTGTGATTTCTCCATGTTGTTGTGTGATTTCTTTGTGTGTTGTTGTGTGATTTCTCCGTGTTGTGTGATTTCTTTGTGTGTTGTTGTGTGATTTCTCCGCGTTGTTGTGTGATTTCTTTGTGTGTTGTCGTGTGATTTCTCCATGTTGTTGTGTGATTTCTTTGTGTGTTGTTGTGTGATTTCTCCGTGTTGTTGTGTGATTTCTTTGTGTGTTGTTGTGTGACTGACAGGAGGCTGGAGTCGTCTCTGATCCTCTGAGTATCTGTTTATTTACCAAACGTTGGATGGCTGTGTGTTTTGGCGTTTTGGCGTTTAAAGCGTCGATGATCCTCGTGGTATTTCACACACAGTCGATGAGTCTGAGTAATGCGTCTTTTATTAAAACATCTTCAGTTTAAATTACCTCTGAAAATATCAATAAACAGCAGAGTCCTACAAACAAGTCTGCAGTACTACACAATACTGCACTATACTACAGTACACAAACAAGTCTGCAGTACTACACAACGAAATACTGCACTATATTGCAGTACACAAGTCTGCAGAGTACTGTGCAGTACTACACAATCCTACACTATACTACAGTACACAAACAAGTCTGCAGAATACTGTACAGAACTACACAATACAGCACTATACCACAGTACACAAACATGTCTGCAGTACTACACAACAAAATACTGCACTATACTACAGTACACAAGTCTGCAGAGTACTGTACAGTACTACACAATCCTACACTATACTATAGTACACAAACAAGTCTTGGTCCTGGTTTAGTCTTAGTTTAGTCTTGGTTTAGTCCTGGTTCAGTCCTGTTTAGTCCCTGTTTAGTCCCGGTTTAGTCCCGGTTCAGTCCTGGTTTAGTCCCTGTTTAGTCCCGGTTTAGTCCCGGTTTAGTCCCTGTTTAGTCCTAGTTTAGTCCTGGTTTATTCCCTGTTTAGTCCTAGTTTAGTCCTGGTTTAGTCCCTGTTTAGTCCCTGTTTAGTCTCAGTTTAGTCCCGGTTTAGTCCTGGTTCAGTCCCTGTTTAGTCCCGGTTTAGTCCTGGTTTATTCCCTGTTTAGTCCCTGTTTAGTCCCGTTTTAGTCCCTGTTTAGTCCTAGTTTAGTCCTGGTTTATTCCCTGTTTAGTCCCTGTTTAGTCCTAGTTTAGTCCTGCTTTAGTCCCTGTTTAGTTCTGGTTTAGTCCTGGTTTAGTCTGGCTCAGATTTGGTTCTGTCTCTGTCGCTGTGACAGATGAGCGTCCGCGGCGCTGTGTGTTTAGCTCCGCCCGCTCAGAATCACCGTGCCAACGCTCCACAGACAAATGAGTCCAGCCTCTGCAAGTGATTAGAGGAGATGAGATCCTGAAATAAGGAGGAGGGAGGAAGAAGACGAGGGGGGGAGAGGAGGAGAGAGAAAAGGAGAGATGGAGATGAGAGGGAAGGAGGGGGGAAGGGAGGGAGAGGGGAGGAAAAGGAAAAAGGAGGGAGAGAGAAGACGAGAGGGGAGACAGAGACGAGAGGGAGAAGGAGGGAGGGAGAAGACAAGAAAGGGAGGGGAGGGAGGGAAAGAGAAGATTAGAGGGGGAAGAGAGGGGGAGAGGAAAGACGAGACGGGGAGAGGAGAGGGAAGGACGGGGAGAGGGGAGGAGAAGGAAGAAGGAAGGAGGGAAAGAGAAGACACACGGGAGAAAGGGGGAGTGGGGACAAGAGGGAAGAGGGAGTGAGAGAGATAGAGAAGACAAGAGGGGGAGAGCAAGAAGAAGAGGGGGAAAGGGGAGGACAGGGAAGAGGGAGGGAGAGAGAAGACAAAAGGGGGGGTGAGAGGGGAGGGGAAGGAAGAGGGAGGGAGGGGAAGGAGGGAGAAAAGGCAAAAGAGGAGAGGGAGGAAAGAGGAAAGAAAGAGTGAGAGAGAGGGAGGAAGGGAGATGAGATCGAGGAGGGAGAGGGAGTGAGAGGAGGAGAGAAAGAGCGATTATGTCTGAGATGAGATCTTAAAACTAGGAGCAGAGAGAGGAGAGAGAATGAGGAGAGAGGGGGGTTTGAGAGATAGCAGAGGGAGGGGGAGCAGATGGAAGGAGTGGGGAGGAGAGAGATAAAGAGGAGAGAGAGGAAGAGACGAATAGATGAAAGAAATGAGTGATGTCTGACCAAACAGAGCACGGCTTTTTAATGTTATTAACTCAAGGAAAGGTTAAATAAGAAGTGACTCAACAGAAGAAAATGAACAAGACTCGAACCCACAACCTCCTCACAGAGAGACAGGACTGAACCAGGACTAAACCAGGACTAAACCAGGACTAAACCAGGACTAAACCATCACGACTCTGCACAGTCTTATGGACAGGGTGGTGCTGCTGCTGCTGGTGGTGTTAATTATCTTGTGATATCGTTTGCAGCTCGGTGTTTTTCTCTGGAGGATCAGACGAGCCGCAGACTTCACCTGAGGAGCCGCTTATGCAAGAGATGAGTCAACGGCAGGAGAGAGATCCAGACTCGGAAAGTTCTATAGAAAGTCATTTTAGAAAACAAGCTCCTTATTCATGCAGCAGATTTGGCTTTTTGCAGCGTCAGACAATGCCCCTGGTTCAGAAAAGAGCGGGTATTATGTGAAATCCACTTTTTGGAGTTTTCTACCATGTTATGACGTCATTTTCTCATCAAACAATCATTGTTTATTAAAAGTACAATTAAATAGTTTTGAAATATATCCAAATAATTGAGTTTTCCCTTGACTTCTGCCTGTTTGACACATGGTTGAAGTATTTTCAGTTATTTTCTGACAAAAATTCCATCGCTTACTTTTCTCCAACTTTATTTTGAAGTGACATTTAACTGAACTGTCACAAATTAGAAACATATATTTTAGCGCAGAGATATAAATGCATCAAATGAAAACAGTTATTTAAATTTAACGTCAACATAAACTCTATGTTTAGCTTTTTTTTTAAAGTGCGCAACAGTTTCAAGTTTTTGAGAAGAAAAACACATTTTTCACAAAAGTTCAGCTATAAAAAATGAATTATTTGTCAACTCGACTTTACTGAAGTGCACGCGACTGGGAAGAACGTACCTCGGATTAAGGACTTTGATGAGGTCCTTTACAAATGTAACGCGAGATGGGACATGGGATTTGTTTATGGCGCTGGGACGTTTTCTCTTATGGCGCGACTTCTGCGAAAAACTGCTTTATCTTTGCTGGCTATAGTTTGTTTGTTTTTGTTTTTTTTGTTTGTTTTTTGCAACTTGCCCCACTGTTCCACAACTTGGTTTAACTCTTATTTTTTTGGATTCCTATGTGTTCTTTTTCGTGGACCTTCTTTACGTGATAGAAGAGTTTTTTGTGTCGCAAAACCATAAGACGGAGTTTCTTTACAAAAAAATATCTTTATTTTCACTTATGTAAACTTAGCGTATGCATAGTGACAAGACAACACTAATAAAATCACCGCCGGCTATTTATTTATATATTTGCAGTAATAATTGATAAAGTGAGGTTAGAAATGATAGAAGAGAAATGGCACAATAGACTCGTCAATCAATCGTCTCCATGATATGTATCGTCGTATCGCCCGGCAATAGTCTCAACATGTGTTTTTACAACCAGAGAGGACAGCTGGTTGTTTTTAGAGGTGTGTGCCGCATACTGAGGACACAGCAGTCTCAAACAGGACTGAAGAAACCCCACGAGAAATCCACAGAGGAATCAGGAGAAATGAAGAGGAATCAAGAGAAATCAGGAGGAATCAGTAGAAATCAGGAGGAATCAAGAGGAATCAAGAGGAATCAGGAGGGATCAAGAGGAATCGGGAGGAATCAGAAGGTATCAGGAGGAATCAAGAGGAATCAAGCGGAATCAGGAGGAATCAAGATGAATCAGGAGGAATCAGGAGGAATCAAGAGGAATCAGGAGGAATCAAGAGGAATCAGGAGGAATCAGAGATTTCTAGTGTGTGCACATTTGCAGCAGGAGACAACGACAGAAGCAGTAACTTTCAACACAAGTGACTGAAATAACTCACTTTTATCTTTACATTGCTAATGATTAGATGTTAGTTATAAATACAGACAGTCAAACGGTGAGCTAGTTTCAGAGCTCGTTTGTGTGAAATGGAGGATCTGGATGGAGCAGTGGAGAGACACTGGTAGGAGACTCTTCTGTGACCTGTGTGTTTTCGGAATAACAGGAATATTACACGTGTGTGGAGGAACATATGGCTGTTCTGGACCTGCTCCGCTTCAGGGAAAAAACAGGACACAGGATACAGCGCCCCTGTCTGACCAGTTGTTGTTAGTGCTTTACACATGTGTCACTGTCATGTGTCACTCAGATGGTTTGTAGAACATAGTGATAATTCCACAGACACAATAGTCCTGAAGGTTGAGCTGCATAAATGAAGTGTAGGAGGACAAATCTGTGAACAAACTGCCCTGTTTGTGTCAAATACAGTCCAAACATTCATTAACTGTAAGTCTGGGGTTCTCTAGTTTAATAAGTCAGTAAAAATTTATTTACTCATTTACAATGTAGCTTGTATAAAAAGTGGTGTTATTAAATTGTTATTGACTAAATATTGACGTCCATCTCAAGTCTGTTTGCCTCCCCATAAAAGTCACTGCACACTGATGTCATCCATGTTTGAATAATCTAGTGATCTCTCTTGAGTCCTATAAAAAGCATCTACTTCAGGGGCGCCCAAACTTTTCTCATTAAGGGCCACATATAAAAACACAGAAGGCCGATTGAGGAGCAAAGACTCGTCGCCGATACAGTGAATACTTCAAATCTGTGTTATTATTTTATTATTATAAGTTAGACTGAACCACTAAACCTTTATTCACGCTCACATCCTCAGTGGGACACATTAAATATTTGACATGAGCTTGTTAAAGTAGATTTTTAGAATTGTACAGTAAAAACTATAGTTTAAGGTAGCGTTAGGGCCAAGAAAAATTGGTCTGAGGGCGCATTTTGCCCCCGAGCCACAGTTTGGACATGCCTGATCTACTGGTTTAGTTACAATTTAGAACTAGTCTTTTAATCTTTGTTTAATTCAGCAAACATCATATACATTTACAGTCTGTGGTTGTGATTTCAGCATCAAAATCAAAAGTCAAACTGATTAAACATGATCATACGTTGTTTTGCGCGAATAAATCATTTTCAAAACAACAAAATTTACCACGTTGATCTGATATTTTACGTGTTAGCTGTTAATTCCCCCTGATCAGTGACTATTAGACGTGACTGAATCTCGATCTCTGCTCAAATGTGATGAATCGCTCAGCTCCACCAAATTCAATCCAAATCCAAAGTGGTTTTAGTCCAGGTTGAATTAACAGAATGAAGTTAAGTCTAGTCTCTGCTCTAATCCCACAGTAATCCTTTTAAGTGATTCGCATGCGACTCTTTCGTCTTTTTCCCAACAGAATTCCTCTCTCACTCCACGCGTTTTACAGGGATATAATTTTAGTCACAAAATGATTACGCCATGGTCTGATCCGGCGCCGGGGGAGACCTAAAAACCCCGTAATGTGTGTGTTTCATAATGTGTGCGCCTCATAATGTAACAGAAACACAGTTGTAACGAGATTTATGAGCGGCGCGATTATACGTGACGTGTCCCGGGAGTGTGAGGACGCACGGCCACCGCGTTTGGGATTAAAAACACCCACTGTGGAAGTACAAAGTACGCCGAGAAGAGGAGGAGAGGTTTAGACTGGTGTAGACCTGGTGTAGACCTGGTGTAGACCTGGTTTTAATTGGGTTTAGACCTGGTTTAGACCTGGTTTTAATCGGGTTTAGACCTGGTTTAGACCTGGTTTAGACCTGGTTTGGACCCAGTTTAGACCTGGTTTGGACCCGGTTCAGTCTTGGTTTACACCTGGTATAGACCCGGTTTTGATCGGGTTTAGATCTGGTTTAGTCCCGGTTTTGAGTCTTGGTTTAGACACGGTTTAGACATGGTTAAGTCCTGGTTTAGACCTGGTGTAGACCCAGTTTTGACCTGGTTTAGTTTTGGGTCAGTCCTGATTTAGTCCTGACTTATTCCTGGTTTAGTCCTGGTTTATTCCTGCATTTGTCTGTTATGGTTTATTCCTGGTTTAGTTCTGGGTAAGTACTGGTTTAGTCCTGATTTTGTCCTGGTTTTGTCCTGTTGGTTTTGTCCTGTTGGTCTTTCATGTTTCTTCTTTCTTTAGACCTGTTTTGGTCCTTGTTTCAGTGCTGTTTTGATTCTGGTTTGGAGCTAATTCAAACTTTACACTGATAAAAATGAGTTTTGTTTTTGGTCAGTTTTTTTCGTTTATGGCTCTAATGTGATCATCAACTTCCTTCTGGTTTCGTAACATTTTAGAATCAGTTAAGACGTCTTTTAATGACGAAAAAGAAGATGCTCAGTAAGAAAAACAGTATAGTATAATGTATAGGTATAATGTAGTCTGTATTTTATCTCATTTTCAGCAGTACACAGTAAAGATGTTTAATACAATTTTCAAAAACAACACTATTCATCCTTTGTATCCAAACTCTCAGGTCAAAACAAACCCGACAGCCTCTAAACCGTCTCTCGCGTCTCACGTCTTCATCGTCTGCTCTCAGCCTGCGCTCAGAACAATATGGCCACCCTGATAAACCTGTACACGTCTCCGTCTCTGAATATGTGGCACTAATTAGCGACGGGCCGGACCAAAGCTCGCCGCGTTACTGTCGCTAAAGCTAATTAAACCTGCGGCGGTTTCAAACGCACGCAGCGATCTGACAGGGGCCGAGTCTCCGTCAGAGGACTGAGATATCCAAACTCAAAACTGGAGGAAGTGTTCGACTGCGTTACGTGGAAAATAAAAAGTTGATGCAGTGTTTTGTGTCACCTCGGGTCTGTTGAGTCTTTAAAGGCGACGTCTAGGGCTGATTTGATCTACGTTCAAACTGGACACAGAAAACCTCGCCAAAGTAAAGCGATCCACGTGTTTGTAACGTCACATCTGGATTATCGTAATAGTTTGTCTGTGGGGGCTCCCTGCGGCACTTACAAAACGTCCAGAACAACGAGACACATCAGGCCTGCGCTCGCTCCGGTTTAGTACCAGGTGAAATTTAAAATGTGTAGAACTCAAATATAAAAAAAAAAATCTCTCTGTGACTGTCTATACCACATATGTCAAACTCAAGGCCCATGGGCCAAATGCAGCCCGCCAGTTCATTTTATGTGGCCCACGACAAAGTAAATTAAAATGTATGACTGTCTTAAAATGTCAGTCTATCAGGAAATACACAGTTAAACAGCCATTTTTTCATATCTGTGTAAATCCGTATGCAATATATGTAACTTGAATAAATAATAAATATAGAAACGGTTAATTAACAAGATTAAAACGTAGTGACATTTATCTTACAGTTATAGTTCTGGCCCTTTGAGAGCAGCCATTTTGTTGATGTGGCCCTCGGTGAAAATGAGTTTGACGTCCCTGGTCTATATTGTACATTTAATGCCATAATTCCAGAGGGGACCTGTCCAATGATTCCCAGTGAGATTTTTCTTTTGGTACCAGAGGTGAAACCCCTTAAATGAAAACAGTAAACATAATTTTTAACCTATTTATTTAAGTTGTGGAGACAGAGTGGTTTAAAGAGTTGTTTTCAGGAGTAAAAAGAGCACTGCACTTTGCTCTTTTGAGTCTGTCCATCTTCTCCTCATCACATTTTCTCTACTAAATTCTTATTCTGTCTCAGCTCCACCCACACGGGGCGAACGCTACCTGACACGTATCAGTTCTTCTATGTGTCAAGCTGCAAAATATAACAATATATATGTAAAAAAAAAACAAAAAAAACATTTGTAATATTCTCTACAAATGTTGCTGATTGTGTTAAATGTGTGCGCTCTATGGGTCCTCTATATTTGAGGGAGATACTGGAGCCCAATACTCCACCCAGGCTCAAGACCAGAGGAAACAGAGCCTTGTCTGTGGCAGGGCACCCATATGGAACAGCGCCCTCTGCCTGTCAGATCCTCTCAGTCTGTATAGTAGTTTTAAGACCAGACTAAACCCACCTCTTCTCCCTGGTATTTGGTTCTAGCGCGGCAGAACCTTTGTGTTTTATTGTTTTCTTCGTATTTTATGTCGATCAGTGTTCACTCTGTTGACTGCTGCGCATCACATCAGGTTTGTGAAGTCGTAGTGCACAGTTTTGTCTCATGTTTTTGTATATTTATGGAGGAGTGTCGTGTGGAGCATGGGTGATGTAGGCTTGTGGGCGGAGTCTTCTACAGGATCGTACAGCTAAACGTAAGGAGAAGAACTGACTGAAATCTGAACTGACAAACTAAACAAGAATCACATTTCAGGACATGTTTGTACAGAACAGACATGTTTGTACAGATCTAAACTACAGGTCTGCACATTTGATGCAGAGTAAAAGTGTAGATTTAGTTTTTTGGTGGAGGAAATGATGGTCGTGTGGCACTTCTAAAATGACAGGGTTTGTGTTTTTTTCGTTATGTCGTGCGTTTTGGACTGGTTCGCAGTAATCGTGTGAATCGTTTTCAGGACATCGGCGCCATGTTCTTCTGACGATGTATTCTGGGCCACGCTGTTTCTGACGGTATATTCCGGGCCGTGCTGTTCTGACGGTGTATTCCGGGCCGTGCTGTTCTGACGGTATATTCCGGGCCGTGCTGTTCTGATGGTGTATTCCGGGCCGTGCTGTTCTGACGGTATATTCCGGGCCATGCTGTTCTGACGGTATATTCTGGGCCATGCTCTTCTGATGGTGGATGCGTGGGCCGTGTGTTCCACTGTGATCGCTCTGCCAACGCTTCGCTCTTTTTGCTGATTCAGAATCTTTAGTTCAGATTTATCCGTTGGCTTTTGCTTGGGCGACTCTCATAACGGTCGTAAAACACAGGGGTCCCGGGTGAAGTCAGACTTTAGTGAACTCCACCGTGTGATAACTCCTCAGCAAAACAGGCCCGAGCCAAAGAGCCGCTCTGAGGACCGTGGATCAGAGCAGTGATTAAAAACCCCACAGGGAAACGGACCAGGGAGAAAACGAAGCATGAAGCCAGAACAGGCAACGTACAGGCGGTACAGGGATGAAGACGGACTGAAACAGGGCTAAAAACTGATTAAAACAGGGCTGAAACAGGACTAAACCAGGACTAAGGCAGGATTAAAACAGGACTGGAACAGGACTAAAGCAGGACCAAAGCAGGACTAAAGGAGGACTAAAAAAAGGACTAAAAAGGGACTAAAGCAGGACTAAACCAGGACTAAACCAGGTCTAAAAAAGGACTAAACCAGGACTAAAAAAGGACTAAACCAGGATTAAACCAGGACTAAACCAGGACTAAACCAAGACTAAAGCAGGACTAAACCAGGACTAAACCAGGACTAAACCAGGACTAAAGCGGGACTAAAGCAGGACTAAAAAGGACTAAACCAGGACTAAAGCAGGACTAAAAAAGGACTAAACCAGGACTAAAGTAGGATTAAAGCAGGACTAAAAAGGACTAAACCAGGACTAAAAAAAGACTAAACCAGGACTAAAAAAAGACTAAACCAGGACTAAACCAGGACTAAAGAAGGACTAAACAGGACTAAAGAAGGACTAAACCAGGACTAAAGATGGACTAAACCAGGACTAAATCAGGACTAAACCAGGAGTAAACCAAGACTAAACCAGGACTAAACCAGGATTAAACCAGCACTAAACTAGTACTTAACCACTAAATAGATCACCTAAAGTAGATCTTAACACTAGTGTTATCACAATAGTCACATTTCAAACTCAATTTCGATACTCAGGAATAGACTCAATACTCAACACCGACTTTGATACTACGATGATAATAAAAAACTCTTTCTTTAGACGATATAATGTGATTTTCCATATTTGGCAGTACTTTCTTTTCTATTCCCATGTGTCTTTTTCTGTGTAATCCTCAGTGTCCAGTAGCTTCATAGTGATCAGTCTAAAACTTCAGGAAAGGTTCATTTCTGTCCTGTGAACGGGACTTTTTTAGTAACGATACCTGCTCAAATGAGTGTCTAGTTTCGATTTTAGTCTCTGTTAGATCTGATTTTCGATACTTCACTATTTTAAAAACATCTTGGAGCATAAACACTTGAGCGATGACTGAAAAACTAAATATTAAGACCCGATTTAGAAAAATAGCCCCGGTTTAGTCCATATAATAGACTTCCTGCCTGTCATTATCACACATTATAATAATTAGAGCCAATTTCTCACTTCACTGAACTCAGAAAAATACATGTGGCTAGTAAAAAGTCATTGATAGTGAAAAAGTGAGAAGTTTGCGGAAAAATTTGCAGGTTTATTGTAATAATTGGCCGGTTATCAAGGTGTGATGACAGTGCGATCAGCTGCCAGCGCGCTCCGTACCTCCAGATGCTTTTTACAGCAACCGGCTAAATTACTGTTGGTTTCATCACTTCACAAACCTGCGGAGAAGAGGCTGAAGCGGCTTAATTAATCTGGCGTCGAAACTCAAAAAAAAATCCGTTGGTCTTTTAGTTTCAAAAGGAGAAGCTGTCAGCGCGACGCGGGAATTAATGTCGGGAATTACGCGGGCCGTGTTGTTGCGGAGTTGTCGTGAAGCGGGGAGAAGCCGAAATCATGTCCGCTTTTGTCTTTTTCCTCGTCTCCGGAGCCTCCGCGGAGTCCGTCTATGGATAATGTGGGAACGTTTACAAGATTCCCGACAATAAGTCAAATCTGTCTCCGAGATTAACATGAAAGGAGACGGTGACAGGATCGAAAATGCTGTGAAATTCCTCCTGTTCTGACTGAAACGAGAACAAAAAAACAGACAAAACGAAAGAACTGAACCAAAACTAAAGCTCAAAACGCTCCGTTCCACCTTGTGATGTCACAAAGTGGTAGTTTTCAAGTTACCTTCACTGATTTTTTACCTTTTGCTCCATAGAGATTAGCAACTCCAGGGCTGAAATGATCCAAATGATTCTAGTGAAGGTATGTGGAGTTTAAAAACACAGGGGAGCACTTCCTGTATCGCCACGTGATGACGTCACAAGGTGGAACGGAGTATTTTCCGTTTGAGAACACAGCCTAAATATGCAGGGTTTGCGCACAAATCTGCTCACCTGTTGTAGTTCTAGCTTTACGGACAGATTGTGTTAAAATAATGCTCAGATTACGTCGAAATTGAGCTAACCGAGCTTCAGACAGAGCAGTGCTTCCAGTTAGCATCGCGTCAGCTGCAAAGTATCGATATATACGGATGATATGTGTTGTCTTAAATGTAAAACCTGTTGTATTCTCTGCTGTTTTTCTGGCAGTACATTGTGGTCCGCGAAGGTTGCGGTTATCTAACGGTAAAAGGCGTCAAAGGCCACGTTAGCTCGGCGTAACCGTTGGTCTCCTCGACGCTCCGACTCCCAAACGTTTTATTTAAGGAGGTAAAGGTTGAGCCGTGTGTGATCCTGAAGTGTCTCTGTTATTACGAACAATCTGAGACTTTTATATTTATCAGACACAAACCGCTTTTTGACTCATGTGTCGGGTCAGAGGAGTTAGACGAGGAAAACATCTGGAGTTTTGGTGGAATTTAGCTCCTCCTGCCTCCTCCTCATACCTCCGTCTGCCTCCTTCTGTCTGTTTTAACTCCTCCTACTCCCTCCTGTTTCCTGGCTCCTCTTCCTACCTCCTCCTGTCTCTTTCTGTTTCCTCCTACCTCCTCCTCCCTTCTGCCTCCTTGTGTCTCCTCCTGTCTCCTCCCTGTGCCTCCTTCTGCCTCTTCCTGTCTCCTCCTACCCCCTTCTTCTCCTGGCATCTCTTGCTACCTCCTCATGTCTCCTCCTGCCTCTTCCTGTCTCCTTGTGTCTCCTCCTCATGTCTCCTTCTGCCTCCTCATCCCTCCTCCTCATCCCTCCTCCTCATCCCTCCTCCTCATACCTCCTTCTGCCTCCGTCGGTCTCCTGCTACCTCCTTATGCCTACTCCTCCTCCTCCTATGTCCTCCTACCCCCTTCTCCTCCTAGATTCTCTTCCTGCCTCCTCATGTCTTCTCCTACCTCCTCCCGCCTGTTCCTACCTCTTCCTGCCTCTTTCTGCCTCTTTCTGTCTCCTCCTACCTGTCTCCTCCTTGTGTCTCCTGCTTCCTCCTCCACCCTCCTCCTCATACATCCATCTGCCTCCTTCTACCTCCGTCTACTCCTCCTGCTTCCTCCTCCTACCACCTCCTGTCTTTTCATATCTCCTCCTACCCCCTCCTCCTCCTGGCTTCTCTTCCTACCTCCTCCTGTCTCTTTCTGTCTCTTCCTACCTCCTCCTGTCTCTTTCTGTCTCTTCCTACCTCCTCCTACCTTTTCCTTCTTCCTTCTGCTTCCCCATGTCTCCTCCTGCCTCCTCCTCGTGTCTCTTTCTACCTCCTCCTACCTCGTTGTGCATCAACAAAGCAAATGTACTTAACTAGAGGCGTTTGACCCGATTTTGGCCCGATTGTCATACAGTTTTGTTGCTCACAGCTTAAATCCTGACTGTTGTGACCTCTGACCTCTGATGTCATCTGTCTGACCTCAGCACTGTCCAGTCTGTGACCATCAGTCTGGAACATTTTGGGTGCACTACTTTTTGACTTTGGACCTTTTTCTCAACTAAAGATTTTTTGATCTATTGACACTATTGATCTATTGATACTTTTGCAGCGCATGTAGAACACTCTGGGGGTGTTCTACATGCGCTCTACAGGCGGAACGTTCAGCAGTTACCATGGCAACACAATGCACACATTAGCAAACGCTGCGAAAATGGATTTAAGCGGCACATTTTCAGGAGCCTGTAATCAATACGAGCTTTCATGGTCCTGTTTAAGAGTTTGATTTTCAACAAAAATGTGACAGCGGCTAACTGAAAAACTGTTGGCTAACGCTAGCTTGCGTTAGCCGTGCTATTTGTGAGGGACTGTTTAACAGCGCAAATCATCTCACCTGTTGTTTCAGCTAAGTCAACTCTTTTTTGTCAGATTGCGTTAAAATAAAACTTCTAATAAAACGTCTAACAAAGCCTCAGACAGAGCAGTGCCTACGGTTAGCATCACACCCTCAGGGAATGTGGATGATATGAGCTAAATCACTAATTTGTGTTGAAAATGACATTCAAATACGTGTTATTTGGGGTTCTTTTTACATTTTTTGCAGTGATTTTCCTACATTTTAACCTCTCCCTGTTAGCGCCTCCACCGCCCTCGCTCTGTAGATGTAGCAGCGGTGGAGACGCGGTGGTGGAGGCGCACACATGGTTGGAGTCCTGCAGCCGCAGCGGTGGTGGAGGCGCACACATGGTTGGAGTCCTGGCTCGGGGCTGATCTGGGAGTTTACCTGGAGCTGTGCAGTTGGAGCTAATTGAGACAGAAGCACAGACGTCTCCTGTTCTGAGCGTTCATTACCGCGGCGCTGCGTGTGCTGGGCTAATACATCCAGAGCTGAGAGGGGAGTCGTGACACGTCTAAACCCAGGGCCCGGGGGGAGCTGCTGGGGATAATTAGTCCGATGCCTGCCTCCATCTATAGCTCCTACTCCTGCGTATTCACCCTGCATTCTACTGACTCCTGCTGCTGGCTCCTACTCCTGCCTCCTTCTGCCTGCCTCCTAGTCCTGGACCCTCCTACCTCCTCTTCCTCCTCCTCCTGGCTCCTCTGCTCCTTCCTCTCTCTCTCTCTCTCCGTTCTCTGCAGCAAACAGCTGGACACGGTGAGTAGAGGTCATTGTGCAGCCAGGGACACACTCTGAAATAACACTGTAAGGCTTTATTAAGTCTTTGGTTAGTCCTGGTTTAGGTCTGGTTTAGTCCAGTTTTAGTCCAGTTTTAGTCCTGTTTTAATCCTGTTTTAGTCCTGTTTTAGTCCAGTTTTGGTCCAGTTTTAGTCCTGTTTTAGTCCAGTTTCAGTCCTGTTTTAGTCCAGTTTTAGTCCAGTTTTAGTCCTGTTTTAGTCCAGTTTCAGTCCTGTTTTAGTCCAGTTTTAGTCCAGTTTTAGTCCAGTTTTAGTCCAGTTTTAGTCCTGTTTAATCCTGTTTTAGTCCTGTTTTAGTCCAGTTTCAGTCCAGTTTCAGTCCAGCTTTAGTCTAGTTTTAGTCCTGTTTTAGTCCAGTTTCAGTCCAGTTTCAGTCCAGTTTTAGTCCTGTTTTAGTCCTGTTTTAGTCCAGTTTTAGTCCCATTTTAGTCCAGTTTTAGTCCAGTTTCAGTCCAGTTTTAGTCCTGTTTTAGTCCTGTTTTAGTCCAGTTTTAGTCCCATTTTAGTCCAGTTTTAGTCCAGTTTCAGTCCAGTTTTAGTCCTGTTTTGGTCTTATTTTAGTCCAGTTTTAGTCCAGTTTTAGTCCTGTTTTAGTCCAGTTTTAGTCCCGTTTTGGTCTTATTTTAGTCCAGTTTTTAGTCCTGTTTTAGTCCTGTTTTAGTCCTGTTTCAGTCCTGTTTTAGTCCTGTTTGTCCACCCTCACACACAGCTTGTCCCACGCAGGACCCGCAGGACCTTTGATGTGACCTGGACTTCAGCTCTTTTGGACCAGAGCCAGAGTGACCTGAGGTGACCCTGCTGTTGTCCAGGTGAACGAGGGCCTCCTGGGAGTGAACTGTCGCGGACGTGACTGATCGAGAGAGTAAATCTGCCCGAGGATCAGTCCAAACCTTTGCCAAACGATCTTTTTGTCAATCAGAGCTGGCACAGACACTTCACAGATCGACCAATAGGACGTCATTAAACCGTCATGTGACCCTCAGCACTTTTGGATCTTTTCATTCAAACGTTGAGTCTGATCGAGCGATTCTCTGTTGTTAAAAGAAAACGAAATGCAACTGAGCAGTTTCAACCACTCCAAAAGTTTGTGAAGCTTTAGTTTGAAGTTTAAAATCAATCACCTCTCTCTCTCTCTCTCTCTCCCTCCCTATCTTTCGTTCCTCTCCCTCGTTTGTCTGCTGCTCTGATCTCTGACAGATGAGATGTGACCTGACTCCCATCACTCAAACCTCTGCCTCTCCTCTCTCTCTGCCTCTCTCCATCTCCCCTCTGTTTCTCCCTCTTTTTCCCTCTCTTCTTTTCTCTCCCTCTGTATCTGCTCCCTCTCTTACTCTACCCTCTCTTTTCCTTTTTATTCCTTCTCATTCTCCCTCTTTTCTCTGTCTCCTCGACCGACCCTCAAGCCTGTGTCTCTCATCTGTTTACTCTGACTCTCTCTCCCTCCTTCTCCCTCTCTCTTTTTCTCTCCACTCTGTTTCTTGTCTGTCTGGTCTCCTCTCTCTCCTCCTTCTTCTTGCCTTCTCTCCCTTCCTTTCTCCTCCCTCTCCTTTCATCTCTCCCTCTCTCACCCCCTCTTGTTTCTCATCTGTTTGGTCTCTCCTCCTTCTCTTCCCTCTTGTCTGTTTTGTCTCTCCTCTCCCTCTTTCTCCCTCCCTCCATCCCTTCACTCTGTCTGGTGTCTCCTCTTTCCTCCCTCTCTTCCCTCCTTCTCTCATTTGTTTGGTCTTTCCTCTCTCCTCATTCCCTCATGTCTCTTGTCTGTTTGGTCTCTCCTTTCTCTTTCTCCCTTCCCTCTCTCAACTGTTTTGTCTCTCCTCCCTCCCCTCTTGTCTCTTATCTGTTTTGTCTCTCCCTCCCTCATTTCCTTCCCTCTCATCTCTTCCCTCTCCCCTCCTGTCTCTTATCTGTTTGGTCTCTCCTCTCTCTTTCTCCCTCCCTTCCCTCCTTCTCTCATCTGTTTCTCCTTCTCTCCTCTCATCTCCTTCCTCTCTCCTCTCTCCCCTCTTGTCTCTTGTCTGTGTTGTCTCTCCTCCCTCCCCTTCCGCTTTCATTTGTTTGGTCTCTCCTCTTTCCTCCCTCTCTCCCTCCCTCCCCTCCCTCTCTCATCTTTTGGTCCTCCCTCTTTCTTTCTCCCTCCCTCTCTCATTTCACAATTCAATTACAATACGAGTCGATTCTCAGTGCACCTGTAACCTGTGTCAAATAATGTCCCACTTCCGGTGAGGAGTTGGTTGTGGCGGGACAATTTCCTTTATTAGCGGTGACGTCAGACGCCAAGATCTGTCTCATGCTGCTCCTGCTGTGGCTGATTGTGACTGATTCTGGCTGTTTCTCTTGGCAATTTCATGGAAGAAAATACAAAAAACTACATTTGGACTCGACAGATACTTACCGCTATCACTATCCGCTCAACGGTAAGCAATTTAATTGATGTTTCACAAAGTTATGCATGTTTTGCGGAGCTGCGGATCTCCCTTGTAACATGCGTCGGGACTAATACTAACGGTAGCATTTAGGTTAATGCGGTCGGCGCGACCAAGAACGGTCTTTTTGGTTTAATTTTTACTTTATTCACATCTTTGCGTAAGCCGAACCTTTTGCCATAAAGGCTAGTGTTAATTTATTACTTTATTTTGATTGAATTTGATCCGGTTCGCTGCTTTTGGTTACTTTTTGAACTCTGAGTTGATATAGCAATGATGTTTTGAACGGGGCATTCTTTTGTGATGCGCAGCATTAGAAGCTCCATGTTCTTTTTTTTTTTTAATGAATTAGGCGTAGACGCCATGACATTTGATTTATTGATGAAATTTAAAAGTGCACTTTACTTGATTTGACCTGACTTGACTTTACCTGACTTGACTTTACTTTGCTTTAAAATCAAAGCTAGTTATTGGAATTATTTGTTATTGATAAATTTAATTTTTATGTAACAAGAATTATTTGGTTATATATACTGCATGTATGGCATGTATTTATTTGTTATTTATTTATTGAAGTTATAGTAATGATGCATTACTTTAAGCTAATTTATTAATTGTATGCTAATTTTATTTTTGGTTTACTGACCCTGTTTTTAGGTCAGGTTTTTTTCCCCTGCACTGAATTCCACAACAACCTCACAATAACCTGGATGGCGAGCTACCCTTTTCCTTCATAGACTGGTAGGAACAAACGAACCTTTTCATTTTCCTGCTTTCTTGGATTATAACAAGTTTTGGATCATAAAGACATTACACACTGAACACAACCTTTGGAACAAATACTCGAACCTGGAACGGGACTTTTTTTTGGGGGGGGTTCTGTTGCATTGCATTTTGTTTTTTGTATTAATCATATATAAAGTAATTTCATGTTTATAATCCATTGTATATATATTATTATTGCATACCTGCCTAAGTAATTAATATTGAACTTAATATATATAATTTTTGACTAAGATTCCGTGTTGTATTTATTCACACACACTGGCTCCCTACCGTACCTACATCTGATCAACATTGCAGTCAGGTCCTAATTAGCCCCTAGTTGCGTTACACACCTTTGTTTCTCAACCGTTTCTATTACAAAACACAAGTGTTCTTAGTGTGGGTGAGCTTGCCTCTCCACAGATCTGACCTGGATCTTGGCCTGGCATCACTCGATACTCGATACCGACTCCGATACCTCAATGAAAAACCTTCTTTCTTTATACAGGACATACTTTTGACGGCCTCTACAAACTGAGATCTGTTCTCATTTTTCCAGTTTCTAAAGCATCAACTTTTAGGACAACAACAAAACGAAAAAACAAAGCGGTGCCTGAAAGAGGAGGATAAATGTGTCTGTGTTTGAGAAGAGAAGAGAAGAGGAGCGAGGGAGGAGAGACGGAGGGGGAGAGAGGGAGAAACGCATTTGGAGTGGGATTGGATTTAAAGTCATAAAACTTCACTTCTCTCTGTTCAGACAAGAGCCGAGCAGTAAAACCTGAGCTCTGACCCGATAAGACTGAGAGGAAACGAGAAGAGAGAGAGAGGGAAGAGAGAGAAGAGATGAGAGAGAAAGAGAGGGTGAGAGGGAAGAGAGGAGGGGAAGAGAGACGAGAGAGATAGACAGAGAGAGAGATGAGGGGAAGAGAGGGAAGAGACAGACAGAGAGGAAGAGAGATGAGAGAAATGAGAGAGATAGAAAGAGAGAGGGGTAGAGAAACAGAGATAGAGGAAAAGGGAAGAGAGATGAGAGAGGTCGACAGAGAGAGGGTAGAGAGACTGAGAGATAAGAGGAAGGGAGACAGAAAAAAGAGGGGGTAGAGAGACAGAAAGATAAAAGGAAGAGAGATAGAAAAAGGGGTAGAGAAACAGGGAGATAAGAGGAAGAGAGAGAGAAGAGATTGAAAGAGAGGGAGGTAGAGGGATAGAAAGAGATTAACTAAACCTGGATCACTGAAGTCAAGATCAAACTAAACCTGGGTTAATGTAGTCGAGGTGGAACTAGTTTTATTCACACATGACCCGAGTTTGGAATGGTAGAGAGAGAGATGAGAGGAACAGAAAGAGAGAGGAGGAAGGGGCATAGTGAGGAGAGAGGAGTGGAAAGAGAAATAGAGAAAAGTGGAAACAAGAAGAGAGAGATAGAGCAATCAAAAGAGAAGGAGAGACAGCAAGAGAGGAGACAGAATGAAGAGAGTGATTGCAAAAAGACAAAGGGAGGAGAGCAAACAGAAACATAGAGCGAGAGAGAGAGGAGCAGTTACACCCCAGTGGCTCCACAGTGAGTGAAAGAACGACGGGAGGTGCTGCCTGCAGAGAAACCAAACAGGTCCCAGCGAGACTCTGAACATGTTCAATAAATATAGAACGACATAAACACATAAACTGTTCACAATATGAGGCAAAAGATCACTGAAGTCAAGCTCAAACTAAGCCTGGATCACTGAAGTCAAGCTCAAACTAAGCCTGGATCACTGAAGTCGAGCTCAAACAGCCTGGATCACTGAAGTCGAGCTCAAACAGCCTGGATCACTGAAGTCGAGCTCAAACTAAGCCTGGATCACTGAAGTCGAGCTCAAACTAAGCCTGGATCACTGAAGTCGAGCTCAAACTAAGCCTGGATCACTGAAGTCGAGATCAAACTAAGCCTGGATCACTGAAGTCGAGCTCAAACTAAGCCTGGATCACTGAAGTCGAGCTCAAACTAAGCCTGGATCACTGAAGTCGAGCTCAAACTAAGCCTGGATCACTGAAGTCGAGCTCAAACTAAGCCTGGATCACTGAAGTCGAGCTCAAACTAAGCCTGGATCACTGAAGTCGAGCTCAAACTAAGCCTGGATCACTGAAGTCGAGCTCAAACTAAGCCTGGATCACTGAAGTCGAGCTCAAACTAAGCCTGGATCACTGAAGTCGAGCTCAAACTAAGCCTGGATCACTGAAGTCGAGCTCAAACTAAGCCTGGATCACTGAAGTCGAGCTCAAACTAAGCCTGGATCACTGAAGTCGAGCTCAAACTAAGCCTGGATCACTGAAGTCGAGATCAAACTAAGCCTGGATCACTGAAGTCGAGATCAAACTAAGCCTGGATCACTGAAGTCGAGATCAAACTAAGCCTGGATCACTGAAGTCGAGATCAAACTAAGCCTGGATCACTGAAGTCGAGCTCAAACTAAGCCTGGATCACTGAAGTCGAGCTCAAACTAAGCCTGGATCACTGAAGTCGAGCTCAAACTAAGCCTGGATCACTGAAGTCGAGCTCAAACTAAGCCTGGATCACTGAAGTCGAGCTCAAACTAAGCCTGGATCACTGAAGTCGAGCTCAAACTAAGCCTGGATCACTGAAGTCGAGCTCAAACTAAGCCTGGATCACTGAAGTCGAGCTCAAACTAAGCCTGGATTATTGAAGTTGAGCTCAAATTTAACCTGGATTACTGAGGTCGAGCTCAAATTTAACCTGGATTACTGAGGTCGAGATCGAAGTAAACCTGATTTAATATAGTCGAGATGAAACTATCTTTATTTACACAAAACTCCAGGTAAATCCCTGGGTCTGACCAAGTGTCAATGGAGTTTAAACACATCTGAAAACACTTTCTGTAACAGAGGTAACTTTATTCAGTTGATAATGAATTCAAAAAGTCTCATTTTACAGGAGAAATAATCGCTGACTCGTCCACTACTAAACTATTCTTTTTCACTGCCCAAAATCACAGCAGCTGTCGCCTCGCAGGACTTCACAAACTAAACGTGGATTACTGGAGTCAGAGTTGAGGGAATCTAAATGTTTGTGTTTTTGTGTGGCTCATGTTGAATTCAAATGAGCTCAGACGTTTTCAGAGTGTTCAGCTCCGTTCGGGATCAGCGCTACAGTCCAGTTAAACCTCGCACAAAGTCTCTGCTCACTTTGGCTCCATCTCATTTGTACAACACAGGAAACTTACACAGTACTACACAGAGGAGGGCAGTACTGACACATTTACTTGAGTAACCTTTTAAAGTTCAGTGTACTTTTCCAGCAGCATTCATTTACTCCTACTTGAGTAATATTTAGTTTGAAGTAACAGTACTCTTACATGAGTAAAAGTTGGGAGTGAGTCTAAATTGACTTGAGCTTTATGTCGACAAAATGAAATGATTTGAACATTTGTGTTTCTTGCAGCGGATTTTCACATATGATTTAGTTTCTCATTTTTGTGTTTATACAGATTGTGTGATTTATTTCATGTTTTGTCCTTCCCATTCACAAATTATAAATCAGATGTTACGGCCAGACAGTTGCTCTTTAAGTCACTCTTACTTGAGTACTATTTTTCCCAAATTCTTTTTCACTCTTACTTGTGTAATTTCTTGGACCATTACTTTGTACTTTCACTTTAGTAATGTCAGGTCTTAACTATAACATCCTCTAACTGTTTTCTTTAGACTGGAGTTCAATTCAGTTCACTTAAATTTATTTTTGTAAAGTCCAAAAGTACAACAGCAGTCACCTCTTAAACCTCTTAAAACTGAATATGAGAATTGATTTAACCAACAGAAAGTCGAGCTCAAACTAAATCTGGATTACTGAAGTCGAGCTCAAACTAAATTTGAATTACTAAAGTCAAGATCAAACTAAAATTGGATTACTGAAGTCGTAAACCTGGATTAGTGAAATTGAGCTCAAACTAAATCTGGATTACGAAAATCAAGATCAAACTAAACCTGGATTATTGAAGTCGAGCTCAAACCAAACCTGGATTACTGAATTTGAGCTCAAACTAAACCTGGATTACTGAATTTGAGCTCAAACTAAACCTGGATTACTGAAGTCAAACTCAAACTAAACCTGGGTTACCTGGATTACTGAAGTCAAGGTCTGACTAAACCTGGATTACTGAAATCGAGGTCAAACTAAACCTGGGTTAATAGAGTCGAGATCAAGTAAACCTGGATTAATATAGTTGAGATTGAGTAAACCTGGATTAATATAGTCAAGATCAAGTAAACCTGGATTAATATAGTCAAGATCAAGTAAACCTGGATTAATATAGTCAAGATCAAGTAAACCTGGATTAATATAGTCGAGATCAAGTAAACCTGGATTAATATAGTTGAGTTAATCTTAAAAAGAGTTCAATCTTTATGTTTAAGGTCTTGACTAATATAAACACAGCCGTTTGTGTTTAGTCAAATTAAGCCCACGTTTTGGTCTCAGCACAGAGTCGACCCACAGCCTGATCCCACGCCGCCGTCCCGCTCTGTGAGGGTTGTCCAGCTCACTCCCGAGCCTCCTGTGCAGAGCAGGAGTTCTGAATCCAAATTACAGGCAACTCACTTTTTTAACGAGCCAAAAAACGAGCGAATGTGATTAATTAGTTCACGATATTAAATGCGCTTAGACGAGGGAGAGGGCAGACGAGGAAGCGAGAGAATCCGACACCTCAGCTTCAGGACTGAACTCAGGTAAAGACACGCGCTTTAAGCCAACGGCCTCCTGTGAACGAGCAGCTTCTCTACAACTTTTTGTTCCAATTACTATAGATCAGTGTCAGATTGAGCCGATAAAAGGAGAGAACGAGGGGAGGGCTGCGCTCGGATGCGGGGGTGAGGAGCGAGCGCGTGGGAGGAACGGGCGCCTGCAGGGTTTTGTGGGAAGGTTCACACAGCCAAAAGTGTGATAGACCCTCCACACACACACACGCACAAACCAGTCACACGGGCCTTTTTAACGTGTTCCCTGGTTACTCCTCTGTTTCATTTCTCTTCAGTGTCTGTTTCCTCCCCCCTCAGCCTCTCCTCCTCTCTCTGCTGCACTTCCATCTTACACCTGGAGGTCCATGTCTCTGAGGTCCACTGTGTTTCCTTCAGTTTGTAAAGAGACGTTTACTGAAGTTTACTGAAGTTTACGTCAGCTTCTCACGTTATGTTTAGGACTTCACACTATGGACAAAGACAATGAAACATTTAATAACACGGGACGGGGTTTATATCCTGATAGTCCTCAACACACAGACTGAAGAGAGAGAGAAACAGAGAGAGACAGGAGGGAGGGAGGGAGAGGCAGAGAGACGCACACAAAGAGAGAGACAAAGAGAGGGAGGAGGGACAGTGAGAGAGGAAGGAGCAAGAGAGAGAGAGACCAAGAGAGAGAGAAAGGAGCAAGAGAGACAGAGAGGGAGAAGGGAGTGTGAGAGAGCGAGAGAGGGAGGAGCAAGAGAGAGAGAGACAGAGAGAGGGAGGAGGGAGAGTGAGAGAGAGAGGAAGGAGCATGAGAGAGAGACAGAAAGAGAGAGAGAGAAGGGGAAGAGTGAGAGAGACAGAGAGAGGGAGGAGTAAGAGAGAGAGAGAGAGACGCACACAAAGAGAGAGACAGAGAGAGGGAGAAGGGAGAGTGAGAGAGAAAGGAGCAAGAGAGAGAGAGACAGAGAGAGGGAGGAGTGGGAGAGAGCGAGGGGCAAGAGAGAGAGAGACAGAGAGGGAGGAGAGAGAGAGAGGGAGGGAGGAGCAAGAGAGAGAGAGGGAGGAGGGAGAGTGTGAGAGAGAGAGGAAGGAGCAAGAGAGAGAGAGGCAGAGAAAAGGAGAGAGGCAGGAGCAAGGAGGGAGTGAGAGAAACGGAGAGAGAGGTGGGAGGGAGAGACAGAGAGATGCACACAAAGAGAGAGAGAGGGAGGAGGGAGAGAGAGAGAGGGGGAGGAGCAAGAGAGAGGGAGGAGAGTGAGGGAGATAGAGAGAGAGAGGAAGGAGCAAGAGAGAGAGAGAGAAGGGGGAGAGTGAGAGAGACAAAGAGAGAGAGAGAGGAAGGAGCGAGAGAGACAGAGAGAAAAGGTAGGGAGAGAGAGAGGCAGAACGAGGAGGGAGACAGAGAGAGGAGGGAGAGAGAGAGAGGATGGAGAGAGAGAGCAAGGAGGGAGAGAGAGCGAGGATGGAGAAAAAGAGGAGGGAGAGAGAGACACACACACACACAGAGAGGCGGGAGACAGAAAGAGAGGGAGACAGCGAGAGAGACAGAGAAAAGGAGAGGGGAGGGAGTAAGAGAGACAGAGAGGGAGGAGGGAGCAAGAGAGACAGGCAGAGAGAGAGGAGGGAGAGTGAGAGAGAGAGAGAGAGAAGGAGAGAGGGAGGAGCAAGGAGGGAGTGAGAGAAACAGAGAGAGATGGAGAGAGGAGGGAGACAGAGAGACAATGGACAGAGAGAAGAGAGAGAGACAGGAGTGAGAGACATAGACTCATTGTTGAATGTTCAGACTTGTTTTCTGGTCATTGTCTCTAACATAAGTTTAAAGTTTCACTATGTACATTTCCCGACTGAGGATTCACTACCTCCTTGTCTCCTTGGAGATTTTATTACTTTACCTGTAATGTTACACCACAGTATGGCATTAAACTTAGCTATTTCCATGGAGACAAGCAAATGGCACCATTTGAATGAGTTACGGGTCAGATCCTTGGAGAGGCGAGTCCACTCATAGTAAGAATACATGTTTTTCAATGGATTTGTTTTTTGTTTTGTTTTTTCAATAACAAAACATCTCTGACTGATACAAGAATACATTTAATGCCACACTGCGGAACTACCCAGGCAAAGCAGTCACATCTCCATGGCGACAACCCTGAAAAGTGCTGAATGGTGCATTTTGCTTGCATATTGTCCTTTCCCTCCTCATCTGAGCTCTCGTCGTATTAAACCCACAGTGTTCAAAACGAGGGGAGATGTTTTTTTTGACAGATTTAAATCCATAACGTGCCTTTCTCCCGCAGGACGTGTGAGGCTCAGTGTTAGACAAATGTTCTTTATCAAAACATCTGACAGCGCTCAGTAACGAAGGGGGCGCCGCGCATCTGTCACTGCGTCTGAGCATTAACACTGCTCTGATATACAACTATACCGAGCGTTTCACCCTTATGCACACAGTATACAAAGATACCAGGCGTTTAAACCGTATGTACACAGATATACAGCTATACCGAGCGTTTCAACCTTGTGTATATAGATATACAACTATTCCAAGTGTTTAAACCTTATGTACACAGATATACAACTATACCGAGCGTTTCACCCTTATGTACACAATATACAAAGATACCAGGCATTTAAACATTATGTACACAAATATACACAGATATACAACTATTCCAGGCGTTTAAATCATATGTACACAGAAATACAATTATTACAGGCATTTAAACTTTATGTACACTGATACACAACTATACCAGGCATTTAAACCATATGTACACAATATACAACTGTACCGAGCGTTTCAACCTTATGTACACAGATATACAACTATACTCCAGGTGTTTCAACCTTATGTACACAGATATACAACTACTCTAGGCGTTTCAACCTTGTGTACACAGATATACAACTATTCCAGGCATTTAAGCCTATTTACACAGATATACAACTATACTCCAGGCGTCTCAACCTAATGTACACAGATATCCACAGATATACAACTACTCCAGACGTTTAAACTTTATGTACACAATATACAGCTATTTCAGTCATTTAAACCCATTTACACAGACATACATCTATTCCAGACATTTAATCCTTATGCACACAAATGCATAAGTACTGTGCATTTAAACCAGAGCCTAATATGTGCACAAATACATTTCATTTTACCAGCCATTTAAACTTTATGTACATGGATATACCTGACACTATACCAGGCATTTAAACCTATGTCCACAGAGATGAGTGGCTCTACGCCAGGCATTTAAACCAGAGCCTAACAGAAACACGGCATTTAACATTTAAACCGAGGCCGAGGTCCACAGAGACATGGCACTTCTGCGCGTTATTAAACGTACGCACACAGATACATGGCACTAAACCAGGCATTTCAACCTTATTTACAGATATACATGGCATTAAACCAGAAATTTCAATCTAATGTACACAGACACATGGCACTACACCAGGCATTTAAACCTAATGTACACAGATATACAACACACTATACTAGGCATTAAAACCTTATTTACAGATATACATGGCACTATACCATGAATTTCAACCTAATGTACACAGACACATGGCACTAAATTAGGCATTTCAACCTAATGTACACAGATATACATCACACTAAACCAGGCATTTCAACTTAATGTTCACAGATACATCGTATACATCACATGCCGGGTATTTAAACCGGGGCCTTATATGTTCAGAATTACGTACCACTTTACCGTGCATTTAAACCGGGTGTCTCAGGCTGGGGGCTGGAGCAGATACACGGTAAAGGATTCTTCTGGTGAGAGTCAGATGTTTTGGCAGATGTGGTTTAATTTGAAGTGTTTATGTAACTTATGTTTTACTGTTTAATCCTGGTATAGTCCTGGTTTAAATCTTGTAGCAGATTGGATAAAATTATGGTTTACATTAGTATTAATCCGTGGTTTGTGTTGGTTTAGTCCTGGTTTAGTCCTGATTTAGTCCTGGTTTGAACTAGCTATCCATTCTCTGATGTAAAATGCCCAATAGCCACAGCTGCCCTGGGGCTGACACACACTGATGTGGTTGGATATATGGTCCTTCAGAGCCAAAACTCACCAAAACTCAAAACATAAACTTACACAGGCAACGGGGTGACGTGTCTTCTTCAATCTGATGCTCAGGACTAAGCCAGGAGGTCTAAATCCGGACTAAACCAGGACTAAAGCAAAATGAAATTAGGTCTCAAGAAGGTCTAAACCAGGACTGAACCAGGTCTAAACAAAGTCTAAACCAAGTCTAAACAAGGTCCAAGAAAGGGCTAAACCAGGGCTAAACCAGGAATAAATCAGGTCAGGACTAAACCAGGTCTAAACATGGGATAAACAAGGTGTAAAGAAGGTCTAAAGAAGGGCTAAAGGTCTAAAGAAGGGCTAAAGGTCTAAAGAAGGTCTAAAGAAGGTCAAAAGAAGGGCTAAACAAGGTCTAAAGAAGGTCTAAAGTAGGTCTAAAGAAGGTCTAAAGAAGGTCTAAACAAGGTCTAAAGAAAGTCTAAACAAGGTCTAAAAGTCAAAAGAAGGTCTAAAGAAGGGCTAAACAAGGTCTAAACAAGGTCTAAACAAGGGCTAAAGAAGGGCTAAAGAAGGTCAAAAGAAGGTCTAAACAAGTTCTAAAGAAGGTCTAAAGTAGGTCTAAACAAGGTCTAAACAAGGTCTAAAGTAAGTCTAAAGAAGGTCTAAAGAAGGTCTAAAGTAGGTCTAAACAAGGGCTAAACAAGGTCTAATGAAGGTCTAAAGAAGGTCTAAAGAAGGTCTAAACAAGGTTTAAACCAGGGCTAAACAAGGAATACATCAGATCAGGTCTAAACCAGGTCTAAATTTGAGCTTCCTTGTTTATTCAGATGGACGTCACAAACCAGATCTTTACCAGGTCTGACGCAGTCCATCCCTGACATGCTTTATAGCCTTCAGAATCAATGAAGCAGACTGGGACATACACGCCCACTGTGACACGCCCACTGTGACGTACACGCCCACTGTGACGTACACACTTCCTCCTCCAGTTTTATTTTCTTAATGGATGACACTCGTAGGATTCATATGAAACATCCACTGCTCTCATGTGACGTGATCCATAAGAGCGACCGACAGCATGCGGCGCTCTGGTGTGACGGTGTTTACGGTGACGTTTTCAGCTCCCAATGGGTACTGCAGTTTTCCAACACAGAAGTCAGCGGATTTGCTCCGTTTATTAAGTCGTTTTGGATCAATATTGCGATTTAAAATGTACAAACTCTAACATAATGACCCTCGGGCGTCATATATTACGACTTTAGAGCAGACACGAGCGATACGTCCGCTTTAAACATAATGACCTCGTGTACCTAATAAAGTGTTCCCTGACAGCTCCGTACAGCGCCGGGGAAGTCCTTTACGTTGGTTTAAAACGTAATGACTTCTTGTGCATGGCGAGCACTCTGGGCGACGGCAAAGCTGCCACCAACCGCGTTCCCGAGAACAGATCCGCGGTGGCGAAATGTCACACTTGTAATTCCCTGCGCAAACCAAGGATCCTCCTCTTATCCCATAAATACGCCGGGACGCTCGGAGCTAAAGGCGTGAGTGCGAGCAGCGAATGCGAGCGCGGTACGAGGCCGGATCATGGGGAGAGAGGAGCCGGCAGACAGTCCACGCTTGTCCTTTTTGTCATCTCTCCTCAAGGCGCGTTGATTAAAATTGCACTCACGTCTGATTCAAAGTTCAGCCTCCAAGATGAAGGAGGAGAGGGGGAGGAGGAGGAGGAGGAGGAGGAGAGGAGGAGGAGGAGGGGTGGAGAGGGACGGGGAGGAGGAGGGAGGGAGCGGGGAGAATGAATGAGATAACACATTTAGCTAATAGTGGGCACTCACTGAAGGAGAGGATGGAGAAATGGGAAAAATACGGATATCTTTTTAAAGACGGGGTTTTATGCGAAATGGATTTTTTTTTTTTTTAAGCGTTATCTCGTGTTATTACGCCATTCCCTCATCAAAAACACGTCTGGAGAGGGTTAAGATGTCATCAAACCCTCGTTACGGTTAGAGGTGCGGTCCTGTACAAGGCTCCGCCCACAAGCCGACATCGCCCGCGCTCCCACGCGAAAAATCTGCATAAATATACACACATATGATGCAAAACTGTGCGCTATGACTTCACAAACCTGGAGTGATGTGCTGTGGTTTCATTAGCAGGATGGAGATGACTGTGTGGGGATGGTGCTCTGAAGGGGGAGGGGCTTAGCGCAGAGAGCAAACTGAAAGAACTTATGTTTATGAAATGAGTAAGGTATTAATAAGAGAGAGAGGGAGAAAGAGAGAGTAAAGAGAAAAGAGAGGGAAGAGAGGGAGGTGGAGAGAGGGAATGAGCAAGTAATAGAGAAAGAGACAGGAGAAAGAAAAAAGAGAGTGAGTGGAAAAGAGAAGAGAGGGAGGGAGAGATAGCGAAAAGAGAGGAGAGCAAGAAGGAGAGAGAGAGAAAAGAGCGAGAGGAGACTGAACAAGCAAGAAAGAAAAGAGTGGAAAAGAGAAGGAAATAGAGGGAGAAAGCAAAAGAGGAGACAGAGAGAGAAGAGAGAGAGAGAGGAGCGAGAGAAGAGAGTGAATGAGCAAATGAGAAAGAGAAGCAGGAGAAAGAAAAAAGAGAGGGAGAGAGAGAGCAAAATAGAAAGAGAGAGAGAGAGAAAAGTGGTAGGAGAGAGTGAGTGAGAGGAGAGAGAAAGCAAAGAGAGAGTTGACTCCCAACTGCTCCCAGTCCAAAAATTCCACTAATTGGCATTGTTGTCACGTAAACTAAGAATAATGACTTCAGAAAGAGTTAAAAATGTAAAAGTGCATGAAAATGAGACTTTAACGAGATTCATCAGAGTTTGTTTCATCAGCGACAAAAACGACAGATGAGAGGGTGGCGCCACGTACCACGCACCACGGCGTCACATCCAACCTCTTCTGAGGCATGACATCTTTAAGAAGGTTAAGTACAAGAACGCAGGTCTAAACCAGGACTAAACCAAGACTAAACCAGGTCTAAACCAGGTCTAAACCAGGTCTAAACCAGGACTGAACCAGGACTAAACCAGGACTAAACCAGGACTGAACCAGGACTGAACCAGGACTGAACCAGGACTGAACCAGGACTGAACCAGGACTGAACCAGGACTGAACCAGGACTAAACCAGGACTGAACCAGGACTAAACCAGGACTGAACCAGGACTAAACCAGGACTGAACCAGGATTGAAACAAGATGAAACCAGGTCTAAATGAGGTCTAAACCAGGACTAAACATCCAACATGAGTCATCTCTGTTTTTGTATTGACTCCTGTGACATAGGTTGTTTTGTGAAGTGTCCAATGCAGCCAAACACCTCCCTCCCACCATCTGTGTGAGAACTAAACCAGGACTAAACCAGGACTAAACCAGGTCTAAACACATTCAGCTCCAGATGGACTGTTTGTCTCCGTCGTCCCACTCTGTCTTGACGAGCGTCGTCTTCCTCAGGTTCAGTGTGAGGCTCAGACACTAAACGCTCCAGTTCAAAGGTGGAAACAGTAAAGTAGCTGTTAGCATCACCAGCTCCTCTGGATCAACAGCGACACGAGTCTGGACCAGAAGGAACAAAACCTGACGTGATGGAACAAAAGGGAGTCCCCCGTTTAGACTGAAGAGGTCGAGTTCTGAAACCAACGGGATTTTATCTGGTTCAAACGAGTCACGATAAGAAAACGTCAAATGTTTCCGTCCTGTAAATGTGACTTTTATTAGTATCGATACCTGTGAACAAAGACGATCCAGTTTAGACACTAGTTTTGGTGTCGATTCGTATCTGATTTTCGATATTTTTGATATTTCTGGCATCTTGATTTACTAATTCTAAGATAAATACATGTGCCTGCAGTATATATGGAAGGTCACTCATAAAACGTGTCCACAGTCACATCTCAGGACGCTCTTCTGTCCTTTTCCGGAGAGTTTGTTGCTTCATTGTTCACTTTGTCTGTGTGGAGCTCATTAAACTCTTCTGACTTTATGTTTCAGAGTCTTGGTCCTATTTGACACTTACACCAGAAACAAACATTCTTACAGTAGTAGTAGTAGTAGTAGCAGTAGCAGTAGCAGTAATAGCAGTAGTAGTAGTAGTAGTAGTAGTAGTAGTAGCAGTAGTAGTAGTAGCAGTAGTAGTAGTAGTAGTAGTAGAAGAAACACATTCAGAAAAGCCTCATTTCTGTCGTGTGAATGTGACTCTTTAGTATCGATACTCGCTCAAACGAGTCCCAGCTTCAACACTCACTCTGGTATCGATTCTTATCTGATTCCCGATACTTCTGACTCTCATATTCCCTCGTATCACTCGCCGCGTGTACACACTGCAGTCGCACAGGGAGCAGTACTACTGAGCCACTACTACAGGGCCACTACTACTGAGCCACTACTACAGGGAGCACTACTACAGGGAGCACTACTACAGGGCCACTACTACAGTACTACTGGGCCACTACTACTGGGGCACTACTACTGGGCCACTACTACAGGGCCACTACTACAGGGAGCACTACTACAGGGCCACTACTACAGTACTACTGGGCCACTACTACTTGGCCACTACTACTGGGCCACTACTACAGGGCCACTACTACAGGGCCACTACTACAGGGCCACTACTACAGGGCCACTACTACTGAGCCACTACTACAGGGAACACAACTACAGGGCCACTACTACAGGGCCACTACTACAGGGAGCACTACTACAGGGCCACTACTACAGTACTACTGGGCCACTACTACTGGGCCACTACTACAGGGAGCACTACTACAGGGCCACTACTACAGTACTACTGGGCCACTACTACAGGGCCACTACTACAGTACTACTGGGCCACTACTACAGGGCCACTACTACAGGGCCACTACTACAGGGCCACTACTACTGAGCCACTACTACAGGGCCACTACTACAGTACTACTGGGCCACTAATACAGTACTACTGGGACACTACTACAGGGCCACTACTACAGGGCCACTACTACAGTACTACTGGGCCACTACTACAGGGCCACTACTACTGGGCCACTACTACAGGGCCACTACTACAGGGCCACTACTACTGAGCCACTACTACAGGGCCACTACTACAGTACTACTGGGCCACTACTACAGGGCCACTACTACAGTACTACTGGGCCACTACTACTGGGCCACTACTACAGGGCCACTACTACAGGGCCTCTACTACAGGGCCACTACTACAGGGCCACTACTACAGGGCCTCTACTACAGGGCCTCTACTACAGGGCCACTACTACAGTACTACTGGGCCACTAATACAGTACTACTGGGCCACTACTACAGGGCCACTACTACAGGGCCACTACTACAGTACTACTGGGCCACTACTACAGGGCCACTACTACTGGGCCACTACTACAGGGCCACTACTACAGGGCCACTACTACTGAGCCACTACTACAGGGCCACTACTACAGGGAACACAACTACAGGGCCACTACTACAGGGCCACTACTACAGGGAGCACTACTACAGGGCCACTACTACAGTACTACTGGGCCACTACTACAGGGCCACTACTACAGGGAGCACTACTACAGGGCCACTACTACAGTACTACTGGGCCACTACTACAGGGCCACTACTACAGTACTACTGGGCCACTACTACTGGGCCACTACTACAGGGCCACTACTACTGAGCCACTACTACAGGGCCACTACTACAGTACTACTGGGCCACTACTACAGGGCCACTACTACAGGGCCACTACTACAGTACTACTGGGCCACTACTACAGGGCCACTACTACTGAGCCACTACTACAGGGCCACTACTACTCAGCTACAGGGCCACTACTAAAGTACTACAGGGCCACTACTACAGGGCCACTACTACAGGGCCTCTACTACAGGGCCTCTACTACAGGGCCACTACTACAGGGCCACTACTACAGGGAGCACTACTACTGAGCCACTACTACAGTACTACTGGGCCACTACTACTGGGCCACTACTACAGGGCCACTACTACAGGGCCACTACTACAGGGAGCACTACTACAGGGCCACTACTACAGTACTACTGGGCCACTACTACTGGGCCACTACTACAGGGCCACTACTACAGGGCCACTACTACTGAGCCACTACTACAGGGCCACTACTACAGGGAGCACTACTACAGGGCCACTACTACAGGGAGCACTACTACAGGGCCACTACTACAGTACTACTGGGCCACTACTACTGGGCCACTACTACAGGGCCACTACTACAGGGCCACTACTACAGTACTACTGGGCCACTACTACTGGGCCACTACTACTGGGCCACTACTACAGGGCCACTACTACTGAGCCACTACTACAGGGCCACTACTACAGTACTACTGGGCCACTAATACAGTACTGCTGGGCCACTACTACAGGGCCACTACTACAGTACTACTGGGCCACTACTACAGGGCCACTACTACTGAGCCACTACTACAGGGCCACTACTACTCAGCTACAGGGCCACTACTAAAGTACTACAGGGCCACTACAACAGGGCCTCTACTACAGGGCCACTACTACAGGGCCACTACTAAAGTACTACAGGGCCACTACTACAGGGCCACTACTACAGGGCCTCTACTACAGGGCCACTACTACAGGGCCACTACTACAGGGCCTCTACTACAGGGCCTCTACTACAGGGCCACTACTACAGGGCCACTACTACAGGGAGCACTACTACTGAGCCACTACTACAGGGAGCACTACTACTGAGCCACTACTACAGTACTACAGGGCCACTACTAC
This sequence comes from Periophthalmus magnuspinnatus, assembly GCF_009829125.3. Lineage (NCBI taxonomy): Eukaryota > Metazoa > Chordata > Actinopteri > Gobiiformes > Gobiidae > Periophthalmus > Periophthalmus magnuspinnatus. The sequence goes on from NC_047144.1 coordinate 23,654,705, forward strand.
AGGGCCTCTACTACAGGGTCACTACTACAGGGCCACTACTACAGGTAGCACTACTACTGAGCCACTACTACAGGGAGCACTACTACTGAGCCACTACTACAGGGCCACTACTACTAGGCCACTACTACTGAGCCACTACTACAGGGCCACTACTACTGAGCTACAGGGCCACTACTAAAGTACTACAGGGCCACTACTACAGTACTACTGGGCCACTACTACAGGGCCACTACTACTGGGCCACTACTACAGGGCCACTACTACTGAGCCACTACTACAGGGCCACTACTACTGAGCTACAGGGCCACTACTAAAGTACTACAGGGCCACTACTACAGGGCTACAGGGCCACTACTACAGGGCCTCTACTACAGGGCCACTACTAAAGTACTACAGGGCCTCTACTACAGGGCCACTACTAAAGTACTACAGGGCCACTACTACAGGGCCACTACTACAGGGCCTCTACTACAGGGCCACTACTACAGGGCCACTACTACAGGGCCTCTACTACAGGGCCTCTACTACAGGGCCTCTACTACAGGGCCTCTACTACAGGGCCACTACTACAGGGCCACTACTACAGGGAGCACTACTACTGAGCTACTACTGCAGGGCCACTACTACTGAGCCACTACTACAGTACTACAGGGCCACTACTAAAGTACTACAGGGCCACTACTACAGGGCCTCTACTACAAGGTCACTACTACAGGGCCACTACTACAGTGACCACTACTACTGAGCCATTACTACAGGGCCACTACTACTGAGCCACTGCTACAGTACTACTGGGCCACTAATACAGTACTACTGGGCCACTACTACAGGGCCACTACTACAGGGCCACTACTACAGGGCCACTACTACAGGGAGCACTACTACTGAGCCACTACTACAGGGCCACTACTACTGAGCCATTACTACAGTACTACAGGGCCACTACCAAAGTACTACAGGGCCACTACTACAGGGCCACTACTACAGGGCCTCTACTACAGGGCCACTACTACAGGGCCTCTGCTACAGGGCCACTACTACAGGGAGCACTACTACTGAGCCACGACTACAGGGCCACTACTACTGAGTCACTACTACAGTACTACAGGGCCACTACTAAAGGGCCACTACTAAAGGGCCACTACTACAGGGTCTCTACTACAGGGCCACTACTACAGGGCCACTACTAAAGTACTACAGGGCCACTACTACAGGGCCTCTACTACAGGGCCTCTACTACTGAGCCTCTACTACAGGGCCACTACTATAGGGCCTCTACTACAGGGCCACTACTACAGGGCTACTACTAAAGTACTACAGGGCCACTACTACAGGGCCTCTACTACAGGGCCTCTACTACTGAGCCACTACTACAGGGCCACTACTACTGAGCCACTACTACAGTACTACAGGGCCACTACTACAGGGCCACTACTACAGGGCCACTACTACAGGGCCTCTACTACAGGGCCACTACTACAGTACTTTCTCCATGTAAGCCAATAAAAACTATAGTATCAGATTAGCTCAGAATTTATGGCCTGGTCCAATCGCACAAATGTCGTTCCATCTAATAAGGCGTCTGTGCCAAATGAACGTGGCTCCATTTCATTACCACGAATAAACCGTTGGCTGTTTTACTTTAAACTATGAGAAAATGAAGCGCTCGGCTGTTTCCAGGTCACATGACTCTGCCCTGTTTTTGTATCAACTCCCGTCACGTCATCATTCAAAATATCGAAGCAGGAAACGTTTATTTTCAGGAGATTTTTGTCGTTTTTATGTGATTTTATAAGATTTGAGCTGTGGAAGGTTAATAGTCGTAAAGTCGTTGTGTTGTTTATTGTGTTGTTGTTTGTGTCTTTTGATGATGTTTATTTAAAAATGTGTTTTTGGGATGGTCCTGTTTTGTGTCACTGATGCACAGACGTTTCTGTGTCAGTGTTTATTGATATTTGTTTGTGGAGATAAATCTTAGTTAAAAATGTGGAACTGTGACAGATCGATCCAGGCGTCCAAACAGAAGCATCTCTGATCCTGAGAACTGAACCAGGACCAAACCAGGACTGAACCAGGACTAAACCAGGACTACACCAGGACTAAACCAGGACTAAACCAGGACTAAACCAGGACTACACCAGGACTACACCAGGACTACACCAGGACTAAACCAGGACTAAACCAGGACTAAACCAGGAATACACCAGGACTAAACTAGGACTAAACTAGGACTACACCAGGACTACACCAGGACTACACCAGGACTACACCAGGACTACACCAGGACTACAACAGGACTACACCAGGACTAAACCAGGACTAAAACTGGACTAAACCAGGACTAAACCAGGAATACACCAGGACTAAACTAGGACTAAACTAGGACTAAACTAGGACTAAACTAGGACTAAACTAGGACTAAACTAGGACTAAACTAGGACTAAACTAGGACTAAACTAGGACTAAACCAGGACTAAACCAGGACTAAACCAGGACTGAACCAGGACTACATCAGGACTAAACTAGGACTAAACCAGGACTAAACCAGGACTGAACCAGGACTGAACCAGGACTAAACTAGGACTAAACCAGGACTACACCAGGACTAAACTAGGACTAAAACAGGACTAAACCAGGACTAAACCAGGTCTAAAACAGGATTGAACCAGGACTAAAATAGGACTAAACTAGGACTAAACTAGGACTAAACCAGGACTAAACCAGGACTAAACCAGGACATAACCAGGACATAACCAGGACTAAACTTGGGCTAAAACAGGACTAAAAGAGGACTAAAACAGAACTGAACCATGGGTAAACGAGGACTAAACGAGGACTAAAATGGGACTGAAACAAGATGAAACCAGGACAAAACCACTACTGAACTAGGACTGAACCGGAACTAAAACAGGACTAATCCAGGACTAAACCAGGACTAAAACAGGACTAAACCAGGAATACACCAGGACTAAACTAGGACTAAACCACAACAAAACCAGGACTACACCAGGACTAAACTAGGACTAAAACAGGACTACACCAGGACTACACCAGGACTAAACCAGGACTAAACCAGGACTAAACCAGGACTAAACCAGGACTAAACCAGGACTAAACCAGGACTAAACTAGGACTAAAACAGGACTAGACCAGGACTAAACCAGGACTAAACCAGGACTAAACCAGGACATAACCAGGACTAAACTTGGGCTAAAACAGGACTAAAAGAGGACTAAACCAAGACTAAAAGAGGACTAAAACAGAACTGAACCAAGATGAAGACAGGACTAAACTAGGACTAAACTAGGAACAAACCAGGACTAAAACAGAACTGAACCATGGGTAAACGAGGACTAAACGAGGACTAAAACGGGACTGAAACAAGATGAAACCAGGACAAAACCACTACTGAACCGGAACTAAAACAGGACTAAACTGAACCAAGCTGAAACCAGGTTTAAACCAAGACTAGACCAGGACTAAACCAAGATAAACCCAGGTCTAAACCAGGTCTAAACCAGGTCTAAACCAGGTCTAAACCAGGTCTGACATGCATCTTATTTCACTCGTGTCACTGGTGAAATCACTAAAACCACATTGAGAAGCTGGTGAAGTGTCAGAACTTCTCCAGTGTCTCAGGAACTAAACCAGATCTAAACGTGGACTATGTAGGGACTTGGTCTAATTTTAAGAACACACATCTAGGCACACAAACCAGGACTAAACCAGGACTAAACCGGGTCTAAACTTCCCATAGGTTCCATGAGTCATCCCTGTGTTTGCATCGACTCCAGTGACATAAGCTCGTTTAGCAAAGTGCCCGGTGTCTCCAAACAGCCCCGTCCCTGCGCCCTGCCTCCATCTGCGCGAGACAAATCCAACTTCACCGACGCTTTTCAAGAATAAACGTAAACACAGCGTTAAAACGAGTCATGTTCGTGGTGCCAGGGGCTGACCACGGCGCATACAACACTGTGCTCACCTCGTGTCCGCTCGTCTCTCCAATAAAACCCATAAAGAAACCGTGCGTAATGGAACGTGACAGTGTTGTGCAAACTCTCCGGGCTCATACACGCGTGTTTCACCCATCATTCCCCGGGTTACGTGCCTTCCCCCAGACTGCGGGTGGCATAAGGAGCCGTGAGGAGGGGGGGAAGGAGCCGTGAGGAGCCGTGCGCGCGGGGTTGGACTTGATGAATGTGCAGTTTGTAGAAAAGGAGGAGACGTGAAAGCAAAAAGAAGTGTGAGCTCTTACCAATGTGGATGATGGAGTCTGCGCGCGCGGTACTGTTGCAGTGCCATGTCCACAGCGCAGCAAACACCACGATCAGCGTCTCCATCTCGGGTCGGAGCCCAAATGCGCATCCAGCACGTCGCTTTGTCACGGCGTAAAATCCACAAACGCGAGAATGGCAACAGGAGAGAGAGACAGAGGCGAGGTAAATCCCAAAGAGGCGCAAAATAAAGGACAACACCAGAACGGAAAGGTTTAGAAGAAGAAGAAGAAGAAGTATTCCCAGAAGAGCTCCGGAGAATCAGCGGTGACAGGAGGCAGGGCGAGCCGAGCACAGGAGGCAGGACGCGGGGAAGAGGGATGTGAGGAGACCCCCGGTGGTGTCCGCTGGAGATCCAAGCAGCTCCGAGTCTGGGACGCACTGCAAACTGCGGAGGAGGCACCAGTCTATCCCTCTCTCCTCTCTCTCCTCTGCTCTCTCTCCCCCCCTCCTCTCTCTCTCTCTGTGGTGATTTCTCGGTGACTAAAGCGAAGCTAAATGTGGTGTTTTTAAATGTTTACTGTGGCTCATAAATGTTTGCTTCGGCCATAAATGATGTCGTTTCACTGTTTTAAAGATCCGCTCGAGTGTGTTTCATTTCGTCACAACGTGTCACGATCACAATCACAGTCAATCAGAGCAGTGTGTGAACATCACCCTCTCCTCTTTCCTCTCGTCTCCCTTCTCCTCTCTCCCCTTTCCTCTTCTCTCCTCTCTTCCCTTTCCTCTCCTCTTCCCTCCCCTCTCCGCTCTCCCTTTCTCTCCTCTGTTCTTCCCTCCCCTCTCCTTTCTCCCTTCTCTCCACCCCTCTCGCCCCCGCTCACTCCCATCCACTCCTCTGTCCTCCGCTCTCTCTTCCCTCCCCTTTCTCCTCTCTTCCCTCTTCTCCCTTCTCTCCTCCCCTCTCCACTCTTTTCTCCACCCCCTCTCTTCTCTAACCCTCTCTCTCTCCTCTCCCCTTTCTCCTCTCTCATCTCCTTTCTCCTCTCTCCCTTCTCTCCACCCCTCTCTCTCCTCCCTCTCCATTCTTGCCGTCTCTCTCCCGCCTCTCCTCCTCGCTCCCCTCTCCTTTCACCTGTCCTTTCTCCTCCCCTCTCTCATCTCCTTTCTCCTCTCCTCTCTCTCTCTCCCCTCTTCTCTCCCTCCACTCCCCTCTTCTTTCTCCTCTCTCCACCCCCGTCTCCCCTCCTCTGGTCTAAACTTTTGAGTGACAGCTGTGCAGCTCATCTGTGATTGGCTGATCTGACTCGGGGGGCGGGTCTTTGGATCTGGAGTCACTGATGAACTTTATTATAAATTACAGATTGAATAATGTGTTTTCTTGGAGCTTTTGCATAATGTGAGGACGTGTGCGCTGTTTGTTGACCACACTGACCTGTGTGTGCGTCTGCTCATTACACACAACAATAACACACTGTACCATTGTAATCACATTATATTCAAACGCACACAGAGAGAGTTTAAGGTTTGCACATTTGGAATCAGACCAGTACCTTTTATTTGAATTAAAATCTAAATAAATAAGATTACAACGACACAACAGAATGTGGCCTATTTCTTTAACAATAAATCATAATATAAAAGTTAAAGTTTATAAGAGACACAGATCAGAGCTGGTTAAATAAAGACAGTGATGTTTTAATGTCATTTCTGTCAGGGGCGTTCACCGCTTGCTCGTCTCCGTGGAGCTTTTCCTTCAAGTTTACAGGTCTGATCTATGGAGAGTAAGCAAGTTTGTGCATGTTTTAACGTTTAAACTAAAGAAATGCGAGATAGATGTTGTACTGGTAATAGCACACTGCGGGAAAGCAAGAACATCTCTACGGAAATGAACCAGAAAAGTGTGCGATCCTTTAATAAATTCATGTTGAGATGATTATAGTCTGTTGGAATAGACTGTATATATAAACGTTTTTCTTTATAGGGTCTACGGCTGCTGGGCTGTCGACACGTGAACATGAAGAGGAGACAGCAGACTGGTGTCCCGAGCGGCTCTCTCAACAATGTTTCAGTGTCGTTAGCGCCTCTTTTCAGACAGATATAAGCCAGCGTCCAGCAGTAATCCGACCAGAACTGAAGAAGCGGCTTCGAAACGACTTCACTCCTACAACGATTTGTCCAGTTCACAGATTTAAACTTCGCCTTTTGCTAATTACGGAAAAACATTTAAGAACTTCTGTTAAAAACCATGTCGTTTTAACTCTGATGGAACAGAAGCAACGCAGCAACACACAAGAGCAGAACAAAATCCCTATAATTATCTCATTAACACGTCCGGCCTGTTTGATTGGTCCGAGTTGGTGAAATTAGAGTGTGTTTGTGAGCAATGAGCCGGGAGCTGTTTTAAAACACACAGCTCGGGGCAATCAGAGAAAAACATAAACATCTTAATGCACCTTCATCCGTGTGATGCTCAGAAATCAAACCCTTTTTTTTTAATCTAATGTAGAAAACTGACTTTGATGCAGCTCAGTTTTGTTAAGGAAAAGTACAGATACAGAGGTAAAAAGTAAATGTAAAAGTATCACATGAAAACTATGACTTACGTAAAGGTATTTGAGTTTAAGTCCCTGTTTAAAAATGTACTTTAAGAGTAAACAATAAAAGTATTTCACACAAGTGTTCATTTGTTAAAGCCTGAAATGTGGTGAAAAAAAAAAGATACAGATTTTGGTCACAGTAAAACAATGAATCAGTGTCTTAATTTTTCTCATGAATTTTGTGTATTTATTTTTGTTTTACTCAAAGCCGAAGCTTGAAGTCGAAAACTTTAGTGAGGATTTTTCCAGAAACATGGTAAAAATAACCCCAAAAATCATATGAAAAGTATTTTTTACTTTTCAGGCCAGTTAAAAAATGTAGTGGAGTAGAAAGTACAGATACTGCTCTTAGATTTAGAGATGTAAAAGTAATAAGTATCCACTGTTAAATGTACTTAAGTAAAGTACAGATATCTAAAAATTCTACTTAAATACAGGACTTTACTTGTTACCTTCCACCACTTTGCATGGCCAAAATGAAAAAAAATAAACGGGAACATTTTATTACAGTGTTAAGACAGTGTTATTACATACACTTAACAAGGGGGAAAACTTTTTTTTTCACGAAAAATTAGGAGTATTTTACAAAATTAAACTCATTTGTATTTACAGTGGTCCCTCATTTATCCGCAAACTATCAGCTTTATTTTTTACAGTTACTCTATATGTTTTTGGCAGTAAAACCCCTCACCACACACTTTATACACTTTTCTCACACAGGCATTAACATTTTCTCACATTTCTCTTGTGTTTAATTCATTAATAGTGACTCTCGTGTATTTCACAGTTCCTCTGACTGCGTCTCTTCGTCCTGGCGCCACTTGGCTGTAGTGTCGATCGAACATTTATCCCTGAGACTGATGGACAACGGTCTGCAGTCCCTTAGCCAATCAGGACGCAGAACACAATGCACGTTCAAACGATGTAAAAAAAACATGTAAAATTGCACACAAAAAATCCACAAAACAGCAAAAGGTGAAACATGATGTAGTGAGGGACAACTCTATTACAAATTATCACAGTAAATCAGTCATAAAAAGTAGTGGCAATTCACATCAAACAAACTAATTAAATATTTTTCAGTGAGAGAAAAGCTAAAATCAAAAGTCCAGTGATAATTCTCACTACACGATTGTACAAACGCAGCATCAACTCCCTCAGTGTTTGTCCGCTAGTCTCTGTAACAGCGCTATAACTGTGTCCTGTTTGGACGACAGCAGCTCCAGAGCCGTGGCCGCTCTGCCCAAAGACTCGACCATCCTCTGCTCCCTCCGCTCCCTCCTCTTCTCCGCCCTGCGTCGTTCCACCCGGTCCACGTCGGCCTGCTCCTCCTGCCTCTTCAGAACCTCCATGACCGACGCTGTGGCGGACTGCTCCTCCTCGTCGCCGCCGCCTTCGTTTTCAGCTCCAGACGACGGCGCGAGTGAGACAGAGGCGGCCGACCAGCGACAGGCGTTGGACGTGTTTCTGTTCGTCTGCGCGCTGCGGAGACGGAGTGGGAGGATGCCGGTGGGCGGGGCTTTGTGGGTGATGCGGTGGGCGTTGTTGAGGTCCACGTTACCGGACGGTGCTGTATTTGAGGAGGGGGACGCGTTGCCGGCGGTGGACTGGAGACCGCTCGCAACTATATCACCATTGAGGAAAATTAAGGGCTTAATGTCGGCGGAGTTGTTGGGGTTAATGGTCACCGTGGTAACAGAGGAAACAGAGGACGCTGAGAGCTTACCGTCGGGGGTTTGCGCGGCGGTCTGGGGAAGATGGGGTTTGACGACGACTTTGGTCACAGGGCCGGGCGGAGGGTTGGACAGTTTGGTGCGTTTGTTGTTGATCTGAGAGCCCACAGTGTCAGAGAGTGTGGCCTCCATCAGCTGGAAACAGGAGAAAACTCTTCAGTATGTGATTCTGCACTTTTCTCTTTTAAAGTTTATTTTATTACTATGATTATTTATGTTTGTATGTGTTTGTTATTACGTAAAACACTGAATCACTTTGTGTACAAGTTGTGCTATAAAAAAATAAACTTGTCTTGGCATTCAGCTGTTCACAAAACTAAAAGTTTTGTATCTGTGGGTTTCAGAAGTGCAAATTAGGACCGTTGCCATAGATATAAGTAATTTAAAACTTAATAAATTATAACTTTTGAATGGGAGCAAGCTGAAACTCATAAATAGTCCAATATATAGTTCTCGCTACAACATTTATCACTTCTTTATTAAGTGTGTCCTCTGTTACGAGATGTAAATACAGAGGTTCCTTTAAACTGTTGTAGTGACATAACTCACGTCAAAAAACTCCCATGATGTCTTGGCGTGGCCCATGTCCCGGCCGCGCTCCTTCACCCTCTTGTAGGTGACAATGAGGTTGTTCCATTTGCGGCGGATTTTCTCTACAGGATGCACATGTCCTTCAGCCGCCATTTCTTCTTGGACGTTCTGGAAGAGCTGGGAGCGTTCCCAAGTGTCGTACAATCCCCAGAGTCGACCCACAGCCTCGATCAGACACAGCACGGCTCTGGAGGAGAAGTCTGAGCTGGAGGGCTTGTCCGAGGGGCCAGAGGACATCCCAGCGGCTGTAACAGAGGAGGGAGTCAGCACCGCCACAGGTGGGACCCAGAACTCACATTTAACTCAGTTTGTTCAGCCACAAAACTGTGTCTTACTCTGATGAACAGAACTGATCACTTCAAGATGATTCACTGGATTAGCAGGAGCTAAATCAGGTACAAATCATCTTTTCTTTTATAAGATTAATAAATTTGTACAAGAATAAAGAGAAAGAGAAAGATCGGAAGAAAAGGCTGAGACGTGGATGAAAGGGAAAATAACTTTTCTGTAAAACTGTAATAAATATAAAATCGATGCTAGTGGTGCTGGAGTCTGCCCTGTGAGAAACATCTGCTCTGTACCTGGTGCAAACCTGAGCCACGGGCTCCAGTCTGCGGCGGTGAATTGTTCAGTGTTTACAGGGTCTGAAAAGGGAAAAAAACAAACTTTAACCCAGAGTCACACACAGTTGTCTGCAGCTCTGCTGTGATGATGCACTCACACAGCAGCTCTGCGCTGGTGGAGGCGTTGTGTTCCTCCTCTTCAGAGCCTCCTCCTCCTCCGCGGCTCACGCCGGGAGTCGCAGGAGGCTCCTCGCTGTTCTCTGCTGTAAACGGCCTCTCCTCATCCTCATCCAGGGCAAAGTTCGTTCTCGTAGTTACGCGTCCGCTGCTCCGTCCCGGTGCAGTCTCCATGTCTCACGTAAAACACATGAGCCGCCCAGACTGCGCCTCAATGCGCCTCAATGCGCCTCAATGCGCCACCCTGCGCAGGTGGAGATTTAGGAGAAAGTTTGTAGATGGAGGATGATCGTCCGTGAAAACTACTCGGAGTTTATTTCACTTCAACAAACAGACAGTTCAAACTGTTTCCTCTCGACGCACATGCGGCTCTTCAGTGTTTCTCACAAGAGAAATGGCTGTCCTCAGTCTTCGGATGCGCAGAGCGACTGCGCAGCTCTCTGCGCAGCTCTGTGCGCACTGCCGCTGCCGCTGACGTCACAGCCAGCAGACACGAGCCTGAGCCGACCCCGGATCAGCAAAAAAGAGCCGCAGTGACAGTAGAAGAGCCGGTGCAGCAGTACATGAGTCGCTGCAAGAGAACAAGAGCCTCTGGTGTTTCTGGAGTGCCATGTATATATGCACCAGATGGAATCAAAGTTGGTTTGGGAATTTTTTGTAGAAACTGAATTTTAAATGCCAAATATGCCTCACGTTTTCAGTGTTTTGAAAATATTCCTTTGTTTAGATTATTAAAATGGCTTGAAACCTGAGAATCTGGCATCCTAAAGTCACAGAGAGGCGAGCGACAGGATGTGCCAGCGAAACAAGGGTCAAAACCACAGCAACGCCTCTGATCCTTGTCAATGCTTCACTCCATATAATCTATAATATTTTTTTGTTGGCAGGGTGTGGCTCTTTTAGTGAGGAGCAGATGTAGAGAAGGGAACAACTGCTTTATGAACCGGGCAAAGGTTCATAAAAACAGATGAGGTAAACATTTACTTAAGTGCTCAGTTACTTACAAATAAAACCTGTTCACTGAGTAAACTGAAATTTACTCAAAACTCAACACTTTTGAACATTTGGTGCATCAGTGTAGGCCGTCACTAAAATAATGTTTCTTGTAACTGAGTTTTATTTTAACGTCTAATATATATTTTAGTGTTATCTTTTGTGATAAAGGACACATTTTTTTCAGGTGCTGGAGCGCTCCCAAGAGGTCATGTGAGAAGCTGCGTCAGAAGGATCAGGGGGGATCGCTGACCTCCTCCTCAACTCCAACCAAGAGCATCTGCTACAGAACAGACTGCAGGCGGAGCAGGAGAGGATGGAGCACAGGAGGAGGAGGAGGAGGATGAGACGGTCTATGTTTCAAGTTCAAGACAAAAAGGATTCTTGAATGCATTCTCATTTACAGTGTGTGTCTGCTCGTTTCTACTTCAGACATCAGCTTCAGAAAAAGGAGTGGGCGCTCGGTGCAGAAGGCTCAGCTCAGAGGGAAGTTCACCGGCCAAATGCACCAGAACGTCCTGGATGGAAAGACAAAGACTCTGACAACGGGTTACTTTTTTTTTATCCTCTTGTGTCTGTGCTGTAGTGGGTAGGCACTATAGGGAGTATGTACTATTGGGGGTACGTACTATAGGAGGTATGTGCTATAGGAGGTATGAAATGTAGGGGCTGTGCTGTAGGAGGTATGTGCTGCAGGGCGTATGTACTATAGGGGGGTATGTACTTTGGGGGGTATGTGCTGCTGTAGGGGGAGGAGTTTCACTGCTATAATCCAGATTATGGCAGCTGGACATCGTCAGTAGAGACTCTGGGGAGAAGTATTTTGATAAAGACAACCCTGTTGAAGATGATAAAAACATGACAGAATACAGCTGAAGAAAAAGTTTAGTGTTTTGATTCTGGATACAAAACAAAATCAGGTTGAGGTTTGGGATGAGTTGTAATAAAATCAGAACTTGAACTTTAACAGCACATCTAATAAGTTCAAGGCACACCATTTAAAATAGTATACGCAAACAGATCCTGAAGCTAAAGTTTTAGAAACATTTCATAGCTACAGATAAAAACAGATATGGATGTGACACTGCAAACTGATGGGCAGCTAACGGCATTTTTGAAAAACAGTACAGTCCAAAACAGTGCAAAAGAACAAGTGTTTCACACATAAAAACATTTCCTTGACTAAAGATTACAAAAAGTATTCTAAAATCCAACATAGCACAGACGACCTCATAGGCGTCACTGTTTTAACTTCTGGATCTGCAGCGTGTAATACTCCTCCTGTAACTTCAACACTTTTATCTGCCATTTTATCTTTTCTCGTTTCAGTTGTTCCAGATCCGCGATGTCCACTTCAGCGCTGGTTTGTGGCGTCGCTGCGGGCTCATCTGATGCAGTACTGGGGTTTTCTTCTTGAGGAGGGCTATTCCAAACCAGAACACGTTTAATTACGATCATGGTTTCATATTTTCCTTGAGTATAAATGCGCTCGTACCTTTCGATGGTTTGTTGTTGTTGTGCGTTACAATCTAGGCTGATCACATTCTCTGGCGTAGCTTCTTCTTCCACTGACTCCAGCTCTGTCTGAAAACTCAGAGCCACTATTTCGACTTCATTCTCACCATTACTTTCTATTATTACTTCTTGTACTGACGTCGTGCCAACCCCTTGGTCCTCGGAGATGACAGCGTCTTCTTCTATGTGCCTCTGTTCCACCTCATCTTGCTCCTCATTTTCAGCGTTACTGCAGTGAGATGAGGTCTCGTCTTGGGGCTCGCTGGTTTCGACTGGTCCGGGAGTGTCGTCTTCGCTCGCATCAGCCTTTTCTTCGCTCGGATTTTGTGTTGGCGTGGACCCGCTGTCTGAAGGAAGACGGTAAAAGCAGCAATCAGTTACATTTATTCATATTTTTTACATGTACTTGAAAGTATCGGTCTTTATAAGTGATATTTAAAGGGGCCACATTATGCTATTTTCTGATGTTACAATGTTTCCTCATCACAAACAGACCTGCAGTTGTGTTTTTTTTTCATTCACACACGTTTAACACACAAACCCTGTGTATTTAGGCTGAGCTCTTTTGTCAAAACACTCAGTTCCACCTTGTGATGTCATGTGGTTATACAAGAAGTGCTGCCCTGAATGAAACAAAACACAAATCCAGGTATGTTTTTGACGAGGTAACAACATTAGAACATGACCTGAAGCTCACAAAAATCAATTTTGTGTAATCTGGGACCTTTTAAGTATTTTAACATGTGCTTTTAATAATAATACATCAGTTTTATGAAGACGCTTTTAAAACTTTCTCACTACTGAGTGATCTTGTAAGTTTACTACATTTTAGGGGCAGTTTTTAAGGTATAGATTTTGACTATGGGTATTTTAAACAACAACAGCTCAGTCATTTTGTTTTATTTGCCTTATTTACTGCAGGTTTAGTCAGTCTAATAACAAGCCAATTTCTAGTTTGTTTCTCCATCCTTCTAATAATCTTTGATAAATCACTATTATTGTTATTCTTTGAAGACTGGAGACTTACCATTTTGCAGTAGCACCACGTTGTTTAACAGCAGATGAAAATCACCCTGTAGATGCTGACGGCAAAGGTGTTATTGATGTGAACTTTACATAGAATTTAAAACAAACAGACTTACTTCCAGCCTGTGAAGAATTAACAAAGGTTTCCTCTGTGACTCGGTGCTCTCAATGTCAATGGTGAAGTCCTTTGTTTCTATGGAGATCAAATCATCAGACAAACGCTGTCAAAACATGAACAAACAAATACGCTCTTACGTACGGTGTTGTCACGGTGCCAACATTTCAAACTTGATTTTGATACTAAGGAATAGCCTCGATACTCAATACTGATTCTAATACCACAATCATATATTCGCCTGTGTGTTATATCTATGTGATCCTCAGTGTGCAGTAGGTTCACAGTGGTCCATGGTGTATATCAGTCTGTGTCTTATACTTGTGAAAGATACAGCTCAAGATCATTCTAAAGATATTCAAGAATTTCTGTTCTGTGAATGTGACTTTTCTAGTTTCGATACTAGTTTTAGCATCATTTAGCATCTGATTTTCAATACTTCTGACAATGCTACTTACGTTCGTTTTGAACATCAGTTTGGTCTTCGCTGGTGTCTGCTGGCTTTTTATCTGGTCCCTCTTCTTCCTCATGGTTACTTTTGTCATCAGACTCTACCAAAATCCACAAGCACATGTCAGCAGTGCATTGATTTTTATGGGTAGACAAGCAGACTTGAGGTGGGCGTCAATATTTAGTCAGTAAAAATGTATACAAACTACATTGTAAATGAGTACATTTATTTTTTACTAATGAGCCATTTGGGGTCATTAGAGAACCCCAGACCTACAGTTAATGAATGTTTGGACTGTATTTGACACAAATAGGGCAGTTTGTTCACAGATTTGTCCTCCTCCTACACTTCATTTATGCAGCTGAACCTTCAGGCCTCTCTCTTCGACCGATAGTCGAACCTCGGATTCAGGAGGAGCAGTGTGGTTTTCGCCCTGGTCGTGGAACACTGGACCAGCTCTATACTCTCCATCGGGTCCTCGAGGGCTCATGGGAGTATGCCCAACCAGTCCACATGTGTTTTGTGGATCTGGAGAAGGCATTCGACCGTGTCCCTCGTGGTGTCCTTTGGGGGGTGCTCTGGGAGTATGGGGTCCGGGGCTCTTTGCTAAGGGCTGTCCGGTCCCTGTATGACCGGAGCAGGAGCTGTGTTCGCATTGCCGGCAGTAAGTCAGACCTGTTCCCGGTGCATGTTGGACTCCGCCAGGGCTGCCCTTTGTCACCGGTTCTGTTCATTATATTTATGGACAGAATTTCTAGGCGCAGCCAGGGGCCGGAGGGGGCCTGGTTTGGGAACCACAGGATTTCATCTCTGCTGTTTGCAGATGATGTTGTCCTGATGGCTTCTTCGAGCCAGGACCTGCAGCAGGCACTGGGGCGGTTTGCAGCCGAGTGTGAAGCGGCTGGGATGAGAATCAGCTCCTCCAAATCCGAGGCCATGGTTCTCGACCGGAAAAAGGTGGTTTGCTCTCTCCGGGTGGGTGGTGAGTCTCTGCCCCAAGTGGAGGAGTTCAAGTATCTCGGGGTCTTGTTCACGAGTGAGGGAAGGATGGAGCGGGAGATTGACAGGCGGATCGGTGCAGCGTCTGCAGTGATGCGGTCGCTGTATCGGTCCGTTGTGGTAAAGAAGGAGCTGAGCCGGAAGGCGAAGCTCTCGATTTACCGGTCAATCTACGTTCCTACCCTCACCTATGGTCATGAGCTTTGGGTAATGACCGAAAGGACAAGATCGCGGATACAAGCGGCTGAAATGGGCTACCTCCGCAGAGTGGCCGGGCGCACCCTTAGGGATAGGGTGAGGAGCTCGGTCACACGGGAGGAGCTCGGAGTAGAGCCGCTGCTCCTACACGTTGAGAGGAACCAGCTGAGGTGGCTCGGGCATCTGCTCAGGATGCCTCCTGGACGCCTCCCTAGGGAGGTGTTCTGGGCATGTCCCACCGGGAGGAGGCCCCGGGGAAGACCCAGGACACGCTGGAGGGACTATGTCTCTCGGCTGGCCTGGGAACGCCTTGGGGTCCCACCGGAGGAGCTGGAGGACGTGTCCGGGGTGAGGGAAGTCTGGGAGTCCCTGCTTAGACTGCTGCCCCCGCGACCCGGCCCCGGATAAGCGGAAGAAAATGGATGGATGGATGGATGGAACCTTCAGGCCTATTGTATCTATGGATCACATCATTATCACATCTACAAACCATCTGAGTGACACATGACTCTGCACATGTGTAAAGCACTTAACACAAGTGTACATTCAAGAAGAGATACTAACAGCAACAGTGCACTGGACAGACAGGTGCACTGGACAGACAGGTGCACTGGACAGACAGGTGCACTGGACAGACAGGTGCACTGACAGGTGACTGTAATAGAGCCTCATGTGTCACAAACGTTCCCTTAAACACACCCTGTGTTAAAACAGAGCTCACACTCACATCTCACTGATGCAAATTAAATCCACGTCTTTCTTGAAGAAACGTCCTGTTTTTCCCTGAAAAGGAGCAGGTCCAGAACAGTCACAACTTCCTCCACACATGTGTAATATTCCCGTTATTCCACGAACGCTGTCGCTCCTTTATAAACACAGAGGTCACAGACCAGTCTCCTACCAGTGTCTCTCCACTGCTCCATCCAGATCCTCCATTTCACACAAACGAGCTCTGAAACTAGCTCACCGTTTGACTGTCTGTATTTATAACTAACATCTAATCATTAGAAATGTAAAGATAAAAGTGAGTTATTTCAGTCACTTGTGTTGAAAGTTACTGCTTCTGTTGTCGTCTCCTGCTGCAAATGTGCGCACACTAGAAATCTCCGATTCCTCCTGATTCTCCGTGGGTTTATCGTGGGGTTTCTTCAGTCCTGTTTGAGGCTGCTGTGTCCTCTGTATGCGGCACACGCCTCTAAAAACAACCAGCTGTCCTCTCTGGTTGTAAAAGCACATGTTGAGACCGTGGCGCAGCGTGACCTCCATCGCACACAACAACACAAGTTAATGAGACGTTAATGAAGCGCGCTGGATGCAGTCTGCTCAGTGACCAGTAGGGTGTACTAAAGGACACTGTGACTTCAACCATGTGTCAAACAGGCAGAAGTGAAGGGAAAACGAGACTATTTGGATATAATTGTTAACTATTTAATTAAACTTTTGACACACGATGTTTTTAGATTTTATTGGACAAACACTGCCCTGACCGCACGCTGCTGGAACACGTGTTTTAGGCAGTACGTCGGACGAAGACGACAATGATGAAAGTGGATATGAAATAGATTAACCTTCAGCGTGACTCTTTTTATACTTTGACGTCTGAAAAGTAAAATTCAATTTAAAACAAGAAATTTCCAATAGTTGAGTGTCATCACATTGGAGAAGTCTTAGCTCTGAGGCAGTAAACGTTTGTCTTTTAACGGGCGGTGGTTTAAGGTAACGACGTTGTTAGAATATAATTTGATTAAACGATGTGTAAATATTACTACTTAGAGCCCAGACTGTCATAATTGCAGATAAACCCACATCGATACAAAGATTTGCTGGTTTGTTCTTGTAGATAATTGAATTTCTCAATTTTTTATGTGTTCTTTTGTGTCTAAACTCCTCAAATTGAGATGGCCCGGTCACACAAACGAAATGAACCATCTCTGACGTTCTGCAGGGGTTCAGTCTCACCCTTTTCTAGATTTTCTACATGTGAGATGCCCTTTTTGATTCCAAAGCTCCAACGACAACTTTAAACGATATTCTTTAGCGACTTACTGGGCATCACTTCTTCAGACGTCTCCTCCACACAGTCGCTGCTGGAGTCACAGTCTTCGCTCTCTTTCACGGAGGCATAGTCGGTTCTTCGTCTTTTCCGTGGACTCACCCATCTTTTAGGCTCGCTCTCTCTGCTCTTTCCCGTTACGGTTGAAGGCACTCTCTTCCTGGTGTGCATTATGTCCTCAGCGATTTACTGTTAAGAAATTAAAACAAATGTCAACTACACCTTTTATACGACATATTTTATACTTTGATACTTATCGATACTAAAACAACTGAAATACCTACTTATCTGAGCAGGAATTGATGCGGAAAGAACAGAATTGGACCGATCCCAGTTTGTTTTAAGACCACATGGTAAAATATAAAAGATACTGCAGATGTAGAAACAACAAACCTAACCCCGTGTTGCATAAATACCTGCTGTTGTCAACAAAATTGTTTATTACGGTGTATCAAAACTTCTATCAAGTCTGTTTGGCAGCATCGAAATTGAGCTTCATATTTTATTTTGAAAACACTCCTTTAAAGTACTACAATGCTCAAGATGTTCTCTCCTGAATGTTTAAAAGAGGCTCCCTGGACCTGCGTATTTAACACGGCTCGCTCTTGAGGGCTCAAAACACCCGACCCCACGGCATGATGTCATCAGGTGGTGAGATGCTCCTCTGTGTTTTTAAAATCCACATCCTCCTGCTTTTTCCACTCTTTCCAACGACCTGAGCTCTCCGAGTCGCTTCAACAAACAAATTATGAATTAATGTTTGGAGCGACTATTACATGAGTTACTGCTTCACTCCTCAGTGCATCGATACAGTCATTGTGCCCTCTGCTGGCAAACTAATGGATGTAACTGTAATAAACATATAAATACATATACTTAATTAACTTTAGGTTGAAATACTTGAATAATATGAATAATGCATCAGCTATAAAAGGCAAATGTTTAAGACAAGCCTCACATTTTGCAAATAAACAAATTGGCAAAGTTAATTAATCAGGTAAAAGAACATGACAAATAACATGACATATCCTTTTAGTATAATGGCACTTTTACTGTTCATGAAGGTATTTCAGAAAGTAAAGTAAAGTAAAAGTAAAGTAAAACTACGGGCACATTCAAAGAAAAGGGGGTTTGTCGTTTCTTTGTCCACATCACAGAAGGAACATTTGTTATATTTTATAGCAAAGCGTGTTCTGATGAACTCATTTGAGGGGCAGATACTTATGAACTTCTTTTGCTTTTGGGGGAATGGGGAATTTGAGATAATTT
Source organism: Periophthalmus magnuspinnatus (assembly GCF_009829125.3). Lineage (NCBI taxonomy): Eukaryota > Metazoa > Chordata > Actinopteri > Gobiiformes > Gobiidae > Periophthalmus > Periophthalmus magnuspinnatus. Next base: position 23,673,202 of record NC_047144.1, read on the forward strand.
GTTCTATTTTTGGGCGGTTTGTAAAGTATTGGGCAATGTTGTTTGGGTTGTGTATAAATGAATATGTGATTTTCCTAATTCAGAATTTGTCAATTTCACTTTGGGGAATTCTTCTTTGTTAATCCATAGTTTTATTAAGTTTGTAAAGTATCACAGTCTATAAAATCAGTACTACAACTGATGGCAGTATAAATGTTTTTTAGGAATAGCACGGATCATATTCTTATAATCATTAACTGACTGTTGTTGTATGTTATCTTTGTATTGAGTTGTAAATTCACTGTTATGAATGTGTTATTATTATTGACTACATTTAGAACAGACCAAATATTATTTTCCATCCAGTTTTAGTTGGACAATGATTTGTTTGTAATTGTAATAAACCTGCTGTTCCAAACTGTTTTGTCGAGGGGCTGAGGTTAGGCTTATAAATCACTTTGAAGTACATCAGAATTTGTTGGTGAAAAGGAGAACCTTGATTTGGTATTTTTAAAATAAAAAATCAGAGCTCAAAAGGAAGTCCTCCTAATTTGGAGAAAGGGTGAGAGGAGAAGAGAAACCAGAGTCTGTGTTGATTTTTAAGGCAGAATTTTAACCGGTTTAGTTTAAGTGAAGAATTTCGACACTCAAAATCAATGTTTTGAAGACGGGCCTCTTCAGAGCGTTTGGTTGCCTTTTCTGACGTTATGTTTTCTCCTCCAGATGAAGTAAAAATGATTTGTTTGATTGCTTTAATTAAGTTGTTGGGCCTGAGAACGAAGGGTAAATCATTCTAGATATAAATTCAATATTTGTGACATAGATTCTACCAAAACTGGACAGATCTGAGTCCATTTGGAGAGGTGATAAATTAAGTTTGATAAGTTTGTTGTACATGTTATAATTATTGTTCTTAATCATTTTTGGTTATAATTATACCCACTGATGATATCTTTAGTAGCATTGTTGTAGATTTGTAGAGCAGTCTTTTAAGGTCAACATTTCACATTTATTAATATTTAAGCATAAGCCTGAGGCCTTACAAAAGGAATTCATTATTTGAAGGATTTGGGGCATTTTGTCTTGTAAATCGTCGTGTCACCTGTGAGTCGCTGATAGACAGAGACTGTCCCATCACATTATGTTTACCAAAGTCACTTTTTATGTAAATGGACAGCATTTCAGCAGCTGCTATAAATAAAAGACTGACTGCACAGGCCTGTTTAATCCCTTTACTCATATTAAGTCTTTGGGACGTACCATATGGGAATGACACTGTTTGTATTTAAAATATTAATGAAACTGTTCCCAAGGCCAAAGTTTTCGAGGGTTTGAAACATTAATACATGTTCTATCATGTCAAAAACTTTGAAGAAATCAACGGTATAAATCCTTGGTCCTCTGTCAAGTGACTTATCGATTAGATCAACTATGAGACGGATATTATCATGTATCGTGGATCTGCCTTTAAAGTCAGATTGCATTTCTGAAATAATTCGAAAAATGTCAAATTTTTATCTTTTAGTGAAAATGAGCTAAGTTTTTGTAATCATTGTTTAATAACGCAATAATTCTTAAATATTCAATTAGAGTAGAATCCTTTTCAGGTTTAAGGATTAGGGCGGTAAGTCCTTGTTTCAGACTGTGAGGCAGGACACCACATGAAACCGACTCATTTAACATCTCAAAGATTAAAACTGGACATAGAATTGAAAAAAGAGTGTGTCCGGTTTGGAAAAGGAGGAGGAATACAGTTTGCTATACAAATTGTAAATATAATTGGACATTAGTTCAGGATCAGTGGACAGAGCAACACTGACAACTAATTATAGATAAAATATATTCCAGACCTGTGGGGTGCCCCAGGGTTCAATCCTGGGACCCCTGTTGTTCAGTCTCTACATGCTGCTGTTAGGCCAGTTAATACACATCAATAATGTGTCTTACCACAACTCTGCAGATGACACTCAGATCTATGTCTCACTGCAGCAGGTGAATCTGGACCAGTGGATTTACTCACTGCATCAACAGATCAGTGTGTGGAGGAAAAACAACTTTCTCCAGATAAACTCAGACAAGACTGAAGTCATCATCTTTGGCCACAGAAACAAAGAGAAAGTGTCAGCGTCACCTCCAGTCTCTCTCTAAAACCTTCAAATCAGGCTAGAAATCTAGGGCTAATAATGGACTCAGACTTGAACTTTAACAACCACATCAAATCAGTAACATCTGCAGCTTTTTACCATCTAAAAACATGTCAAAACTCAAAGGTAAACTGTCAAAACCAGACTTGGAGAGACTTATCCTGCATTTGTCTCCAGCAGGTTAGACGACTGTAATGTCCTGCTCACTGGCCTCTCCAGACGAGATAACAAGATAAATAAAATATGTGTGACTGTGTGAGTCGCGTGTTCTTAAGCATGCTGGTTGTATTGATATTTGTTGGTTTCTGTCCTGTTGCATGAAGCACAGGCACACAGGCAAGGACAGTAATACAGTCGGGTTAAAGGCAGCGTCCAGCAAAATTCTAAGCTGAGTCTAAAGTAGAGTCTAACAAAGTGAGACTGCAGCAGTGTTTTGGATCCTCCCTTCATGGGAGTCATCCACTGTATGATAAGAGGCCACAGAGAAGAAATGTGGCCTTGACCAAAATGACCGAAATGTAGCTACTATATCTCAGTTTCCTGTGATTACAACAAATGACAACTGTTGTATGGGAAAAAGAACATTTTGTACCTTTGTAAGAAACTAATCTGTCATGATGCACGCATTATCTGCCTCCTGTGTTGTCTCCCTGTGTGCTCTCCCTCACCTGTCTGAGCCCGGAGCTGGGCGGAGTTCCTGACTCCTCCCGCGCGCACCTGGAGCCCATCAGCGCAATTACCTCCACCTGCTGCTGGGTATAAGATGGACCAGCTCAAGACATTCGGGGCCAGATCGCCCGCGTGTCTAACATGAATGTTCCAGCTCTGTTTTTGTATTTCTTGTTGCCTACTTTTGGATGCTGACTGGATTTTTGCTGCCCCTCAGATTCCTGCTCCCTCGCTCGTCCCAGCTCCTGGCCTCTGGTTCAGCTCCTGACTGAGCTCCTGCTCCGGTACAGTTTACTCCTCGTCTTCACCTCCTTGTCTCGTCCTGGACTCCGGCTTGCTTCACGTCCCCAGCCCCGGCTCCCATTCTTCGGACTGCTCCTGCTCGGTCTTCTCTGGCTCCGTCCCCAATCCTGTCCTCGCTCCGGTCCTGGTTGTTCCCTGTTCCCGTCTCCGCTCTTCACAACCCATCCTCGGACTCTGACTCGCACCCCGCTCCCCGTACCTTGCTGGTTTAATGAACTTTTGTTAATTATTGCACAAACTGTAAATAAACACTGTAAATCTGCCCCGAGTTCTGCACTCTTTGGTCCGCCCTACACCAGCCATTACGACATAAGCACTGTATTATATTTGTATATTGTTCACATATTTCTCATTGAATAAAGAGGCAGCCTATTTGTATCTCTCACGTTTAGTTTGTATTGTGTTATTTTTGGATGTAAGATTAACTCCATTATCTATTTTTGTTGTATTTTATATAGTTAAATGAAATATTTGCAGTCTACATTATACAGTTTAGTGGTTTACACAATGTGAGGTACATTTATGTGGGTTCATTTATCATAAACTACAATTAACTTGGGCCAGTTGCATCAGTGAAACACTATTGATTTTGGATCCAATAATCAAACACATGGTCACACATTTACATAATTTATTAGTGATTAAGGAACTAGCAATTAAATGTTTGAATGTTGTTTTCCATAAGACGTCCCCTGTGTGGATCCGTTCACCTGGGAAAGAGGAAAACTAGTGCTAATCAGCTCTTAAGTTCTGTAAAACAACTGTAAAACCACCCTTTATCGTGGTTGGCAGCAGGCTGTGAGTGAGTTTTATGAAAAAGAGCGGCTGTTTTCCTGTGGCTCTGATGCTGGAGAGTGCGGTATTCCAAAACGTAAGGACCTCTTTCACTAAATAGGCTGTTTCTATTGTCGCTATGTCAGTGGAATAGTTTGCCACATGAGATTATATCATGCACAGGTTTTCAAAAGCTTGAACGTGTGACAAAGAAATGGCTAATATGAAAGTGTCTTTCACACGCTTTCACTAATGGATGCAAACTCAGAGTATTGGTGTATCTGAAATTGAGTAATTGTGTGTGAATAAACTGGTACAGTTGCGTATGTGTGTGTGTGTGTGAACTGAATGTTTTTAGAAATGCCGTATTTAAGGGGCGAGATGTGTTGTTTTTAGACGTATGTACCGTATGTTTACAGCTCTTTTATCCACCTACACCAGGGGTTTCAAACTTAAATTACCTGAAAGCCGCAGGAGGCAGAGTCTGGGTGCGGCTGTTATTTGTTGAATCTTTTGTTACGAGAGAACGCAGCGACAAGTGACGTGTGTTTGGGGTTTACCGATTTGGCGGAACCTTCTACACGCAACACGGTAATGCTACACTAATATTAAACTTTCATAACGTCCTGCAGGCCACAAAATATCATCTTCGAGTTTGAGATTCCTGACCTACACCAGCCTGTCCAGGAGCTACAAGTGGAAATTAGTATTTTTGCTATAACCTGGCACATCTTTAGTGTTTTGTTTTTTTTAAGGTCAATGTAATGTTGTGCACTGTTCCTGTCCAAATAAAAGCAGACTAAACGATAATATTTTACGCCAAAAAGCAGAGAAGATCCAACCATTTGAATCTACCTCCACTGAAAGCAACAGGATGTTCTCATGCAAAAAGGCGGGGACAGCAAAAAGTGCCCGTATGCAGCAGACATACACGGGTTGGCATCAGCTTTTCCAAGAACTAAACAGTGTGAGAAGATATAACAATGCCCCTACTAATGCAACACCCCAGTGGCTCGGTTGTGCAGGATCAGGCCACACCATAGACACCCATACATCTGCGTATCTTTGTTTTTTAGCACTACTAGTCTGTCCCTGTGCAATGGACAATGGAAACTGTCCATTCCACTCTTTCACTACATGCATGACCCAAACTCTGTCACTTACATTGTCACTGAAAGGACGTATCACCAGGAAAGCACGTGCAAAGACACAAACACAGCACGTGTTTGCAGCTGGAAATGTGCAAATAAGCTGCAGTTTTCTATGATAAAGCCACGCAGAGATGCCATTAGTGGACACAATGTAACAAGACAAAACAAAACGCGTTTACAAGATATGATTTTAGATATGAAACTGCATTTTAGGACAGTCCTCGTCTTTTTAAATGTTTCTACAGTCATACACATTGTCATTTAACTGTTTAATGATGCGCTGTGTTTAATTAAAAGTGCATTACTCACAACGTGCAATCACAGTGGGACAAAGGGCCGGTTTGAGTCTGTGTTGTCCGGTTTACCCCTCTCCTTTCTCTGCCTGCTGCACGGCTCCTGCTGCTGCTTCTTCTTCTTCTGTGGAGCTGAACAATAGGAGAAGTTGTATTACCGCCATCTAGTGCTACTAACAAACATATACGTCCTCACATACAGTCCAGTTTTCAGTAAATAAAGAGAGAAAAAAAGGCTTTCCTCCTGATCTGCTGCAGCCCCAGTCCAAAAACAGGTTTAAACTCAATGAATCAGTGAATCTTTGTTGTTGTTGTGGATGCACGTGTCCAAACGGCTCTCTCTTCTCTCTTTACATGTCCATCTCTCCCGGTTTTTGCCGCGGACCACGTGACTGCAGAGCCTCTATGTGAGCGGAGCAGCGCGTGGAGAGGGCGAGAGGAGCCGAAGCGAGACAAGTGAAGGCACAAAACTAAAGTTAGACCGCCGCTGCAACCTCCTCGGGCCGTGGGGTGGACGCGCGCCAAACCTGCTGATGACACGGGTGAGTACGCACGCATCAGCGCAAGGTCCAAACTCAGCTGTTCTCCGCGCGTAAAAACAGTTATCCGAGCTACATCTCAGTCAAAAATACATGCAGTGAACGTGTTTTGCATCGCCACGTTTCAGGGAAGTGTGGATATGCCCCGTGGGTCGTGTTTTTGGCTGTAAATACGCGCGTGTAAGCTGTACGTCCTGCGCGTTTCAACGAGGTTTTGGTGAGGCGCTGTGCGTAAAACCAAACTGGAGCCGCGCAAAGGAGCAGCAGCAGCGGTTTGATTCTACGTGAATGAAGTTTCTCGCGGTGTACACTTGAGTCATGGTCATAGTTTCAGTTGTGAATAGTCTGAATAACACGCGTTCATTTAGATAAACTTCTCACAGATTCTTTATTTAAGTTGTACAGGGGAAATACGCGTAAACCGGTCTGCAGCGTCAGCGGATGAACGTCAAAAGTTGCTTCACGAGTGCGTTGTAAAACCCACTACAAGGAACATGTTATGCTCAAGGAGAGAGTCACAGCGTGGACCAACGTGAAGCAGTGTTATACAGGATTTGTGGATCAGTGACAGCTCAAAATGGACAAATACTTACAAAAACGAACCAAACTTTCGATCTCCAAAATGTCTAAAATGGACGTTCTCAGGTTTCCGTTCATATTTTTGCAGTATAAACCGTAGATTAGATCAGATTTGTCCGGTTTAGACACACTTCCAGGTTGGGATGTGGTTTCGGCTCGTTAGTCCTGGTTTATTTCTGATTAAAGGCGCACTGTGTAACTTTTCCAGTGGAAGATCTGCTGTCTGCTTGTCTCCACGAAGATGTCACCGCTTTGTCCGGAATGCTCCAGAGAATGGCATTAAACTTACCTAGAACTTAGCCCAGCTGCATTGAGACAAGCGAGAGACGCCAGCAGGTCAAGTTACAGGTCAGATCTGTGGAGCGGCGAGCCCACTCTCATTAAGATTGCGTGTTTTTAGATGTATTTTTCAGCAATCAAAAGACTCTGTAAATGAATATAGAAACAACAACATGACGGACGCGTGTGACTCTTATAACAGAGCGCAAACATCCAATTTACAATCATTTTAAGAATCTTTTTTCGCTGGTAAAGCCGAGTCACTGCTAATCTTGATATAAAATTGTTGAGGTGAAAACAGGGCACTTGTGAATTTGACAGAATGGATTTCAGCACCCGGGACTGGACAGCTCCTCTGCACTTACTAAATACTGACACTTCGCAGGACTACTTCACTCTGGTTTACGTAAAACTTTCAATTCTGGTTTGTTTTAAATGTAAGACGAATAATTGTACGTCACCGAGCCTTTTTAATAAAACACTCGAAAACACTGAAGAAACATTTTGACGTGTTTTTGCCCTGATTTTTTCTGCAAAACCTACACTGCCCCTACGCTGTTTTCTGTCGTTTCAGGTGAAGCCGTCACATGACCTCGTTGGCTGCGCTCGGCTTTACAATTAAAGGATATTTCTTGTGGATACAGTGGCTCAGCAATGTCCTTTAATTGTTCAGTTGTGTGTGGGGTTTCTCTAAAGCGCAGGGTTTCAGCACCATGGAATGGACAGCTCCCCTTGCTCCACGATTCTGCTGTCCGGGTTCAAAATGAGCTCGTCTCTTGTGGCTTTAGGAGCTTAAGAAAAAGTGACATGTTTGGGTTAAAGATGTCATTTACTCTGTACTTTAAAGACATCAATTTTAACGCTACTAATGTAGATAGATCCTGTGAACTTAACTGGAAACTTATTGTGAATATTTAAAGTGCATCTGACAGGTTTTCGTGTTTTTTCCAATCTTTATATTTATCATAGTTTTACATCAGATAAGTGTCAAAAAGTTGAGAAGAAAAGTACAAAAATACAGGACGTAGCGCAGAGTCGTAAAACAGAATCCTGAGAGACAATTTACACGGAAGGAAGACATTTTTCTGACAGTTTAAATCTTCATTCAACAAAATAAAGGTGTTGTCATGTATTTTTTTTGGTCAAATAACCACTATTTTGTTTACAGTTTACTTGTTTACAGTTTGGTCGCGAGGTAAAATAACAGGAATTAAAAGTAAAATGATAAACTTATCCGAAATTGTTGAGAAAACTAAGCATGATTTTAATGAAAAGCGTGTTCTAACATGTCACGTGCACTTTAAGATCAGCGGGAGAACATGCAAACTTCACATACAGACCCCACATTGTCTGATAATCCACATGAGATCTTTGTACTCCGAGATCGAAGTTCTACCCACGATGCCGCTGTGGCGTTGGCCCATACGTCTTAGACCTGCTTTTATGTAGCTATTCGAAGGCGCCGCACCTGATTTTTACCGTCTTAAAAACGTGAAAAACACAACGAGCTCATGTTAAATGGTTTGCAGTGGTCCGAAGTTACTCCTCGTTTACCTCGTGCGAGTCTGAGCATCCTAATTATTCACCACGATGAGTTTATAAGCGCTTTTCACAACACTTAAAGAGACCAGAGCGGAGTCAAGCCATTGCAGTAATGCTAACAACAAGCATGCTAACAGGACACTTACTGATTCTCTGACAATGAAACGCTTTATAATTAGATGCAGACGGTACACAGCGCACTTAGTTTCACCTCAAGAGATGCTTTTAAAATACATCTGTACTGAGACAAGACACATTTAACTTAATAACACAGGAAAAAAGAAGGAAAGGATAGGAAAATTATTGAAAATGTTACAGTCCCAACATGGCAAACTGTTGATAATTATTCATTTTGATTGTGGTACATTTTAATTTATGTATTTAAGGGTGAATTTTGCAGGTTAGGGATGTCAAAAGTATCGAAAATCAGATACTAATCAATACGAAAACGAAAATAAAAAGTAGATATTCATTTGAGCAGATATCGATACTAAAAAAGTCACATTCACATGATGTAAATGAACCTTTCCTGAAGATTTAGAATGATCTAGAGCTGCTTCAGAACAAGTATAAGACGCATAGACTAGTATACAACTCCCTCAGACTCACTGAACATTCACAGAATCAGAGTTTTCATTATAACAAACATTTTTTGTTTTGTTTTTTAATGTTTCAGCCTAAAGCAAAATCAACTCTGTGAATGAACTCTCACTGTAAGGCTTATTTTCTGACTAACTGATCATATTTTTCGCTGTGTCTCTGAAATAATCCCTAATAAAGTTTTAGTTTGCATAAATCTGATTGTGTCAGAGCCAGAATTTATTGCTGGGATATAGCTCCCCCCTTTGGAGCAACAAGGTACTGCAGAGTTTGATTGAGAACATTGTGGGGGGGAAGCTCTAAACTTAAACTAGATGGTTAGAAAGTGGGGTAATTTTGTACAATATTTAAGTGAATTAAAACACAGTTCATATATTTTGATATTTGTAAATCGATCTTGGAGCAAGTTAAGTCTTAAGAATGGTTTGATCTACACATTTAAAGGTTTTATGTTATGCAAAATTGACTTTTTTAAGCTTTTACTCATGTTAGGATGTTGCTACTTCATCAAAAACAGACCTGGAGTTGTGTTTTGTTTCATTCACGCATGTTTCAGTAACACTTTATTATTAGTTTGTAACATCTCCAAAGCTCAAAACGCTCAGTTCCACCTTGTGATGTCATGAAGTGGTAGTTTTCAAGTTACCAGCTAGTTTTTTTTAACCTTTTGTCAAGTAGAAATTGGCAATTCTAATGCTTAAATCATCCAAATAATTCTAGTGAAGGTGTGTGGAGTTTACAAACACAGTGGAGCACTTCCTGTATCACCACACAATGACATCACAAGGTGGAACAGAGTGTTTTTTCAGTTTGAGAGAAGAACTTTAAACCTAAATATGCAGGGTTTGTGTGTTTAAACATGTGTGAATGAAATAAAACGCAACTCTACGTTTGTTTGTGATGAGGAAACAACATTAAAACATAGATTAGAAAATAAAATAGTGCAATATCGGCCCTTTAAGTTAATAAAATGCATCAAAAATAGTCCGCTGTTCATAATGTGGGATATTTTAAGACGGAGATGTTTTCATTTAACAGCTCAGACTGGGACAGCTGTGCCTCTTTGCCGGGACCCTGCAGACGAAGGACAAAAAGAACCAATATGGCGCTGACCTTTCCTTCAAATCTGCTCCAAACACATTTTCAATCTTCAAGTTCCAGTCGCGCAAGGACGTCCGTTACGTTTTGTAAAATAGAAATACCACGGTGATATTAAAAAAATACAAAACAAATCGTAACAATCTAGAAATGGCGGGATGTTTGGACACACAGTTTAGTTTTCTTGCTCCGATAAAGTGATTTAACGATATGTAGAAAGGTCAATGGTACAACTGGATCTGAAAAAATGAGATGTTTTCAGCTGCTTTATGGGCAATTTGTGTAATAGTTTTGTCACGATATAAGTTTAAAAGTGTAATATATAACTTTTCTGGTGGGTGTGTCTCTAAGGAGATGCTATTGGTGTCCCTAGGATGTTTCACAGTCTGGCATTAAACGTTTTTATCTTGCATTGTCGCTTACAGGCATTTTACCGCTCAAAAAGTGAAGTTGTCTCTGTGGAGATTGATAAGTTTAATGCCACACTGTTAAAGGTAAAGCAGCAACATCTCCATGGAGACGAGCAGGTGATGGGACCTCCAGCAGAAAGTTACATAGTGTAGCTTTAAATCAGGAGAAGACTAAGATCAGACCAGAACCAGACTAAAAAAGAACAAAAACAGACAAAAACAGACTAAACTAGGACTAAACCAGGTCTAAACCAGGACTGAACCAGGTCTAAACTAGGACTAAACCAGGTCTAAACCAGGACTGAACCAGGTCTAAACTAGGACTAAACCAGGTCTAAACCAGGGCTGAACCAGGTCTAAACTAGGACTAAACCAGGACTAAACCAGGTCTAAACTAGGACTAAACCAGGTCTAAACCAGGACTGAACCAGGTCTAAACTAGGACTAAATCAGGTCTAAACTAGGACTAAACCAGGTCTAAACCAGGACTAAACCAGGACTAAACCAGGTCTAAACCAGGACTGAACCAGGTGTAAACTAGGACTAAACCAGGTCTAAACCAGGACTAAACTAGGACTAAACCAGGTCCAAACTAGGACTAAACAAGGTGTTAACTAGGACTAAACCAGGTCTAAACTAGGACTAAACCAGGTCTTAACTAGAACTAAATCAGGTCCAAACTAGGACAAAACCAGGATTAAACCAAGATCAAATGTAAACCAGGACTAAACAATGAATAAACTAGGACTTTACCAAGATTAACCAGAGCTAACCCAGGGCTAAAGGAAGACAGTTGTCATTCCAAAACCAGGATTGAACCCGGACTAAACCAAAACTAAACCCAGACTTAAAACAGTCAAAGCTAGGACTAAACTGTCTATGGGATTAAACCGGGACTAAACCAAGATCAAGTTTAAATCAGGACAAGACAAGGACTTAACTAAGACTAAATCAGAGCTAAACCAAAACTTTAAATCAAGACTAAGATGGAGCCAAAACCAGGGTTAAAAATGAATAAAACCAGAACTAACACCAGGACTAGGACTAAACCAGGTCCAAACCAAGATTAAAACTAGGACTAAACAAGAACTAAACCCAGACTAAAAACAGACTAAACCAGGACTAAACCAAGAGTGGAAACTAGCAATAAACAGTCTAAACTAGGACTAAACCAGGACTAAAGCAAGATCAAGTTTAAACCTAAGGATTTAACTAGGATTTAACTAAGACTAAATCAGAGCTAACCCAGGATTTTAAAGCAGCACTAAAATCTGCTTTTAAAAAAGTATTAAAAATTGATTCAACCCAGACAAAAAACAGACTAAACAAGGACTAAACCAGGTCTAAACCAAGACTAAAAGTAGAAATAAACCAGAACTAAACCCAAACTAAATTAGGACTAAACCAGGTGTAATCCAAGAATAAAACCAGGACTAAACCAGGTCTAAACTAAAACTAAACCAGGTCTAAACTAGGACTAAACCAGGTCTATACCAAAACTAAAAGTAGAACTAAACAAGAACTAAACCCAAACTAAACTAGGACTAAACCAGGTGTAATCCAAGAATAAATCCAGGACTAAACCAGGACAAATCCAAGCCTTCCTGTTGTGACATATTTGTTCTCTATTTTCCATTTTTCTAATTAAAACCCGCTCAGATCCTTTACATGTTAATTTTAGCCTGGCCCTCTCTCCTCCTCCGTGATGAGTCTGTCTAAGCACAAAAGCACAAAGCTCCGTGTTCCTCGAGCTGAAGTTCAAAGTGCTGGAGATGTGAGGCGTTCGAGTGATGGCTCTAAATATAGGAGATCCGCCCATCAGCTCGTCTCTCATGTCAAAGAAGAATTATTTATTTGAAATCACCGGCTTTGGGCGACGCTCGTATTTTTAGCCGCGGTGGACTGGGCGTCGGGGGGTTTCATGCGCTAATTTGCATTCCTGAGCTGAGAAAGCACTTAATAAAATGAAAAATGGCTTAAAAAGGAAAGGTTTATGTGGAGGTTGATATAGTTGACAGAATCCTGTGGTGGAGGTTTCTGCGTAACTGTCAGATTGAAAAATTGTTGAGCTGGTTTCTGGTTAATATCTCTGTAATGACTGCGTCTAAACATATGAAACAAAAACTTGTACGAAGAGATTTTTTTCAAAAACAATGAATCTCCCTGAAGTGAAGTAACTGCAGGAGCGACCAGTGAGTTTTGTTTTGTGTCTTGGTCATGTTCATCCAAATCTCTCGATATTTTGCGGAGGCTAAAACAACTGTAAACATGTTACTTTTTACTTTTAAAATGCCTTGACAAGACTTTGGTTCTGTCATGATTTAAAAGTGCTTTAAAAACGGTTATTTCTTCATGTAATTTGCACTGAAACAGAGCAAAGGATCATGGTCTATGTAGTTCTCTGTTTTTTTCCTAACAATGACTTTTAACTCGATATACTGTGATGGTCGCCGATATTATTGAGACTTTTGACAATACGATATCATGATATTCCGGTTGTTGTTACATCCTTCCTCATTTTGTAAGTGATTTAGCGTCCCCACATTATGCTCATTCTTCTCAAACAGTTGTCAAAGCCGCTACAGCCCGTCACTTGGCTCCAGTGAGACTCCTCCTTCAGCAGAGGTTTGATGGACACTGCCCTGGCTCCTCCTCCTCACACACAGGGCCCTGCTCTGGTCTAATATGAACCTTTGCAACCTCCAAACTGTCAAACAAACCACAAGTCTATAAAACATGGAACAGCTGCACTCTTTAAAAGCCACAGGCAGAATCCACATTTACATTTCTCTTACAGCAATAATTCACAGCTCTAGAGGCCGATCCACTATGTCCAGCTCCAAACACTGACACAATAATACAACATTCATTCTTGGTATAAGTTTAACAGTGTTTCCCTTGACCCTGAGACTGAACCCAGTCCAGCTGTGACTCCAGTGTTGGAGGTTCAGTTGTGGTGTGTTGTGCTGTTGTGTCACTGTCTTTGAAGCTGAACACAGACCATGTGTTTGTGCGATAACTGTTTATTTATTAAAGGAAAAGGCTGTGAAATCAGTCACCACCGAACTGCACGGCCTGCCATCTGTGCTCCTCACACTACTTTTAATTATACACAATACCTGAGTCCACCGGAGCTGCACCACACACCAGAGTTTTCTGTTTGTCGTCAAGTTTAATGGCCAAGTTCCTCTTTGTTTCTTTGAAGTCCGTAAGTTTCACTTGAAACACACTGATCATTTCAGCCAATTAGCAAAGTTACCCTTTTTAAATGGCTCAACAGCAGTGTTTTGTGTGTGAGTGTGTGTGTGTGTGTGTGTGTGTGTATGCGTGCTGGTGTGTGTGCTGGTGTGCGTGCTGGTGTGCGTGCTGGTGTGTGTACGGGTGTGTGTGTGCGTGCTGGTGTGTGTGTGCTGGTGTGCTAGTGTGTGTGTGCTGGTGTGTGTGTGTGCTGGTGTGTGTGTGCTGGTGTGTGTGTGCTGGTGTGTGAGTGTGCTGGTGTGTGGGTGTGCTGGTGTGTGTGTGCTGGTGGGGGTGTGTGTGGGGGGGTGTGTGTGTGTGTGTGCTAGTGTGTGTGTGCTGGTGTGTGTGTGCTGGTGTGTGTGCGTGCTGGCGTGTGTCAGACACTTCAGTTCACTTCAGTTCACTTCAAACTAAACTAATCCTCTCCCACTCCTGGTCCTGGGCTTAGAAATAGATCGTACAAATGGTGTGAAATATTCAAATGATCGTGTATCCAAACTCCAGAACAGTTATAGTCCATTAATCAGACAGCCCAATCGATTGGTTGACTAAAAACTGGGCGTGGCAAAAGCTCTCAAAACGATTCCGTATCTCTGTGTATCTGACCCAAACTGCACTCACAAGACCACACCTGCAGGGGGAGTTCATGCAAGAACTACTATTTATGCAGAGAAAAGTATAAGAAACGATGTATTTGTATAAAGACAGATTCAACTTGTGAATCATGAGTTTAATCAGACTTTTTACAGATAAATACCAACAAATACGAACTCCCTCACGTCTCCTTTCTGCTGTTGTCTCATATAAATCATTATAATCTAAATAAATCACACCTCACACACCACCGGCAGACGGCTCAGTGACAACCCGAAGACAGCGTACATATGTCGGACAAGAAGCAGCCAGTGGACCTTGGCCTTCTGGAGGAGGACGACGAGTTTTAGGAGTTCCCAGCGGAGGACTGGACCGGGCTGGATGAGGACGAGGATGCTCATGTGTGGGAGGACAACTGGCATAACGACAACGTGGAGGATGACTTCTCCAATCAGCTCAGGGTCGAGCTGGAGAAGCACGGGTACAAAATGGAGACATCCTAGCACCATCCCAGTGCACACGGAGGGGACTGAATCTGATTATTACTGTTGAGATGTTATGACACTTTTCTGAACATGTTTTGGTTTAATTTTTGTAATAAATAAAATGATTAATCTACCGATGCTCATTTAAACTAAACCTGGATCGACTAAACGTCTAAAGGCCGACAGCATTACTCAAAGTGCGTTGTCGTGCATGTTGTCCGTAGAGCCACAGTGCGTCTCCGCGGTGCAGTTACACAGGCAGCGGCGGCGTTCAGACACAGAGCTGTTGTCATTCTGAGATGAGACGTGTTTTTAAATGAAACTGTGACAGTGAAAAAGGCTGTTTACCTGCGAGTACAAACCGCACAGCTGTCAATGCCTCTCAGCAAACACACACTGAATTATTGATCTGCGCACTTACCCACCGCACACACACAAACACGCACACAAACACACACACACACAAACCCCTCTGAACAAACCCAGAGTGAATAGCTGATGTAGTTCATTCTACTCAACTGCTGGGTCGTGACTGTTGGGTCACTTTTCTGGGTTATTTTCACAGAATTTGGTAGTTTTGCTTAACTCAAATTCTGGGTTAATAGGTTGAGTCATATTTGGGTCATTTCCAATGGAACAACCCAGCAAAATGGGTCAAATACAGACTCTCCAACTGTCCTGCAGCCGTTACCCAGCTCCTCTAATGCTCCAGAGAAATGACAAATGAAGGTTTATACAGGTTTTATTACTTTATCTTTGTGATTTATCTGAAACTTTCTTCATTTTAATCATTTTGTGCCAGTTAATATTAATGTTACAAAATAAACATTTGACTTGTGGTTGCTAAGCTTCTACATGGCACCAATACTTGTCTTGTTGTAACTAAACACCTAAATAAATGAACATTGTCTTTTTATTCAGGATCTGAACGTGTCTTACATTAGTGCACTTAATCTGGGTTTGATTTTATATTTCTCATATTTGTCACAGAGGAAGACATTTTCGCTGTATATTTGATGTCTCTCTGTTGTTCCGTCTCACAGTGGGACGTCCTGCAGACTGAGGTCCACAGCCCTGAACTGAAGTTTTCTGTTTTCTGCCCTAAAAACTCAACCCTGAAGCTTCTGTCGAGTCACAAATATAAGTATCATGTTTAATAATATTATCTTTTATGAAGTCTCTGTGGAAATGTCACCAGATGCACTGTAAACACGAACATTTCTCTCTCTGTGCAGATTACTCTTGAGACTATAGCTCGAGATAAACTGGCTCAACGCTCAAACTTCTGTCCCTTCAAGTAGCAACGAGTAAAAGTAAAAACTACAAAATGGATCATTTTAATGAACATGTCACTGCTGGATTCATAATGTGTTACAGTTAATGGTGTGACATGCTATCACTCTTAGATGGCAGTGTGGTGGCAATTATAAACATTAAACCCTTTTATTGGGTAAAATTAACCCAGCAGAGTAGTTAAATATAACTAGGATTGAGGAGAAATATAACCCAAAGAGCCAGGTTAAAATAAAACCCAAACTGCTGGGTCAGAGTTGTGTTGGTTCAATAGTGACTCAGTGCAGGTTATTATTTTACACAGGTTGGGTTATTTTTAATAAAGCATTTTTAATGTATCAAAAATCAGATACTAATCAATACTAAAACAAGTATCAAATCTAGATACTCATTTGAGCAGGTATCAATACTAAAAAAGTCACATTCACGGGACGGAAATGAACCTTTCCTGAAGCTTTAGACTAATGTTGAGCTGCATTAGAAGAAGTATAAAACATATAGACTAATATATGTTAATTTCAACATTAAAAACTACCAATTAATATTGAAAATCACATTCTATTGTCTAAATAAAGAGTATTTTTTACTATCATCATGGTATCAGAATCAGTATTGAGTATTGAGTCTGTTTCTTAGTATTAAATGGAACCTTTAGTATCGACTCTACTCTTCACACATGCAGCGGCGCACTGTCTCAGCTCGTCTCAGAGCTCTGACAGTTTGTTCAGTTTGTTCACATTCATTAATAAAGAGTTTCTTAAATGTTCCTGGAGGAGCGAGAGCAGTGGAGTGTGAGACTGTCACAGCCGTCAAACGGAGAGAATGTTTGAGGTGAACTTTAAGACTTAATACTTTGGGTACAGCCGAGTGTTTTGACAAGTAGTTAAAGTTTGTTGTTGTTTTTGGGTTTTTTTAAAGATAGAAATGTACGTCTCCATCTGTATGAGGCGTTTGTGCGTATTATCATTATTATTAACATTAATTTGACAGACTTCAACTTGAATAACAGTATCATGAAAGGCCACTGAAGGAGATTTTCACTAATGGTACCAGATAAAGCTGAATCTTTATCTGCTTAAAATACAGAAAAATACAAATCAAAAAACAAACAAAACTAATAACTTGTCTGTGTAATCCCTCAGTCGTCCAGGTATGATCCATAGTAAAAGAAACATTTCTGTAAATGGACAAAAAGTTGCAGGAGTGAAGATGTTTGGCTCATCTAAGCCACTACTTCAGTTCTGCTCAGGTCACTGATGGACATGTGTCCTGAGTCATACTTAGTGTGATAAGTATGTGACAGTTCACACTTAGTGTAGCTCATGAGACCGAGCTAACAAACAGAAACTGTAAACAAATGGATGTGTTAGATTCAGTGAAGTTAGCTCCTATAAGGGAGAGGTCTATGGGTGTGTACTAGTCTGTGTCTTATACTTGTTCTGATACAGCTCGAGATCATTCTAAACATATTCAGGAAAGGTTCATTTCTGTGCTGTGTATGGAACTTTTTAGTATCAATATCTGCTCAAATGAGTCTCTAGTTCCCGTAATATTTTTAGTACCAGTAGGCTCTTTGAAATGAACTGATCCAAAAGATTCACATCCCATGAAACAGCCGAAAGTCCTGTTTTTTTGTGTGTTTCATTTATAACCTATTCGTTTGGTATTCTATCCGAATGCTCGTGCTGTGATGCTATTATTATTACCCTGGATCTGTCTAAATCTAGGCCACAAGTCAAAGTCTGTATAAGGCCAGTGAAAACATTAGGCCTTTTTATATAAATGTCAGGTTTTATTTCTGTTGAAAGAAAGTCCACATGCTCAAAGCTCTGCACTCTCTTCAAAGGTGACAGAGGTGGGTCAGTCCTCCAGGGGGCGCTGTTCTCTTCAAAGCACATCAAGGACTGTCCAGGCTCAGGACACTGCTGCAGGTTGGATATATTTTTTATTTTTATTTAGTTTTATATCTGTGGAATCCCTCAGAGGTCCATGTAGGGCCCATAGTGGTTCAGTGGGCGTGTACTAGTCTGTGTGTCTTATACTTGTTCTGAGACAACTCAAGATCATTCTAATTATTCAGGAGAGGTTAATTTCTGTTCTGTGAATGGGACTTTTAGTATCGATGCCTGCTCAAATGAGTATTTAGTTTCAGTACTAGTTTCGGTATCGCTTAGCATCTGATTTTTGATACTTTTGACAGCCGTACTCAGGACTATCACACAGATATAACTTTATAATCCCATGTAGTTTGATAGTAATGGCTGTGTTTTATGAGTGTTTTCTGTTTGTATGTGATTGTTTAGTATTTACCTGGGGAACTTTGGTGCAGCACAAAATTCTTCTGATTCAAATCTGTTGAACATGCAAAAATAACAGATTATTACTTTATTTTACAATTATAAATAATGACAGCTATGCAATTTACAAAGACAAAACGACACAATCCCTGAGGTCATGCAGTGGAACGTGACCTCATGTATTTTAAGCTAACTTTAGGCTCCATTTTAACTCTATTAAACAGCACCAAAAAACCTTGAAACGACATCGAAACAAGTCTTAAACGCTGTAATTCCCTCCATGCTCCTGCTAATTTAGTCCAGGCCGTGTTTGTCACAGTTTGGAGTTTGAAAAGAGTGAAATAAATAAATCGCGGGGTGCAATTACAGGCTCACCGTCCGCGGGTCCGTCTCCTCCGTGCGGTTGCTGAGGAGATGGGGCCTTAGCAACCGCAGCACTTTCCACACTCAGTGATCTCCAAATACAATATAATATTTAAAATAAATATATTTCAAAGTGTACGAAAACTTTCTACTGGAATTTTATAACAGAAAAATAATAAAAATGTATTCTGTGTATTTTTTTTAATTAGTATTTTACTTCCGGGTTGGACATGTGCAGCAGATACGACACACCTAGAGGTAATTCAGTAACTATTACCTACCTAGTAATTATAATGTAATCAAGAGCCAAAACTAGTTATAATTAGATGCTCCTGCTAGTTTAGTCCAGGCCGTGTTTGTCACAGTTTGGAGTTTGAAAAGAGTGAAATAATAAATAAATCGCGTGGTGCAAATTACAGGCTCACCGTTCGCGGGTCCGTCTCCTCCGTGCGGTTGCTAAGGAGAACGGCCCCTAGCAACAGCAGCACTTTTCACACACAGAAAGATATCCAAATAAAGTATAATTCTTAAAATAAATATACTTCAAAGTGTATGAAAAATTTCTACTGCAATTTTATAAGAAAAATTATTAAATTTATTATGTGTATTTTTTTTTATTTTTTTTTTTACTTAATATTTACTTCCGGGTTGGACACTGCCAGCAGATACGACGCACCTAGAGGTAAACAAGAGACAAAACTAGGTATGATTAGATGAAAATAAATGACAACACCATTATTTTATTAAATCAATGTTTAAATTGTCAGAAAAAATGGCAAGGCAACTTTATCTGTATAGCACAATTCGTACACAGTAATTCAAAATGCTTTACAGAATAAGAAAGACATTAAAATCACAATACAATAAATCAAAACATAAATAATCATCATAACATTTGTATTAAAGGAGAAAATGCAGAATAAAAAGCTTTCAGTCATATGCATAGCTAAACAGAACCATTTTGAGCCTGGATTTAAACATTGTCAAAGTAGAGGCCTTCAGGTTTTAGCTGCATAAAACTGAAACACTGATTCTCCATGTTTAGTCTTGGTTTAGTCCTGGTTCAGTCCTGGTTTAGTCCTGCTTTAGTCCTGGTTTAGTCCTCAGAGTGTGAGATGGTTCATGTGGCTCATAAGGGAGATGTTCTTTGGTGCTGGTCCATGGAGAGACTTGTTCACACAGAGCTGCTTTAAAGTATATTCTCTGAGCCACAGGAGCCAGAGACCTGAGCCACAGGACACATGTGTGAAGTACTTCCTGGTTCTAGACCTGAGCACAGGACACACGTGTGAAGTACTTCCTGGTTGTAGTCGGGACCGGGCAGCAGTGTTCTGGATGAACTGCAGCTGTCTTAACGCCTTCATTGAGTGTAAATCGTCTCTGTGTTTTAGATGGAGTTTTCTGTGCTGACATAGGAAGAGGGAGTTTGTTTTAGTCAGCGGTACTTCTGTATTTTCCAATTCAATTTAATGTTTTCTATTTTCTTCTGATGTAAAATGATAAATATTTAGCATAGGTACTCTCCCACCAAACCAAGTCACAATTAGATAAGTATATAAATCTGTCAAATGCACTTTAATATACCATAGTCAGCTGTTTTGAACAGTGATTAACATATTTGGCATCATTATAAATGTTTATTTTTAAGTGTAGTGCAATGTTTTATTTAAACTCTTCATAATTCCAAAGGGTAAACACACTCCCAGTCTCAGTTTGAACAGTTTAAACAGTTCTTAGCCCTGCTCTTTTCTCTGTGTGATTAGTTTGCAGATAAAATGAGCTCTCACATTGGCTTCCTGTCTATAAATAAAAAAAACAGCCAGCGTTTTAAAAGGCTCTTTGAAACGAACTGATTCGCATCCCATGAAACAGCCGAAAGTCCTGTTTTTTTGTTTTTTTTTACGTGTTTCATTTATAACCTTTTAGTTTTGGTATTCTATCCGATTGCTCGTGCTGTGATGCTATTATTATTACCCTGGATCCGTCTAAATCTAGGCCACAAATCAAAGTCTGTATAAGGCCAGTGAAAACATTAGGCCTTTTTATATAAATGTCAGGTTTTATTTCTGTTGAAAGAAAGTCCACATGCTCAAAACTCTGCACTCTCTTCAAAGGCGACAGAGGTGGGTCAGTCCTCCAGGGGGCGCTGTTCTCTTCAAAGCACATCAGGGATTGTTCAGGTTCAGGACACTGCTGCAGGGTGGATATATTTTTATAGTTTTTTTATTTTATTTTTAGCACTGGTTTCTTGGACTGACACAGCGCCGGAGGGAAGCTTTTCCGGAGGTGAAGGAATGGCCTGCGTCTCACCTGAGAACATCACCTGGGAATCTGACACGGGCAAGTAAGTATTAGCATTAGCATAACACTGAGAGCTTAGTTCTTCTGTGGAAATGTTGTGAATGGCAAAAAAATAGATTAAGATTATTATGGTGCGCAGAGAAATTGAAATGCAGCCCACTTATCAAGAACATTTCTTCAGTAGGACATTGTTTTGACAAGTAGACAGTTTAGATTAATTTGGTTTAAATGATAAATCGCATTTTTATATAGCACTTTTCCACCTTCAAGACACTCAAAGTACCCACTCACACACACCTTCAAACACCAGTGTACGCAGACACTGGGGGCAAGGAGGAGGGTTAAGTGTGTTTCCCAAGGACACAATGACCGTATTCGAAACGCTGACCTTCGGATCACAGGACGACCAATTTACTAACTGAGCTACTGCCGCTTCAAATATGGCTTGCAATTTTGGAGCTGGACTTTGCAGGCTAAAGCAAAAGCAGTACAGCGGTCCCTCGTTTATCGCAGGGGTTATGTTCTAAAAATAACCCGCAATAAGCGAAATCCGCGAAGTATCAGCTTTATTTTTTACATTTATTCTCTATGTTTTTGGCTGTAAAACCCCTCACCACACACTTTATACACTTTTCTCACACAGGCATTAACATTTTCTCACATTTCTCTCTCGTTTAAACTTTCTCAAAGTTCAAACCTTCGTAGGCGCCTTTGTCGGTCCAGAACGTTTCATCAACATTGTGGGTTTTGTCAGGGAGAAAACAAATTGCAAACATACAGCACTTCAGAGTCACACTGCGATCCAACGTTTATGTAAATTTGTCTGAACACATTCTGTACTGTACAGGAGACACGGCACGGAGGAGACTGATGGACAATGGTCTACAGTCCAACAGCCAATCAGGATGCACAACACAATGGTCTACAGTCCAACAGCCAATCAGGACGCACAACACAATGGTCTACAGTCCAACAGCCAATCAGGACGCACAACACAATGGTCTACAGTCCCTTAGCCAATCAGGACACACAACACGATGCACGATCATACACTGTGAAAAAACATGTAAAATTGCACACACACAAAATCTGCGAAACAGCGAGACCACAAAAGGTGAACCACGATATACTGAGGGACAACTGTATATTGACAGTAGTAGTAGTAGTAGTCAGGGGATAGAGGGGTCAAGAGGTCTGTTGTCCAGGGCCTCAGGGTCTTACGGGCCCAGAATTGGAGCCTCTGTCTATTAATAAATATTAGAGTGGGGCTCACGTAAGATTTTTTGGTCCTGGGCCCCAAAATTCCTGTCGACGGGCCTGGTAGTAGTGGTAGTAGTAGTAGTAGTAGTTGTTTTTATAGTCAGAGTTGTGCCATTTCCACTATTAGAAGTAGAATGAACACAGCCCCAATGACATAAGGATTACATAAACGTCAAAGTTCAAAGTTTAGTTCTTTTGTGGTGAGGCTGTAGTGTTAGATAGAAGTGACATTACAATTTGTGAATGAACTGTATGCAGATAAACAGACATGACCTACTTCCCCATGCATACTTTGCAGAGACATCACACTGGGGGTGTTCTGCATGTGTTTGTAGGGCGGAATGTGGTGACACAATGCACACTTTAGCAAACACGGACAAAAAAGATTTAAGATTGGCTGAAAAAAGGATCCTAAATGGAGTTAAACAGCACATTTTCAGGAGCGTGTGATCAATCCGAGCGTTCATCGTCCTGTATCAACAAAAAGGTGAGAGCGAAAAACTGAAAAACTGTTGGCTAACGCTAGCTAGCTTGTGACTGTAACATTATTTGAGAGGGACTTGTGAAAATCATCTTACTTGTTGTAGCCCCAGCTAAATCAGTTCTTTTTGGTCAGATTGTGTTAAATTAAAGCTCAAATTAAAGTCTAACAAACCCTCAGACAGAGCAGTGCCGCCTGTTAGCATCACACCCCCAGGGAACGTTGTTTTGACAAGGCTATTTAGTTTAATTATGTTTCAGACGTAGGCCAATTTTACCATAGTGAAAGCAGGACTGCAGGCTAAAGCAGTAGTATGGGCAGTATTGGTAACAGTAATACTTGCAGTAGTAGTAGTAGTACTTGTAGTAGTAATTACCAGTAGGCTACGAGGAGTACTTTTAGCCAGTTAACTTTAGCTATGTTTCAGCGTGATTAAGTAGATCTTAAAGTTACACCTTCACATCATTCATGTTTGTGCTCACATATGCTACTTGTGCAGGAAGTATATATTACACAGTACTTGAAAAATATTGCAGTACATGAGCCATGACCACCATAAACTATATGTACTTCTGCCCAGAGCCTCGTCAGGTTTCGAGTCACGTCTGTTGCGTTTGTGAATAAACCAGAGTCCAGAGAGCAGTGCAATATTGATCTGTATGACAGGCCATGCCTCCAGCACATTCTGCACACGCTCAGTCCATCTAACGCACAAATATCACATCTGCATCAGGCTACAGTGAAGACTGCATGGAGGAGAGGAGGAGGAGGAGGAGGAGGAGAGGAGGAGAGAGGAGGAGAGGAGAGAGAGAGGAGGAGGAGGAGAGAGGAAGAGGAGGAGAGAGAGGAGGAGAGGAGAGAGAGGAGGAGGACAACGCTCAGTCCATCTAACTCACAAATATCACATCTCCATCAGGCTACAGTGAAGACTGCATGGAGGAGAGGAGAGAGAGGAGGAGGAGGAGGAGAGAGGAGGAGGAGGGAGGAGAGAGGAGGAGGAGAGGAGAGAGAGGAGGAGGACAACGCTCAGTCCATCTAACGCACAAATATCACATCTGCATCAGGCTACAGTGAAGACTGCATGGAGGAGAGGAGGAAGAGGAGGAGAGAGAGGAGGAGGAGGAGGACAATGCTCAGTCCATCTAACACACAAATATCACATCTGCATCAGGCTACAGTGAAGACTGCATGGAGGAGAGGAGGAGGAGAGAGGAGGAGGAGAAGGAGGAGGACAACGCTCAGTCCATCTAACGCACAAATATCACATCTGCATCAGGCTACAGTGAAGACTGCATGGAGGAGAGGAGGAGGAGAAGAGAGGAGGAGGAGAGAGGAGAAGGAGGAGAGGAGAGAGAGGAGGAGGAGGACAACGCTCAGTCCATCTAACGCACAAATATCACATCTGCATCAGGCTACAGTGAAGACTGCATGGAGGAGAGGAGGAGGAGAAGAGAGGAGGAGGATAGAGGAGAAGGAGGAGAGAGGAGGAGAGAGAGGAGGAGGAGGACAACGCTCAGTCCATCTAACACACAAATATCACATCTGCATCAGGCTACAGTGAAGACTGCATGGAGGAGAGGTGGAGGAGGAGAGAGGTGGAGGAGAAGAGAGGTGGAGGAGGAGAGAGGTGGAGGAGGACAACGCTCAGTCATTCCAACTCACAAATTTCACATCTACATCAGGCTACAATAAATACTGCATGGAGGAGAGAGAGAAGAGAGGAGAGGAGGAGGAGGAGAGAGAGGAGAGGAGGAGAGAGAGACAGAGAGAGGAGAGGAGGAGGAGGAGAGAGAGAGAGGAGAGGAGGAAGAGGAGAGAGAGACAGAGAGAGGAAAGGAGGAGGACAACGCTCAGTCATTCTAACTCACAAATTTCACATCTACATCAGGCTACAATAAATACTGCATGGAGGAGAGAGAGAAGAGAGGAGAGGAGAGAGGGGGAGGAGGAGAGATGAGGAGAGAGAGGAAGAGGAGGACAATGCTCAGTCATTCCAACTCACAAATTTCACATCTACATCAGGCTACAATAAATACTGCATGGAGGAGAGAGAGAAGAGAGGAGAGGAGGAGGAGGAGGAGAGAGAGAGGAGAGGAGGAGAGAGAGACAGAGATAGGAGAGAGAGGGGGAGGAGAGAGAGGAGAGGAGGAAGAGTAGAGAGAGACAGAGAGAGGAGAGGAGGAGGAGGAGAGAGAGGAGAGGAGGAGGAGAGAGAGACAGAGAGAGGAGAGGAGGAAGAGGAGAGAGAGACAGAGATAGGAGAGAGAGGAGGAGGAGGAGAGAGAGAGGAGAGGAGGAGGAGAGAGACAGAGAGAGGAGAGGAGGAAGAGGAGAGAGAGAGGAGAGGAGGAGGACAACGCTCAGTCATTCTAACTCACAAATTTCACATCTGCATCAGGCTACAATAAATACTGCATGGAGGAGAGAGAGAAGAGAGGAGAGGAGGAGGAGGAGAAGAGAGGGGGAGGAGGAGAGAGAGGAGGAGGAGGACAACGCTCAGTCATTTCAACTCACAAATTTCACATCTGCATCAGGCTATAGTGAATACTGCATGGAGGAGACGGGAAGAGAAGGTGAAGAGAGAGGAGCAGGAGAGACAGAGGAGGAGGAGAAGAGGAGGAGGACGCTCAGTAACTGAATGAATATGCTGAATATGGACCAGTGGATTCACTCTGCCACTGCATCCAGCAGATCAGTGTGTGGATGCAAAACAACTTTCTCCAGCTAAACTCAGACAAGACTGAAGTCATCATCTTTGGCCCAGAGAAACATAGAGAAAGTGTCAGCAGTCACCTCCAGTCTCTCTCTCTAAAATCTTCAAATCAGGCTAAAAATCTAGGGGTGATAATGGACTCAGACTTGAACTTTAACAGCCACATCAAATCAGTAACATCTGCAGCTGTTTACCATCTAAAAACATTGCAAAAATCAAAAGTAAACTGTCAAAACCAGAATTAAAGAGGCTTACCCATGCATTTGTCTCCAGTAGGTTAGACGACTGTACCGTCCTGCTCACTGGCCTCTCCAAACGAGCCTTAACACAGAACAGAACATCCAGAACACTGCTGCTCGGGTCAGGACTAGAACCAGGAAGTACGAGCACATGTGTCCTGTGGCTCAGGTCTCTGGCTCCTGTGGCTCAGAGACTTTAAAGCAGCTCTGTGTGAACAAGTCTCTCCATGGACCAGCACCAAAGAACATCTCTGACAGTCTTCCTGAAGATGTGACACAGGCCTCGACTTTGATAATGTTTAAATCCAGACTCAAAACTTTTCTGTTTATCTGTGCATACGACTGAAAGGTTTTTATTCTGCACTTTTCTGTTTTAATGTCAATTTTATGATGATTATTTATGTTTTGATTTTAATGTCCTTCTTATTCTGTAAAGCACTTTGAATTACTTTGTGTATGAAATGTGCTGTACAAATAAACTTGGAGGAGAGAGAGAAGGTGGAGAGAGAGACAGGAGGAGAGAGAGCGGAGGAGGGGGAGGAGAGGAGGAGGACGCTCAGTCCATCTAACGCACAAATATCACATCTGCATCAGGCTACAATGAATACTGTATGGCGGAGAGGAGGAAGAGAGGAGGAGACAGAGGAGAGGAGAGAGAGAGAAGAGAGGAAAGGAGGGGAGAGAGGAGAGGGGGAGGAGGAGAGAGAGCGGAAGATGAGGAGAGTAGGGAGAGAGAAGAGACAGAGGAAAGAGAGGAAAGGATTAGAGAGAGGAGAGGGGGAGGAGGAGAGAGAAGAGAGGAAGAAGAGGGGAGAGAGAGAGGAAAGAGGAGAGCTGGTGGCCACTGCCTCATATATGAACAAGACCCTGAGATACTTAAACTCCTCCACTCCACAGAGACTCTGTCCATCCACCCAGAGAGGACACCACCTTTATCCCGTCGTGATCCATGTCCTCAGATTTGGAGTTTGCAGCTTCACACTCGGCTTTAACCCCGGAGCTGCAGGTCCTGACTCGAAGAAACATCAGGACAACAACATGTGGAAACAGCAGAGATGAATCCTGTGGTTCCCAATTCAATAAACAAACATTTTAAACTTGTTTGACTCATTTTTACCTGTTAGCTTTAAGGTTAGCGTTTAGCTACATTACACTGACCATAAAGAACTACCGGATTTGTAACGTGAGCTGATTTGTGCTGCTAAACACATAAAATTACAGTCTCAAGCTAGCTAGCGTTAGCCAACAGTTCCAGTTAGCCTCGTAAACATGACCATGACGCTCCGATTCATCACATGCTCCTGAAAATGTCTTATTTAAATCCACTTTTGTATTTTTTTCTCGATTTTTCAGACCATCTCAAACTCATCAGTTGGCGTTTGCTAACACATGCATCATGTCACCATGGTAACTGCTCAACATTCCGCCGTAGACATACATAACATGATGTCGTTGCAGAGTATCGATGTATAAAACTAGGACTGAGTTTTACATTTCCGCGCGGGCCGTATCCCGGAGCGCATGTGGGATTCTGTTTGGTGCTTTGTTTTCGAAGTTTTCAGGTGGGACCGGAGCCGGACCAGCCAAACTTCTGCTCGGAGCGTTGGGATTTGAAACCTGTCTCCAAACCTCCCGGGAACCAAAGTGTGCATCAAATATTTAGTGCGCGACTGTGAAATGTGTCCCCAGCAGTGTTTCTCCTCTGGGGCTGGAAATGAAGATGCACAGATAAAAGAAGAGAGGGAGAAAGAGAGGGGGGGTGGAGAGGGAGAGGGAAGAGGAAGGAGAGATTAAGAAGAGAGAAAGAAAGAGAGGGGGTGGAGAGGGAAGAGGGAGAGAAGATGGGGTGGGGTGGAGAGAAAGAGATTGTGAAGTGGAGAGAGAGAGGGTGATAAGAGAGAGAAGAAAGGGAGAGAGAAAGGGGTGAAGAGGGAAGAGGAAGGAGAGATTAAGAAGAGAGAAAGAAAGAAAGAAAGAAGGGGTGGAGAGGGAGAGAAGATGGAGTGGGGTGGAGAAAAAGAGATTGTGAAGTGGAGAGAGAGGGTGATAAGAGAGAGGAAGAGAGAGAAGAAAGAGGGAGAGAGAAAGGAGACAGAGAGGGAGAGAGAAAAAGAAAGAGGGAGATAGAGATTAGAATTATAGATTAAAAAGAGGGAGAAAAGAGAGAACACGGAGGTGGAAGAGAGTGAGATAGAGAGGACAGAGGAAGAAGGAGAGAAGATGGGGTGGGGAAAAGAGATTGTGAAGTGGAGAGAGAGAGGGTGATAAGAGAAAGTAAGAAAGAGAAGGGAGGGTAGAAAAGAAAGAGGGAGAGGGAGATTAGACATATAGGTGAGAAAGGAGAGAACGCAGAGGTGAAAGAGAAGGAGATAGAGAAGATGGGGTGGGGTGGAAGATGGGGCTCCTTCTCTGGGGGGAGAAGGAGAGAGGGTGATGAGGGAGGGAGGAGTCAGGGAAGAGTGGAAGACAAAGAGGGGGCGGAGTGAAATAGGGAAGGAGTAATTAAGTAAGAGGGAGAGGGTGATGAGAGAGAGTGAGAGGAGAGGGAGGAAAGAGGGAAACGGGAGGGAAATAGAGATCACAACTATAGATTAGAAAGACGGAGAGAGGAGAGGTGAAAGAGAAGGAGGTGGAGAGTGCAGAGAAAGAGGGAGAGAGCAGAGAGGAGTGGTGGAGAGAAAGAAGGAAGGGGAAAAGGAGAGAGTGGGAAGGCGAAGGAGGAGAGAAAGAAAAGGAGAGGAGGATATAGAGACGTGAGGAGAGAGAGAAGGGTTGGAGAGAAAGAGGAGAGAGACGTCAGAGAGAGTCACACAGAGAGGGAATGTGTTGCGGTGCTGCAGGGAGGAAGAAGAGGAGGAAGAGAAGAGGAAGATGAGGAGGAGAGAAGGAAGATGAGGAGGAGGTGAAAGAGAAGAAAGGTCAGGCTTCTCAGGAGACGGGAGCAGACGAGAGGAAGAGGAGATGCAGATAAAGACATTTGTGTGGGTCTGGATGCACGATCCAGCTTTTTCTGCTCCGATACCGGTGTCGATACTTATCTTCAGTCTCTGCCCTGGTATCGGTTGATATCGGAGATCGGCTGATACTTAATACTTAAAGCCAGATTTATTTTGGCATATTGTTTAAAAAAAAATCACCCAGATGTGTTTTGTAAATACACAACAACTTTGAAAAATATTACAAGGTGTTTTGAAACAACATCTGATATCGACTGAACTGATATCTTGGAACCGATATCCGATCGATCCTAATTTTTAAATATCGACGCTGATACCAAATACCAGTATCGTATCGGTGCTTCCTCTATAACTATGAGTAAAACAGGACTAAACCATGACAAGACTTAAACATTAGACACGCTATGAGACGGATTAAAGGGACAGTGTGTAACTTTCTGGTGTGTAAAGCCATACTTCGGAACATTCTCCATGGGCATAGATGTTTTATGTGACACTGTGGGATATTACAGCCAAACCTCGAGTTGAAACAATGGATTTAAACTTTAAACAAGACTCACATTTTCAACAGTTTCAACAGTGGAGCAGAGGAAAAAGTTGAACTGGATATGACTCTGCCTCCATCTAGTGGACAGAAAGAGAATCAGACACACACATACACACACACACACACACACACCCACCCCTACACACACAGATATACACACACACAAACAGATATATACACACACAGATATAGACACACACATACGCGCGCATATGCTGTTGCTCCAAATAGCTTAAATGTGTAAATTTTGATTTGTACACTGATGAATAAAAAAATATATATATTTTTTTTACACTTACAAATTCACTTTTTTCACTTACAAATATTGTTTGTCCACATACAAGTAGGGGGCGGGGCTAGAGGGACCGGGGTTGCTGTGGCAATGGTTAACTGGTTTATAGACAGCAGCGGTGTCCAAACTAGGGCCCAGATGGCCGAATGTGGCCCTCAGACCTAATTTTATTGGTCCTCAGGTCTTCACTTGAACTGGCCCAATTGATCATAATCAGTAGTTTATATGGCAAATTTGAGTAATCCTACCAAAAACAACCTAAATAACATCACGTTGCATTGTCATACAGACCTAAAATTAATATTTCAAGTCTTATTTAAAGTATGAAGTCAAAACTATGTTAAATGCACCCACCTGAATTATCGACTGTATTGACCACTGGTCTGTGGCCCTCCGTGTTGAATATTTTTCAAGATATTGCCCTCAGTGAAAAGAGTATACAGCAAAGGATCTAACCCGAATTCAGAAAGTATGTCACCTTTATGTGATATTATGCATTATTAACCTTTTCAATAAGTTGGATACCAAGGTAAATTGCATAGATAACACTTTTTTTCAGAAAACGAGATGTTAACATTAGTTAGTGCCTTATGCTAGCGGACTTTCCTCTGGCTTTTTACTGCTAATAAGGCTAGTGTGACATTACGACAAACATTGGCTCCTATATTTTTAGCAACAATGCCACTGCAGTTAACCTGGAAAAAGGATTCCTAAAGACGCTTATTACAGCACAGAGCAAGCTCCACATTGAGTTTAACAATGTGAGTACATGACACACGTTTGAGTTAACTTCATCATTCAGCATGTAGGCACACAAAAATAAACTTGTTATAAGTTGTGTGTTCTTTCAGAGCCGCTGCCTGAGCCCCGCACCTGGGGTTGCTGTTCTTGTATGGCCATAGACAACCCAAAATGTGTTAATGTGTTGTCCACACATGTGGACGCCAGGTCCTAGGAGGATATATATATATATATATATATATATATATATATATATATATATATATATATATATATATATATATATATATATATATATATATATATATATATATATATATATATATAATTTTTGTTTACCATAGTGTGACAGTTGTGTGATTCAGGCTAAGCCCCAACCCGTTCCTCTGTGACTGTCGTGTGATTTACGCTTTACTTTGTGACAGTCATGTGACTCATTTTAACATTTTTCTTTGATGTTATTCACGATAAGCCCCGGCCTTATTCCCTGTGACAGTCATGTGATTCATGCTAAGACCCACCCTCTTTCTCTGCAACAGTACACTTTCTCTGCAACAGTCATGTGATTCTCCCTAATCCCGCCCCCTTTCTCTGCAACAGTCATGTGATTCACTCTAATCCCGCCCCCTTTCTCTGCAACAGTCATGTGATTCACTCTAATCCCCGCCCCCTTTTTCTGCAACAGTCATGTGATTCACCCTAAGCCCCGGCTCTTTCTCTGCAACGTCATGTGATTCACCCTAAGTCCCGCCCCCTTTCCACTGTCATGTGATTCACCCTAAGTCCCACCCTTTTTCTCTGCGACAGTCATGTGATTCACCTTAAATCCCGCCCCCTTTCTCTGCAACAGTCATGTGATTCACCCTAAGTTCCACCCCTTTCCATTGCAACAGTCATGTAATTCACCCTAATCCCCACCCCCTTTCCTCTTTCCTCTTTCCCCTGGAACATTCGTAATTCACACTAATCCCCGCCCCCCTTTCCTCTGCAACAGGCATGTGACTCACCCTAATCCCCGCCCCCTTTCTCTGCAACAGTCGTGTGATTCACCCTAAGTCCTGCCCCTTTTCCCTCTTCGACAGTCATGTGATTCACCCTAATGTCCCGCCCCCTTTCCTCTGCGACAGTCATGTAATTCACCCTAAACCCCGCCCCCTTTCCTCTGCGACAGTCATGTAATTCATCCTAAGCCCCACCCCCTTTCCTCTGCGACAGTCATGAGATTCACCCTAATCCCCGCCCCCTTTCCTCTGCAACAGTTATATGACTCACCCTAAGCCCCGCCCCTTTAGCTCTGGGACAGTCATGTGATTCACCCTAAGCCCCGCCCTTTTCGCTGCAACAGTCATGTGGTTCACCCTAAGTCCCGCCCCCTTTCTTTGCAGCAGTCATGTGATTCACCCTAAGCTCCGCCCCCTTTCTGTTCCAACAGTCATGTAATTTACCCTAAGCTCCCCCCATTTCCTCTGCGACAGTCATGTGATTCACCCTGAGTCCCGCCCCTTTTTCCTTTGGGACAGTTATGTGATTCATCCTAAGTCCCACCCCCTTTCCTCTGCTACAGTCATGTGATTCACCCTAAGCTCCACTCCCTTTCCTTAGCGACAGTCATGTGATTCACCCTAAACCCCGACCCTTTCCTCTGGGACAATCATGTGATTAATCCTAAATCCCACCCCCTTTCCTCTGCGACAATCACGTGATTCACCCTAAGTCCCGCCCCCTTTTCTCTGCAACAATCATGTGTTTCACCCTGTCCCGCCCACTTTCTCTGCAACAGTCATGTGATTCACCTTAATTCCGCCCCCTTTCTTCTGCAACAGTCATGTTATTCACCCTAAGTCCCACCCCCTTTCCGTTCCAACAGTCATGTGATTCACCCTAAGTCCCACCCCCTTTCCGTTCCAACAGTCATGTGATTCACCCTAAGTCCCGCCCCCTTTCCGTTCCAACATTAATTTAATTCACCCTAAGCCCCTCCCCCTTTCCTCTGTGACAGTCATGTGATTCACCCTAAGCCCCGCCCCCTTTCTCTGCAACAGTCATGTGGTTCACCCTAAGTCCCGCCACCTTTCCTCTGTCATGCGATTCACCCTAAGCCCCGCCCCTTTTCCCTCTGGGACAATTATGTGATTCATCCTAAATCCCATCCCCTTTCCTCTGCGACAGTCTTGTGATTCACCCTAAGCTCCACCCCCTTCCCAACAGTCTTGTGATTCACCCTAAGTTCCGCCCCTTTCCTCTGTGACAGTCATGAGATTCACCCTAATCCCCGCCCCCTTTCCTCTGCAACAGTTATATGACTCACCCTAAGCCTGGGACAGTCATGTGATTCACCCTGAGTCCCGCCCCTTTTTCCTTTGGGACAGTCATGTAATTTGTGACCCTAATCCCGCCCCCTTTCGCTGCAACAGTCATGTAATTCACCCTAATCCTGCCCCCTTTCTCTACAACAGTTATGTGATTCACCCTAAGTCCCGCCCCCTTTCCTCTGTGACAGTCATGTGACTCATCCTAATCCCCGCCCCCTTTCCTCTGCAACAGTCATGTGACTGGCACAAGGAGTCACCTTTGGTTGGTGGGGTTCGAACCCAGGTCCCCCGCGTGAAAAACAGATAACTTACCAGATGAGCTAGTCTAGAAGATACAATACACATCAACATCACAAAGTAAGGTCCTCGACTCCTGAGTCCACTGCGGAATCTTCACTCTGCCACAATATATATCCAAAAAATATATTATACAAACATCCAGTGTCCTCGATCGCTTACTTCCTTTGTTGTATACCAAGGTAAACTGCGTAAATAAAGCCAGTGTGGCTACAAAAGTGTTCACAGGTTGTTGTTTGTTTTTTTTCAGAAAACGACGTTAGCATTAATTAGCGCCTTATGCATACATTGTTAATTAACTGCAGTGGCGTTGATGCTAAAAAATGTAGGCGCCAATGTTTGTGACCACTCGTAATGTCACACTAACCTTATTAGCAGGAAAAAGCCGGAGAAAGTCCGCCAGTATAAGGCGCTAACTAATGGTAATATCTCGTTTTCTGAAAAATAAAAAGTGTTATCTATGCAATTTACCTTGGTATACAACTTATACAAAAGGTTAATAATGCACATCATAATATCACATAAAGGTAACGTACTGTCTGAATTTTCCATATTTCAATATTTCATATTTAGCCGTTACCACAGTGACCCCGGTCCCCTCTAGCCCCGCCTCCTGCTGTATTGAGACAAACTTGTCGCAATGAATGTCTCAAAACTCATGAAACCGTACTTTTGAGTAAAACGATATTTGTAAGAGTAAAACGATATTTGTAAGCATAAAACCAAATTTGTAAGTGAAAAGCAATATTTGTAAGTGTAGAAAACATGTTTTTGTATTTATCAGTGTACAAATCAACATTTACACATTCAACCTTTTTTGAATAATTGTACCTTAATAATACGCAGATACACATACACACACACAGACATGCGCGCGCACACACACACACAGAGACTCACGCATACACAGACAAGCACACCCCCACACACAGACATGCACACCCCCACGCACACACATACACACACACATACACCCCCGTACAGGTGAAGTGTCCCTGTACACACACACACGCAGTCACACATACATACATAGGTGAAGTGTCCCTGTCTCTCTCTCTCTCTCTCTCACTCTCACACACACACACACACCCCCACACACACCCCCACACACACACAGTTGAAGCGTCTCTGTCTCACACACACACACAGTCACACACACACAGGTGAAGTGTCCCTGTCTGTGTGTGTGTATATGTGTGTGTGTGTATATCTGTGTGTGTATATATGTGTGTGTGTGTATATATATGTGTGTGTGTGTGTGTAGGGGTGTGGGTGGGGGTGTGTGTGTGTGTGTATCGGGGTGTGTGTGTGTGTGTGTGTGAGAGAGAGAGAGAGAGAGAGACAGTTACACTTCTCCTGTAGATGTGTGTATGTGTATGTGTGTGTATATGTGTATATATGTGTGTGTGTGTGAGAGAGAGAGACCATTACACTTCTCCTGTAGGGGTGTGTGTGTGTATGTCTGTGTATATGTGTGTGTGTGTGTGTATATCTGTGTGTGTGAGAGAGAGAGACAGTTACACTTCTCCTGTAGATGTGTGTATGTGTATATGTGTATATATGTGTGCATGTGTGTGTACAGGGACACCTCACCTTTACGTGTGTGTGTGGTCTGTGTTTTTCTCGTTTCAGTTTCAGATTCTCTTGGACAAACGTGTCGCTCGTTGCCGCGGTGATCGACCTCAGACAGATCCATGTTTCAAACATGGACAACTTCAGCTTCAGCGTCAACAAAACTGCCCCGAGGAGAAGAAAGAAGAAGAAACACGACTTCAGAACAAACAGGGAAGTGCTTCAAAATGCACCGATTATCACTTTAAAGATGCATTATGGAACTTTTCTGCTGTGTGGAGGGAAAGAAGAAAGAAAGGAAGACTGGGAGTGGGAGAGAGGGAATAAGAGAGAGGGAGACAGAGAAGGGAAGAAGAGGGAGAGGGAGGAAAGAGGAGAAAGAAAAGGGGAAACAGAAAAGAGAAATTAGAAAGAGGGAGGGGGGAGTGGAGAGAAAACGAGAGAGAGTGTGAAGCAAGGAAAGAGGGTGATGAGAGAGAAAAGAAGAGATTAAGAAGGGGGAAGAGGGAGAAATGGGGAATAAAAACTAAGAAAAGTAAAGGAGAGATGTGTAAGAAGAGAGAGAGAGAGAAGTTTTTTGTGGTTACATGTTCTCCCTGTGGTACTGTGGCAGAGTGGTTAGCCCATGTTTAGTCCATGTTCTAGTCCTGGTTTAGTCCATGTTTAGACCTGGTTTAGTCCATGTTTATTCCTGGTTTAGTCCAGGTTTAGACCTGGTTTAGTCCATGTTTAGACCTGGTCTAGTCCATGTTTAGACATGGTTTAGTCCATGTTTAGTCCTGGTTTAGTCCAGGCTTAGTTCATGTTTAGGCCTGGTTTAGTTCATGTTTAGTCCTGGTTTAGTCCAGGTTTAGACCAGGTCTAGTCCAGGTTTAGACCAGGTCTAGTCCAGGTTTTGACCAGGTCTAGTCCAGGTATTGTCCTGGTCTAGTCCTGGTCTAGTCCTGGTCTAGTCCTGGTCTAGTCCTGGTTTAGACCTGGTTTAGACCTGGTCTAGTCCAGGTTTAGACCTGGTTTAGACCTGGTCTAGTCCATGTTTAGACCTGGTCTAGTCCAGGTCTAGTCCTGGTTTAGACCTGGTTTAGACCTGGTCTAGTCCAGGTTTAGTCCAGGTTGTGGGGTAGATTCCTGTGTGTGGTCAGGAGATGATCACAGTGGGACCTGAAGTGAGTCCAAACCAATGAGGCGTTTCATTGGCTCCTCACAGCAGGACGTCTACAGTTACATCTGCTACTGCAAGGACTACTACTACTGCTACTACTACTACTGCTGCTACTACTGAGATAATACACAGAATACTACTACTACTACATATACCACTACTATTGTTACCACAACTTCAAATATGACTCCAAACTCTCCTGCAGTTAGTGTTTATGAACCGTCTGAAGATGCACATGGCAGAGCGGATCGATGAACGTGATTGGAGGAGGAGGGGCAGGGGGCGGGGCCGAGCACAGTGGGAGAGGAAGGGGGAGGGGCTTCAAAGAGCCGCAACTGTCACCTGGTCCGAGCCGAGTGTACATGTTTTTTGGGGTTTTTTTTCGTCTTTGTGATGAAGGTTTAGTGCAGTTCTGAAACTATAACAATTCGATACTTTGATACTAAGGACAAGACTTGATACTCAAAACCGATTCTGATACCGCAATGACGATATAAACAATTTTTTTTCGATATTTGAAGGTGATTTTTGACATTAAATGGTCGTACTTTCTTGGGTCCATGGGTGTATACTTGTCCATGGGTCTTATACTTGTGAAAGATCCAGCTCCACATCAGTCTAACGCTTCAGTCTAAAGCTTCAGTCTAACGCTTCAGTCTAACGCTTCAGTCTAACGCTTCAGTCTAACGCTTCAGTCTAAAGCTTCAGTCTAACGCTTCAGTCTAAAGCTTCAGTCTAACGCTTCAGTCTAACGCTTCAGTCTAAAGCTTCAGTCTAACGCTTCAGTCTAAAGCTTCAGTCTAACGCTTCAGTCTAACGCTTCAGTCTAAAGCTTCAGTCTAAAGCTTCAGTCTAACGCTTCAGTCTAAAGCTTCAGTCTAACGCTTCAGTCTAAAGCTTCAGTCTAAAGCTTCAGTCTAAAGCTTCAGGTTCAGTCCAGTGAACGTGACTTTTTAGTATTAATACTGCTCAGATGAGTATCTAGTTTCAATACTAGTTTATATCAATTACTATCTGATTTTTGGTTCAGTTCTGTTCTAGCCCCATTGTTTAGTCTTGGTTCAGTCCTGGTTCAGTCCTGGTTCAGTCCTGGTTTAGTCCTGGTTTAGTCCTGGTTTAGTCCTGGTTCAGTCCTGATTTAGACCCAGTTTAGTCCTGGTTCAGTCCTGGTTCAGTCCTGGTTCAGTCTTGGCTGCACATTTTCAACACTATTTACTGATAACAGTTGTCCCAGAAAGTCTCATAATATTTC
This sequence comes from Periophthalmus magnuspinnatus, assembly GCF_009829125.3. Classification (NCBI taxonomy): domain Eukaryota; kingdom Metazoa; phylum Chordata; class Actinopteri; order Gobiiformes; family Gobiidae; genus Periophthalmus; species Periophthalmus magnuspinnatus. The sequence goes on from NC_047144.1 coordinate 23,709,960, forward strand.
ATTTCATTTTAAATTTTTTATTCCACATTTGTCTCAGTTTTATCTTCTGTTTTTTTGTCTCTGCTCTATTTTATTTTTTATTTTTATTTGTTTTGTCAGATATTTAAAGCTGTAGTCTGGAAATAGTCACGTCTAATTTTGACATTTTAACCCCAACACCCCGAACCGCCACCTTAACGTGGTGGAGGGGTTTGAGCACCCGAATGATCCTGGGAGCTATGTTGTCGGGGGCTTCATGCCCCTGGTAGGGTCACCCATGGCAAACAGGTCCTGGGAGACGGGTCTGACTAAGAGCGGTTCAGAAGCCCATCATGGAAAGTAAAAGATCAAGGCCAGTTACGTCGCCCGGACTGGCGTTACCGGGGCCCCACCCTGGAGCCAGGCCTGGGGTGGGTGCTCGGCAGCGAGCGCCTGGTGGCCGGGCCTTTCCCCACGGGGCCCGGTCGGGCCCAGCCCGAAGAAACGACGTGGGGCCTTCCTCCCGTGGACCCACCACCTGCGGGAGGAGCCATGAGGGGCGGGTGCGGAGAGATCCGGGTAGCAGTCGAAGGCGGGGACCTCGACGACCGGATCTCCGGACATGGAGACTAGCTCTGGGGACATGGAATGTCACCTCGCTGGGGGGGAAGGAGCCTGAGCTTGTGCGGGAGGTTGAGCGTTACCGGCTAGATATAGTCGGCCTCACCTCCACGCACAGCTTGGGCTCTGGAACCCATCTTCTTGAGAGGGGTTGGACTCTCCATTTCTCTGGCGTTGCCCGCGGGGAGCGGCGGCGAGCTGGTGTGGGCTTGCTCATTGCCCCACAGCTCAGCCGCTGCGTGTTGGGGTTCACTCCGGTGAACGAGAGGGTCGCGTCCCTGCGCCTTCGGGTCGGGGACAGGTCTCTCACTGTTGTGTCGGCCTACGGGCCAAACAGCAGTGCAGAGTACCCGGCCTTCTTGGAGCCCCTGGGAGGGGTACTAGACAGTGCACCAACCGGGGACTCCGTTGTTCTCCTGGGGGACTTCAACGCCCATGTGGGTAACGACAGTGACACTTGGAGGGGCGTGATTGGGAGGAACGGCCTCCCCGATCTGAACCCGAGCGGTGTTTTGTTATTGGACTTCTGTGCTAGTCACAGCTTGTCCATAACAAACACCATGTTCGACCACAAGGGTGTCCATCGGTGCACATGGCACCAGGACACTCTAGGTCGGAGGTCGATGATCGACTTTGTTGTCGTGTCATCTGACCTCCGACCGCGTGTCTTGGACACTCGGGTGAAGAGAGGGGCTGAGCTGTCAACTGATCACCACCTGGTGGTGAGTTGGATCCGCTGGCGGAGGAGGAAGCCGGACAGACCTGGCAGGCCCAAGCGTATTGTGAGGGTCTGCTGGGAACGTCTGGCGGAGCCCTCTGTCAGGGGGGTCTTCAACTCCCACCTCCGAGAGAGCTTCTCCCTGATCTCGGGGGAGGTTGGAGACATGGACTCCGAGTGGGCCATGTTCTCCACCTCTATTGTTGATGCGGCTGCTCGTAGCTGTGGTCGTAAGGTCTGTGGTGCTTGTCGCGGCGGCAATCCCCGAACCCGGTGGTGGACACCGGAAGTAAGGGATGCCGTCAAGCTGAAGAAGGAGTCCTATCGAGCCTTGTTGGCTCGTGGGACTCCTGAGGCAGCTGATGAGTACCGGCAGGCCAAGCGTGCCGCGGCTCGGGCAGTCACAGAGGCAAAAACTCGGGGTTGGGAGGAGTTCGGGGAGGCCATGGAGGAGGACTATCGGACGGCCTCAAAGAGATTCTGGCAAACCGTCCGACGCCTCAGGAGGGGAAAGCAGTGCTTCACCAACACTGTTTACAGTGCGGGTGGAGAGCTGCTGACCTCAACTGGGGATGTTGTCGGGCGGTGGAAGGAATACTTTGAGGATCTCCTCAATCCCACTGTCACGTCTTCCGAGGAGGAAGCAGAAACTGGGGACCCAGAGGCGGACTCGTCCATCACCCTGGCTGAAGTCACTGAGGTGGTTGGCAAGCTCCTCGGTGGCAAGGCTCCGGGGGTGGATGAGATCCGTCCTGAGTACCTCAAGTCTCTGGATGTTGTGGGACTGTCTTGGCTGACACGTCTCTGCAACATCGCGTGGCGGTCGGGGACAGTACCTGTGGAATGGCAGACCGGGGTGGTGGTCCCTCTGTATAAAAAGGGGGACTGGAGGGTGTGTTCCAATTACAGGGGAATCACACTCCTCAGCCTTCCCGGTAAGGTCTATTCCAGGGTGCTGGAGAGGAGAATCCGACCGATAGTCGAACCTCGGATTCAGGAGGAGCAGTGTGGTTTTCGTCCTGGTCGTGGAACACTGGACCAGCTCTATACTCTCCATCGGGTCCTCGAGGGCTCATGGGAGTATGCCCAACCAGTCCACATGTGTTTTGTGGATCTGGAGAAGGCATTCGACCGTGTCCCTCGTGGTGTCCTTTGGGGGGTGCTCTGGGAGTATGGGGTCCGGGGCTCTTTGCTAAGGGCTGTCCGGTCCCTGTATGACTGGAGCAGGAGCTGTGTTCGCATTGCCGGCAGTAAGTCAGACCTGTTCCCAGTGCATGTTGGACTCCGCCAGGGCTGCCCTTTGTCACCGGTTCTGTTCATTATATTTATGGACAGAATTTCTAGGCGCAGTCAGGGGCCGGAGGGGGCCTGGTTTGGGAACCACAGGATTTCATCTCTGCTGTTTGCAGATGATGTTGTCCTGATGGCTTCTTCGAGCCAGGACCTGCAGCAGGCACTGGGGCGGTTTGCAGCCGAGTGTGAAGCGGCTGGGATGAGAATCAGCTCCTCCAAATCCGAGGCCATGGTTCTCGACCGGAAAAAGGTGGTTTGCTCTCTCCGGGTGGGTGGTGAGTCTCTGCCCCAAGTGGAGGAGTTCAAGTATCTCGGGGTCTTGTTCACGAGTGAGGGAAGGATGGAGCGGGAGATTGACAGGCGGATCGGTGCAGCGTCTGCAGTGATGCGGTCGCTGTATCGGTCCGTTGTGGTAAAGAAGGAGCTGAGCCGGAAGGCGAAGCTCTCGATTTACCGGTCAATCTACGTTCCTACCCTCACCTATGGTCATGAGCTTTGGGTAATGACCGAAAGGACAAGATCGCGGATACAAGCGGCTGAAATGGGCTTCCTCCGCAGAGTGGCCGGGCGCACCCTTAGGGATAGGGTGAGGAGCTCGGTCACACGGGAGGAGCTCGGAGTAGAGCCGCTGCTCCTACACGTTGAGAGGAACCAGCTGAGGTGGCTCGGGCATCTGCTCAGGATGCCTCCTGGACGCCTCCCTAGGGAGGTGTTCTGGGCATGTCCCACCGGGAGGAGGCCCCGGGGAAGACCCAGGACACGCTGGAGGGACTATGTCTCTCGGCTGGCCTGGGAACGCCTTGGGGTCCCACCGGAGGAGCTGGAGGACGTGTCCGGGGTGAGGGAAGTCTGGGAGTCCCTGCTTAGACTGCTGCCCCCGCGACCCGGCCCCGGATAAGCGGAAGAAAATGGATGGATGGATGGATAACCCCAACACAAAGTAAAAGGCAGAGAAAACAACATTTAAGCACAAGATTATGAGTACAAGTAGTCGTAGTATAAGTACAAGTACTAGTCGTCGTGTGGGACCATAAAATCTCTCCCTGTTTCAGTTTCAGAGTCTCACAGCAGCAGTAATGTGGGTCTTTTGTTTCTCCTGTTTTATCGACTCTCCTGTTGTAGTCGTGGTCTGGCAGGGGAGCGCTTTTGTTTATCGACTCTCTCTCTTTCTCTCTTTCTCCCTTTCTCTCTCTTTCTCTCTCTTCCTCCCTCTCTTTCCCTCCATCTCTTTCCCTCCCTCCTGTTGTGTTGGTTTGATCTGTGGAGCGTGTTGCTTCGATGAGCCGTTTCATTGGGTTTAACAAAGCGGAGCGTGCCAACAACTGTCAGCGCCGCCCGCCCCTCCTGCGCCCGCCCCTCCTGCACCCGCCCCTCCTGCACCCGCCCCTCCCCAGCACCTCCCCAGACGCCTCCTCTGCCGCCGCTACCCCTCCTTTTACCCACCTCCTCCTTCATCTTCCTCCTCTTCCTCCAAACTCAGGCTCAAACCTTTAGAAACTGGTACTTTGATACTTATCCATAGCCACAGTCGCCCCGGGACGGGGATTTTTTCAAGTATCACATGAAAAAATCAGCTTAAAGTCCTGGTTTAAAAATGTACTTCAAATCTGCGTGAAATACTTTTACTTTTTACTCTTTGAGGACGTAGAAAGCTTCAAAAGTATCGATTTTCAGGAAGATTTATGCTGAATTTTGTCCAACGGAAAGTGAATTGTTTTTTTCTTTGCTGTTGCTTGACATTTGTCTATTTTTTTTTTTTTGCTCAAATTATGAAAATGGTTAAAATACAATACAAAATATTTTTTCTTTTCAGATTTTTAAAAAAAAAAATCTTTTTATTAAAGTTTTAAATAGGTAAAGAAAATATATATATATAACAATAATAATAATAGTAACATGACAATAATGGAATTAATATATAAAGTATTTACATAAAGAAGGCAATAGACCTGTAATAAAATAAATAAAAATAAAATAAATAGAAAAAATAAAATAATTAATTAAAATGTTTTTTAAAAAGGGAAAGGTGGGGTTCAGGTAACATACTGTCAAAGTATTTCAGAAACACATCCCGTCAAGTGAAAAATGGCCACTTTCAAATTATTTTCTAGCTGTACATGTTTTATTATTTTATACAATAGATTAATATATATTTGAGTTTTTTTTGTTTCTAATTCAATAAAATAAATCTTCTCGCCAATAATGTTTCAAATTTGACAAATGATTTTTATTCATTCTGAAGATTTGCAGTAACAGGATCCACCAAACAGAACGTTTCAGTCTTTTTCTGTTTACTTCATCATGTCTCGCTGTTATTAGACCTGCTATTGTTGTGTCGTTGAGCAAGACACTTCACCCACACGGCCTGTGTTTGTACAGGAGAAAAACGGTTTATTTGTGGGAAGTTTATTCAGAAGAAAGAGACGAGGTTGTCGGTTTGAATCCCGCTCTCGACATAAATATCAGCAGAGCATTCAGACAGACTGGGTCACAGGCTGATGGTGCGATTCCAGACGACGTTTCCCACCAGAGCTCACACCGAGGCCAGGACATGATTAAACTAAGAACAGACTCAAGTGTCATCTGCAGCAGTGACTCCAGATTACTCCAGACCTCAGGACTCCTCTCCTGTGTCCTCCTCCCCTCTGTCCTCCTCCCCTCTGCCCTCGTCTCCTATGTCCTTCTCTGCTGTGTCCTCCCCTCTGTCCTCCTCTCCTGTGTCCTCCTCTCCTGTGTCCTCCTCTCCTCTTGTCCCCCTCTCCTGTGTCCTCCTCTCCTCTTGTCCTCCTCTCCTGTGTCCCCCTCCCCTCTGTCCTCCTCTCCTCTTGTCCTCCTCTCCTCTGGTCTCCTCTCCTTTTGTCCTCCTCCCCTCTGTACTCCTCCCCTGTGTCCCCCTCCCCTGTGTCCTCCTCTCCTGTGTCCTCCTCTCCTCTTGTCCTCTCCTCTGGTCTCCTCTCCTGTGTCCTCCTCCCCTCTGTCCTCCTCTCCTCTTGTCCTCTCCTCTGGTCTCCTCTCCTGTGTCCTCCTCTCCTGTGTCCTCCTCTCCTCTGTACTCCTCCCCTGTGTCCTCCTCCCCTGTGTCCCCCTCCCCTCTGTACTCCTCCCCTGTGTCCTCCTCTCCTGTGTCCTCCCGCTTGTCTCTAATTCCCTTTTGATGAACTTGGTCAAAGCCCCCGCGGGCCCGCACACACGACCCCACACACGACCCTGTCCACGCCCCCAAACCCGCGCTACTTAAACTCCACAAACTCGTCCAGAGGAGCAGAGTTTTGGAGCAGAGTTTTACAGAAGATGCCTCTGATCACCGCGGATCCACAGGAGCAGAGAGGCGCACCCGGGCCAGAGCGCGTCAAACCCGGGCCAGAGCGCGTCAAACCCAGGCCAGAGCGCGTCAAACCCGGGCCAGAGCGCGTCAAACCCGGGCACGAGACCAGACAGGCCTCGCCTTCTGCGCACGCGGTGGTGGAGCTTCGACTCGGAGACGGATCTCTGCACTACCTCTGCACAGTACGTAGAGTCACAGGATGTTTCACTCATGGGACTCATGTTTATATCCTTAGAGTTTAGGAACATTTTATTTGGATTTTTTTTTTTACTTTTTCAGCCAAAACAGAGTAGACATTAGAGGTGAAGAAATACTCAGTTGTCTTAGATACAGAGGTAAAATTTTACTCAAGTAAAAGTATCACATGGAAAAATCTACTTTAGTGAAAGTATTTAAATATCCGTTTAAAAATGTACTTTAAGAGTAAAAAGTAAAAGTTCATTTATTAAAGTGTAAAATGCAGTGATACAAATAAAAAAATTACAAATATTTTGGTCACAGTAAAAATACAAATAAACACAAATAATGTCTTAATTTTTCTCATGAATTTTGTGGATTTATTTGTGTTTGCTCAAAGCTGAGAAAACTTCAATCGGGATCTTTCCACGAACATAGTAAAAAATAACCCGTTTAATCATATGAAAAGTACTTTTTACTTTTCAGACTAGTCCAAACATGCAGTGGAGTAGAAAGTACAAATACTGCTCTTAGATGTATTTGAGTAAAAGTCAAAAAGTATCTGCTGTAAAATGTACTTAAGTGAAGCACAGATACTTAAATATTCTACTTAAATACAGCACTTTACTACAGTACAAACTGTGCAGGTATAACAGTGGAGGAAGGGAAGTGCAAGTATCGATTATAATATTAAAATTAGTCGGTTAATTGAAGTTAAGGTGTAATGCATTGAGTGGGTTGACAGTATTTGGTTTTGTTTGAGTGAGATCTGTGTTTTTTGTGACTTTGTGAAGCTTAAATCTGAATGAGTCTTAGCTCCAGCACAGCCCTGACTCCTCTCTCCCCGCAGCCGGACACAGGCGCCTTGGAGCGGGCGCAGAGGCGGAGGAGACTCGCCGCAAACGCCCGGGAGAGGAGGAGGATGCTCGGCTTAAACGTGGCCTTTGACCGGCTCCGGAGCGTCATCCCGAACCTGGAGAGCGACAAGAAGCTGTCCAAGTCCGAGACGCTGCAGATGGCGCAGATTTACATCGCCACATTGAGCGAGCTGCTCCAGGAGGGACCCCCGGGGCTCAGAGCGCACACGCCGGCCACAGCGCACCATCACCCCGCTGAGCTCCTGGAGGAACGACACAGTGGGAACGCGTGGGAAAGAAGCAGCGGCAGCAAGTGACTCTGGGCAAATACTGTCAATGTGAATTTACTTTGAATTTTGTTATTTAATTTTGAAATTTAAAGGGCTCATATTACACAAAACTGACACTTGTGAACTTTAAATCGTGTTCTAATGCTGTTACTTCATCAAAAACAGGCCTGGAGTTGTGTTTTGTTTCACTTACACATGTTTGAGTAACTTTTTATTATTAGTCTGTCACATCTCCAAACCTCAAAATGCTCCTTTCCACCTTGTGATGTCATCCAGTGGTAGTTTTCAAGTTACACAGCGACACAACAGCCTCCTTTTAATTTTAATTCAGTGGTAGATTTGGCAATTCCACGTCTGAAATTGTCCAAATGATTCTCGGGAAGATATACGGAGTTTAAAAACACAGTGGAGCACTTCCTGTATCGCCACATGATGACATCACAAGGTGGAACAGAGTGTTTTCTGTTTGAGAAAATGAAACAAAACACAACTCCAGGTCTGTTTGTAATGAAAAAACACAACAGAAATCATAAACTAGAGTAAAATGAGCCCTTGAGAAGAGTCGACATGTTTTTTTTTAGCTCTACTGAAAATCTGCTTTGCACTGAACTGAAGGAGAACACAGGGTCTTTGTCTAAAACTGTGTGAACCAAATGGACAAATATCCAAAGTCCAGAATCGTTCACTCTTAATTTATAAAAACCCACATCAGTTTGTTCCTTCTGAAAGAAACTGTATTTTTTATAATAAATTCCTAAAATATATGAATGAGTTTTTGTTTACAAGCCTTTATTTTTTTAATAGTTTGGAATCAAATCTTCAACATTTTTGCGACACACAATTGTTTTAAAGATGATTCTCTATAGTTTGTCTGAATGTCTCACAGTATAGTCTGGAGTTTAATGCCCTACTGTGGAGCATCCCAGGTAAAACATCTCTATGGAGACAAGCAGGTGGCAGACCCTACGCTAGAAAAGTTACATAGTGCGCATTAAAAGACGGACTAAACACTTTCAAAAAGAGCTGCAAAACTGAGCAGTAACTGGAGGAGTAAAGGGGAGAGAGAGGGAGGAGGAGGGGCGGGGTCTGGAGGAGTAAAGGGGAGAGGGAGGAGGAGGGGCAGGGTCTGGAGGAGTAAAGGGGAGTGAGGGAGGAGGAGGGGCGGAGTCTGGAGGCCTAAAGGGGAGAGGGAGGGGCGGGGTCTGGAGGACTAAAGGGGAGAGGAAGGGAGGAGGAGGGGCGGAGTCTGGAGGACTAAAGGTGAGAATGAGGAGAAGGAGGGGCGGGGTCTGGAGGACTAAAGGGGAGACAGAGAGGAGGAGGGGCAGGTTCTGGAGGACTAAAGGGGAGAGTGAGGGAGGAGGAGGGGCGGGGTCTAGAGGAGTAAAGGGGAGTGTAAGGTTGGAGGAGAGGCGGGGTCTGGAGGACAAAAGGGGAGACAGAGAGGAGGAGGGGCAGGTTCTGGAGGACTAAAGGGGAGAGGGAGGGAGGAGGAGGGGCGGGGTCTAGAGGTATAAAGAACAGTGTGATTGGTCTAATCGGTGTCCACACTTCAAACTCCGCCCCTGCAGTCAGGTGTTTGTAATCAGCAGTTTTTTGTGATGTTACCAACTGCTTGAAATTGCAGAGGCCACTGAAGGCAGCACAAACTTAGATTCAAGCTTTTTTTTTTTTTTTTTTTACCAGAAAGTAGAATCGAAACATTGGATTTCATTATTAATTCCACTTTAACCTTTAACTCAGATAAAGATAAACATTCACTTAAATCCCAAATCTGGAAAATTGACAGATCCAAAAAAATCCACACAGGCAAATACTGAAAGTAGCAATTTTTTTATTATTTTAAAATTATGTACAAATAACGCCCACTCTGTCCGAAACAAACCTCACGTTTTTTTACAAAAGGAAAAAAATACAAAGTCCCATTGAAAAGTCTGAACTCTGTCCCGCTCCCGTCGCTGCTCGGATCCTCGGAACGCAAAGGTTTATTTACAGAAAAAACTATGTACAAAAGCGTCAGTAACGCGCCGTAAACGTCTAACGAGGAGTGTGGAGAGTTACAAGAACATTTAAACTAAAATGTGATTGAAATGACATCAAGATTTGAACAAGAAACGCCACCGGCAAGTCAGATCCAAATCTCTCGGAAAACTGGTAAAAGCATCAAACGAACCTTAAAAGACCCATATTACGCCATTTTCTGATCTATTTTATTATGTTTCCTCTCCAAAAACAAACCTGGACTTGTGTTTTGTTTCATTCACACATGTTCTTCTCTCAAACAGAAAACACTCCGTTCCACCTTGTGATGTCATCAAGTGGTAAAACAGGAAGTGCTCTACTACGTTTCTAAACTCCACACAATTTCACTAGAATCATTTGGATCATTTCACTCCTGGAATTGGCAAGCTCTCCTAAACAAAAGGTAAAAAATGTCACTGTTAAAACTTGGAAGACTACCACTTGATGACATCACAAGGTGGAATAGAGCATTTTGAGGTTTGTAGATGTTACAGACGAATAATAAAGTGTGACTCAAACATGTGTGAATCAAACAAAACACGCTAGAGCAGTCTGTTTTTGAGGAGGAAACGACATTATAACGTGACGCAAAATTGACTCTTGTGAGCATTAAGTAATATCGGACTTTTAACAAATTATTTTAAAGCGAGCCACAATTTTCTTGACAAATGGCAGAAGAAAATTTAAATGACCAAATTGAAACGAGCTCAAGTTATCGGCCAAACTAGTTTTCTGTCTTGATTTGGAGCTCAAAAATACAATTTAAATATATTATGTTTCAAGTGCTAGCTCAGTTTTAAACAGTTAACCATTTCACCAATGCAATTTTGAATTTTTAATCATATAAAATTTATCGAAACAATTTGAAATCCAAAACACTACACATGTTAACTTTTTAATTTTTTTTACTTCTAGCACATTCATTTTAAAATCCATTTCACAATTTATTAACAGCGAAACAAACCTCTATTTTTGTCCCGTTTTAAACACCATCCCCCTGACAGATTTGGATCAAAACAAAATAGTGGACTTCAGGGGCATTTTCACAGCTCATTTCATAAAGTAATGGAAACATTCTTTGTAGGTTTTTTGTGTTGTTATGGTATTACGGTGTGGTGCTTTAAACGAGCAAAGAAACGAAGCTAAAAATTCACAAATCGGTTTTAAAATAACGATACGATTGGTCAATGATGGAAATGTGAGAAGTGCTTTGGTTGAAATGTTTAAAAGGTCCTTTATTACTCTTGTGAGCTTTAAGTCGTGTTATAATGTTGTTAGCGCCTCAAAAACAGACCCGGAGTTGTTTCGTCTACATCTCCAAAGCTCAAAACGCTCTGTTCCACCTTGTGATGTCATCAAGTGGTAGTTTTTTTTTTTTTAAGTGAACAGCTACGTTTTGCGTTTAGTTCAGTAGAAATTGGTCACTCCAGCTCTGAAACTATCCAAATGATTCTAGTGAAGATGTGTGGAGTTTAAAAACACAGTGGAGCACTTCCTGTATTGCCACATGTTGACATCACAAGGTGGAACAGAGCGTTTTTTTGTTCAAGAGAAGAAGTTCCATGTTTGAGATGAGGAAACAACATTATAACAGATCAGAAAATGGCGTAATATGAGCCCTTTAAATGGTGCGGAGTGTGAGCTGTGGAAACGCCAGTTAACGGAACGTAGAGTGAAAATCGTTTTGTCGATAAACTTCGTCTGAGAAACATGACTTAAAAAAATTCAGGATAAAAGGTTGTTGTTTTTTTCAGCAGTGCTCCAGGTAGTCGATGATTCGGGAGATGGACTTCTGCCCCGTGGTCCCGACGTCACACTGAAAATCAAACAAGAAACGGTCACTTTAGTCCAGCTGCAGAGACCAGAGGGTCTATGTGGAACTCTACGGGAGATTCACCACTTCTGGTAAAAACTTCTGATCCACAAATGTTGAACCTTCTTATTATTATATATTATTTGGGATTGACTCCACAAACTCATCACGTTAATCTTACGGTTTAAAGTCCTTTCGCCTGACGACAATCACGTCTTTGAATAATGGCACCACTTTCTAAAGCTACTGTGAAAAAATCTCACTTTTGTTTATTTACACTGACAGAGAAGACGTTGAACTTTGTGCCAGTTTTTGTTTCATGTGGGCAGGTGCAGTAATGACAGAAACATTCCCCTCTGCAGTCTGACAGTGACAGGATTCTGTCTCCAGCTCAGGTTAAACTACAGCGATTACAGAAAATTGTGATGTCATGTGAACAAAACTTGCTGCAGACTTTTAGGTTTGGACCATAGACTGTGTAAAGAAGTGGACTGAGTGAGTGTGACATCGTCATTTTAAAGTTCACAGGTTTGAGAACAGACTACAGTGGTGTGAATGTCGTGTATAAATGTAAATAAAGCTTCAGCTCAGCAGAGACTCACCGTGAGGTTCATGAAGTTGAGGAACTTCTTGAGCATCTCTGTCATTATGGAGAAGTCTCCTTTGGGCAGGTTCTCCCGCACCGTCGTCACATTCATCTGAGAAGATACAAAAAATATCTTATTAAAATACAGAAACAGAATAACACATCCATAAGGATCTACACTAATATGAGGAAAGGAGACGTCAGACACAGGACTGTCCAGAGTAACAGCAGACTCTGTTTTATATTAATGTGGCTCACGGTTTATTACACCAGGAGTGTGATGCCTTAAGTACAGGGTAATGTGAGTAAATACTCACAGGGCTGAGAGTAGACCATTATAATACAGGGTAATAGTACACAGGACCGCCCCCAGAGGCCGGGTTGCAGTACATGCAGTAGTCTGTATAACCTGTATGATTAACAGGCTTTAGTGCAGTAGACTCTATAATATCAGGGGTAAATACTCACAGGACTGCCCTGGCAGAGGCAGCCCAGCAGCAGTGCAGTGTACGAGGCCACGATGCTGTCCTCCATGTGCTTCCCTGCGTGCTGCAGAGCTGGAGACACAAAACACACGAGTCACACAGGAATAGAAACTATAGTACAGCGGGAGTACTGTTTAATGGCAGGACACTGCAGGAAATCACTCAGTTTGACTGAAACTATCAACTGGACCAAAGCAGCACAAATGTTTACTCCTCCTTGAAACTCCAACTGATTCAAATGAAAATTTCTCCATTTCTACATTAAGTCACGGCTGAGAGCTTTTTAGATCTGGTTTAGACTGATAGTAGTGACAAACCCAGGTGGTATTTGTCACAGACGTCGTATGGTGTAACATTTACAGTATTAAGAGTATTATTAACTGTCATATTTCATAAATCAGACTAAACAAACCTTTGTTGAGGTCCAGCTCCTCATCCTCCTCCTCGTTCTTCTTCTTGTCCTGTTTCTCGGGGGCGTTGTCATTGGCGTTGTCGTTGGCGTTGTCGTTGGCGACCCACTGGATCTCTCCGCCCGTTTCCTGCCACTCGCCGCTTTGGTCCAGAGGAGCTTTGGGCGCCTCTTTGATGAGGTCATCAGTCTGCGCCTCCGCTAACACCGCTGCACGTTCCCTCTGCAGGAACAACTGAGAAGGAACAGAAACACCTTTAAGTTCAACTGTTGGAGAGAGGATATTTTGATTAAAGATGAGTTTTAAAGCCATAATGACCACACCGAGATGATACTTGGTACATCAGCATGAAAAACAAAAACAGCAAATTACACACAACTGTTATCCACACGTTAAAGAGGAGGTATAACACTAAAGACTTTTTTTTTTTTTTTTTTTTAAACCATGTTATAATGTTCCCTCATCAAAAACACACTTGAAGATGTTTCAGATGTGACTCTCTCCCGGGTCCTATTCAAGCCCTTCTTACAGTTAGCAGTATGATCCTGTACAAGGCTCCGCCCACAAGCCTACATCATCCACGCTCCCACACAACAATTCTCCATAAATACACAAAACCATAAAACATAATCTAGGACAATTGGACAAAGCTGAGGCGATGTGCGGTAGTTTCATTAGCGGGATGGACTCTGATCGTGCTGTGATGTCGCTCTGAAGGGGGAGTACCTTAGCACGGGGAGCAAAGAAAGGGGGGACATGTTAATCCGTCGTTTTGGGTGAATATAGCACTTTCAAAATAATAAAATGAACCATGGTGATCTAAATACGTCATGTGTGAGCAGTTAATACCTCCTCTTTAAGTTAATCTTTACGTTCATCAGGTCATTTTAGTTTTTTCATCTTGGCTCTGTATAAACGCATTTATTGCCTGAGATTAATAAAAGTGTCTTGCTCATGGACACGTTAAGAGAGTGCACTGTTCGGAGCTGGTATTGATCTACCGGTGATGAGAAAACAGCTCTGCCATCAGCGACCACAAGGTGTAAAAAGTGAGAATGTTCAACATCAGGTCGTCACTTTTAATCATTTCAATCCAAAGACGATAAATAAAAGTCGAACTGTGGGATCCGTCCGGAGCAGATACCTGTACGAGGGCGGCGATGGCACTCAGAGTCCCGGGCCGGTCCTGGTCCTGGTGGTTGGGACCTTGGATCACGGTGGCGTCGCAGGGTCCAGCATCCAGCTCCATCTCCATCACGGCGTATCTGTTCCTCGCACTGTACTCCACCAGGTTTATGATCAGACCGAGACCCTGAGAGAAAGAGGAGAAGATGAAACATGAGGAAGACAGGAGACGATTATAACGTTTATCCATCTAAATCCAAATTATTAAAGACTCAAAAAATTCTACACAAACAGAAAATGCAGTAAAATCGGTTTGATTCCTGACGACTTTATTTCAACTATGACTGAAAAGAAAACATCCTAAAAATTGAATAGTTTTGCCTCAGTACAACAGCTCTTAGGTCAAAATGAGAGTGTGGTCTGCATCTCATTATAAAGTATTTTTAACATCCATGAACCAGAAAGTGCGCTGTTAGCATGCTAGTAGTAGTTAAGGAGAGTCACAGTGAGTATTTGTTAGGAAAGTGAAGAATACTGCAAACCATTTAGAATGAACTGGGTCTGTTTTTCAAGTTTTTAAGACAGTAAAAATCAATCTTTGTCTGGTCATTATTAACTGTGACACTCTGTTCCACCTTGTGATGTCACGTGGTAATACAGGAAGTGCTCCACTGTGTTTTTAAACTCCATACAACTTCACTAGAATCTCATTTGGATAAGTGGAGCCCTGGAAATGCCCATCTCTACTGAACTAAAAGTAAAAGGTAGACGTTAACTTGAAAACTATCACTTCATGACATCACAAGGTGGAACAGAGCTCGTTTTCACTGTTATTGTTGGACTGGGTTGTGGAGGTCACTCACCAGAACTCTGATGTCGAACCTCTGCTCCTGAGGCAGAAACTGAGGAACTTTAAGGACACAGTTCAGAGCCGTGGTGATCAGCTCGTCCTGCTCTCCTGTTTTAGTGCTGCCCCATTCTGAAAACACACAACACAGTTATACAAGACACACTCTGCCTCCTCTGCCCCATCTGACCCCACTCCTCTGCCCCATCTGACCCCACTCCTCTGCCCCATCTGACCCCACTCCTCTGCCCCATCTGATCCTCTCCTCCGCATCATCTGTCCCATCTGACCCCACTCATCATCCTCTGCCCCTCCTGTCCTCTCCTCTTCCCGTCTCCTCCTCTGCTCCCCCCATCTCCTCCTCTGCTCCCCCGTCTCCTCCTCTGCTCCCCCCGTCTCCTCCTCTGCTCTCCCCGTCTCCTCCTCTGCTCCTCCCGTCTCGTCTCCTCCTCCTCCCGTCTCGTCTCCTCCTCCTCCCGTCTCGTCTCCTCCTCCTGCCCTCTGCTCTGCCTCCCGTCTCCTCCTCCTGCCCTCTCCTCTGCCTCCCGTCTCCTCCTCCTGCCCTCTCCTCTGCCTCCCGTCTCCTCCTCCTGCCCTCTCCTCTGCCTCCCGTCTCCTCCTCCTGCCCTCTCCTCTGCCTCCCGTCTCCTCCTCCTGCCCTCTGCTCTGCCTCCCGTCTCCTCCTCCTCTGCCTCCCGTCTCCTCCTCCTCTGCCTCCCGTCTCCTCCTCCTCTGCCTCCCGTCTCCTCCTCCTCTGCCTCCCGTCTCCTCCTCCTCTGCCTCCCGTCTCCTCCTCCTCTGCCTCCCGTCTCCTCCTCCTCTGCCTCCCGTCTCCTCCTCCTCTGCCTCCCGTCTCCTCCTCCTCTGCCTCCCGTCTCCTCCTCCTCTGCCTCCCGTCTCCTCCTCCTCTGCCTCCCGTCTCCTCCTCCTCTGCCTCCCGTCTCCTCCTCCTCCCGTCTCCTCCTCCTCTGCCTCCCGTCTCCTCCTCCTCTGCCTCCCGTCTCCTCCTCCTCTGCCTCCCGTCTCCTCCTCCTCTGCCTCCCGTCTCCTCCTCCTCTGCCTCCCGTCTCCTCCTCCTCTGCCTCCCGTCTCCTCCTCTGCGTCCCCAGCCCAGTCAAAGTCGTGTAAACTCACCGTTATCGTGCGTCAGATTGAGCAGGACTCCGATGATGGCTCTCATACAGTCCTGCACAGCTTTGGCCACACTTCTCTGGGAGTTGGTTTCCCGGCTGTACGGTTGGATCATTCGCTCGCACCTCCTCAGGGCTCTGGAAATACAAGAAGATCACAATGTCAGATGCCCGTTCAGATTTCACTCTTCTCTCAAACGTTTACGTCTGTGGACAAGTTTAAAACATGCACCCGGATCAATCAATCAATACTGATGTTCGTCAGTTTTATAGATTTTTCCCTCTGAAATTTTAACCAACAAAGAACAGTTGAAATACAGATTTGAGAGCAGCAGATGTTTCTTCTGTCTCATGGTCCAGACTCGGAAATAACTCAATTTAAACCAAGTAACGGAGCACAGGCCACACAAGGAGATTATTTAAGTACAAAATATGTAGTCTCCAGTCAGCAAAAGTTATACTGTACAGTGTCCTTTTGTTTAGCTCTAGATTTTATAATTATCCCTCATTAAAAACACGCATCTGCCTCTGATTTTGGACCAAACCTCTCTGAAGTCTAAACCCACAGATGTGAGGAGTGTCTCTTTGGAACAGAACAGAACAGAGGAGGGGTCTCCAGTCTTCTGCAGTGTTCTAGGGTCTTTGGGGTCTTTGGGGTAATCGAGTTAGAGCCAGCAGCTGAAGCTAAGGCCTGGACTCGCCCTTCACAAACGCTCTTTGTCCCGACACTTCCTCCAGTTCACAAGTTTAACCAAGAGAAAGTTAAATTAGTGCTTTGAAAAAACTATTTTAAAAGGTCCTATATTACACAAAATTGACTCTTGTAGCTTTAAATCATGTTCTAATGTTGTTTCCTCCTCAAAAACAGACCTGGAGTTGTGTTTTGTTTCATTTTTTATTATTAGTCTATAACATCTCCAAAGCTCAAAGTGCTCAGTTCCACCTTGTGATGTCATCAAGTGGTAGTTTTCAAGTTCAACATCTCCGTTTACCTTCAGTTCAGCAGAGATTAGCAATTCCAAGACTGAAATGATCCAAATGATTCTAGTGAAGGTGTGTGGAGTTTAAAAACACAGTGGAGCACTTCCAGTATCACCACGTGACATCACAAGGTGGAACAGTGCGCTTTCAGTTTGAGAGAAGAACTCAATAAAATGAAAACTCTGCAGGATTTGTGTGTTAAACGTGCGAATGAAACAAAACACAAGTCCAGGTCTGTGACGAGGAAACAACATCAGAACAGATCAGAAATATAAATATAAATCTTTTAAACTTTAAATAACTCGTTTTCTTCTCCATTAACTGAAAAATGGGTTTTATTTTAATTTAATGCTAATGTTTGATGAGATGGAGAGAAATGGTAGAAATTCATATACTAAAATTTACAGGCGATATATAATGGTCGCAGCATCGGCCGATTTCGATACAGATTCGTATATATCTGTACTGGCTGATATCGAAACTCTGCTCTCATGCGATACTGATATTTTCTCCGCCGCTACCTTCTCTGTGTGCTCTCTTTGAACAGATTAAAGAGTCAAAATGGAAATAAACGAGTGTTAAATGGCTGTATCGTTCACAACTAATGCAACTAATGAGTTTATATCCCGGGATGAATACATTTTGTTATTATTTTTTACAAAAGAAAAGCTAATTTGTGATTGTAACATAAGAAAATGATCGGTTATCGGTCACAGCAGCAGGTCAAATATTGGCTCAAAAAAACAAAAACAAAAACCATAACATATCGGCTCATCTTTAACACAATTCATCCATAAAATCTGTGCTGTTTTTGACAAATCCTTTGGTATCTCCAGATCTGGTTATGATCCTGGTCCGAGTACCTCGCTGGAGTCAGTTCTTACTTGGCGGAGGAGACGATGAGGGAGGAGTCCTTGTAGGCGATGAGGTAGCCCTGGTTCTCCGGGTTATGGACCGTGACCTGAGTCCAAACAGAACAGGTGAAGCTTACGGTGGGACGGGCCCTTTCAAAATAAAAGCTCTGCGTTTTCAGACTCACGCTCTCGAGCACTCGTAGACAACGCTCCGCCCCCCACAGAGACGACACCAGCTGGTCCTCGTCCTCCTCCTCCGTCAGGTGATCCACACACTCTTTCACTGGAGAAGAAACAGAGGTGTGATTAGGCGGAACATCATGAGAACTGAACATGGACTGATGAAGAGGTGAAACGTCAATTGTGAAGAGGAAAATGTGGGAGTGACAGAGCCCAGATCTTTACTACATTTCACATACAGGAAGTGGAGGTTTGGTGCCATTGTCTGATGAAATGGAGCTCCAGGGTGAAGTTGGTGAAGGTTAAGGTTTAGTTGAGGGGCATTAAACCCACTGGAGGAAGATAACAAAGCAAAAGTAGTAAAGTACTGTATCTGTAATTTACTTAAGAACATTGTGGATAGTAAAAGCCATTCCAAAGAACTGAAAAAGCGGCTTGAATGAGCAGCAAAATGTCTTCACCCCTACAACTTTTTGTCCCATCGACAGATTTAACTTCGACTTTTACTACACTTCGACTTCACTATATTTGAGAGCAGTATCTGTACTTTCTACTCCAGGCCGAGGGGCACATTCATAGTTTGAGCAAACCAAAAATATAAAAAATAAAACCAGCTAGGCAAAAATTATCAAATTAATTGTTTCTGTTGAAAATTCAGCACAAATCTTTATCAAAATCACTATATTTGAACCTGTGTATGATCTCAAAATCTGCGTAAAATAAATTAACTTTTTCCTCTTTAAGTACATTTTTAAACAGGTACTTTAATATTTTTAGTTTTCTTGAGTATTTTCCTGCTCTGGTATCAGTATTTTCACTTAAGGAAATTGAGTACTTCTCTGATTAAACCCAACCAGATGTGCCGCTAGTGGATCAGCTGCATCCAGAATCATCTTTTTGACTGTTTAAAGGTCTGTGAATGAATGTATCTTTCCTTTAAAATAACCCCTTCCTGAGATAATCTTTATTTTACCGATCAGGACTCGATAACAAATACAGTACAAACAAACACTTGCATGTTACACGTATTAACCTCTATTATTCTGACCTTTATCGACGATGTGGTCCAGCCCTCCCAGCAGACGCAGCTCCTCTTTGAACCAGTCTCCGGCTCGTTTGGACGTCAGAGACAGGAGCGTCTCCATGGCCAAGTGTCCAGTCTACGGGAACACAACAGGGACAAAACACAGTCACTGATAAGGAAACATGTGGATTAATGGAGGAATTAATCGTTTAAATCAGAGCTCGTCATTAGAGGAGGGAGATATGTCACAAATATAACACTTCGACTTTTGGGAGACTTCGACAAGAGCCAAGACCACGACTTCAAATTTATCACGATTCCTGCAGTTAGTATCTTTGAATAAATCATTAGGAGGAAATTACAGATTACAGTTTCCTTTTATTGTTTTGAAAATGCTATTTTCACCCATAACGATGTATTAACACGTTTATAATTTCCGTTTTACTCCTCGTCCCTTTGCTCTCTGCACTAAGTCACTCCCCCTTCAGAGCTCTATCACAACACAATCAGCTGCATCCCGCTAATAAAACTACTGCACATCGTATCAGGTTTGTGAAGTCGTAGTGCACAGTTTTGTATATTTATGGAGGGTTGTCGTGTGGGTGATGTAGGCTTGTGGGCGGAGCCTCGTACAGAATCGTACAGCTAAGCATAAGGAGGGTTTGAATAGGGCTCAGGAGAGATCACTAGATGATTCAAACATGCATGGATGACACCTAAAACCTCTTAAGGCATGTTTTTGATGAGGAAACAATGTTATAACATGGTAAAAAGCTCCAATAAGTTGTTTTTAACACAATACTTCCTCTTTAAATAACACTTAAGACTCTTTCCCAACCTTAACTTTCGACCATAGTGCTGGATAAAATAGAAGAACCAGATCATCACATGGCTCCACACATCGCTCAGACCACCCTGCGTTTCTTACCGTGATGTTCTGCAGGTCGAGGTGCTTGTTGTGCACCGTGTCGCACAGCTTTCGGATCTTCTCTTTGATTTTGGCGATCTCTCGGGCGCTGAGCTGAGCCGAGCCCGGCGCCGCCCCCTGTTCCTGGTCCAGTTCTAGGAGCCGGATCATCAGGTCCAAACACGACCGGTCCAGATCCATGTTCAGTCTGTCTCTGCTCAGGATGTACATGAGAGCGGCCGTGCATAGGGACAGGTTCTGCGGGGAATCAATCAGTATTTCAGTATTGTCACATGCATAAAACTGCGGAGACACAACAAAAACACATTTAGCTCTAAAATCTGAATAATTAAACTAGATCACAGTAAAATGTTCCTCTTAAAATTCACCGGACCTATATTTTCAGCAAATTGAGAACAACCACATGTGATACAGTAAACAGGTTAATAACTGAAATATCGTTTCGTCGAAAGTCTCACAATATCGTTGGACATCACAATATATCGAATTATAAGTCTCTCTGGTTAAATTCATTGTTACGGTGCAGCATGAGCTAAAACAAACTTCATAGACCATGATCCTTTGTTGTATAGTTACATCCCTAATCATCCCTTAATCACACGTGTTATGCCACAACTTCATCAAAACAGTTGTTGTAGTAGTGTTTTTAAGGGTGTAGTTCCTGACCTGGTGCTGGGGGGCGTCGTTGAGCGTCTTGAAGACCTGGGCGACTTTTCCTCTGGCTCTGAGGTGCATCCTGAAGCTGGGCATGGCACAGCGCGTGGCCAGGCTGATCACACTGGAACGAGAACAATTATGAACTGTTACGAATCATTTATGAACCTGATTTTTACCATCTAAATACATGAAAAACAGAAGTACTACATTTTGAACGGTTTGTAGTGGTCCAAAGTTACTCCTCACTCACTTTACGCATTCAGAACATCCTGATTATTCACCATTAACGGCTTTGAGAGACCAGAGCAGAGTTTTGCCATCACAGCAAAGCCAACAATAACCAACATGAAACAGAGCAATAGCCGACACCATCTGCCTTGTAGCTTTATATTCAGATGCAGACAGGACACAGTGGACTTATTCTGACCTCAAGAGCTGCTTAAACAACATACACACGTGGACAAAATTGTTGGTACCCATTGGTTAATGAAAGAAAAACTCACAATGGTCAAAGA
Organism: Periophthalmus magnuspinnatus; assembly: GCF_009829125.3. Lineage (NCBI taxonomy): Eukaryota > Metazoa > Chordata > Actinopteri > Gobiiformes > Gobiidae > Periophthalmus > Periophthalmus magnuspinnatus. Next base: position 23,730,756 of record NC_047144.1, read on the forward strand.
AATAACTTCAGTCAGACATTGCTTTTCAACCAGGCTTCAACAGATTTAAAAAAACAACAACTCATGAAACAGGCCTGGACAAAATTGATGGCACCTTAATTTAATATTTTGTTGCACCTTTTGAGGCAGTCACTGCGATCAAACGATTCCTGTAACTGTCAATGTGACTTCTGCACCTCTCAGCAGGTGTTTTGTCCACTCCTCATGAGCAAACTGCTCCAGTCGTCTAAGGTTTGAATTGTGCCTTTTCCAGACGACATGTTTCAGCTCCTTCCAAAGATGTTCAATAGGATTTAGGTCAGGGCTCATAGAAGGCCACTTTAGAATAGTCCAATGTTTTCCTCTTAGACATTCTTTGGTGTTTTCAGCTGTGGGTTTTGGGTCATTGTCCTGTTGCAAGACCCACGACCTGCGACTGAGACCAAGCTCATCATGTGGGGCTTCTGAATTAATGAGTAATTTTGTATCTCGTCCATTTTATTACATGAAAAAAACAGTGTACAGTCCCTTTATAACTGTAGCAGACACAAGCACAGTATGTCTGCTTTAAGTTCATCTATGACACTTGTGGATCATTATGTTTATTCATTTTTAAATTTGCAATATTCATCTATAACAACTTGATAAAAGAAACAAGTCCACTGAGTTCCACGTTAGAAAACTGTGGATTTTTTATATTTTTTTAATCTGTACCAAAATGAGTACATGACACTATTGAATCCTATGTGTATCACCGTTTAAAAAATGTGAATATGGGCGTGTACCGGTGGTGATCAGCAAAATGGTGTTATGAAAATAAGTGGTTAAACATCAACACGGTGAGAGGAAACAACTATGACCTGGCTAGAAGCTCTGAAAAGTTAATAGTGTAAAGTTCCGACAGCCCAGTCCACACCGGCCCAGTCCACACCGGCCCAGTCCACACCGGCCCAGTCCACACCGGCCCAGTCCCGGTTTTACCTGAGGCAGCGTGTGTTGAGGGGCTGTCCTGTCTTCAGTCCAGTTGCCAGATATTCAAAGTCGTCGGTGAATTCCTGGTTTTCTCCAAACTCCACCACGTCGTTGAAGTGCTTCACGTGCTGCACCACCGTGTACAGCTGCAACAGGCAAACACACATTACATTTATTTTTTTTATTATTTTTTTTTTATATTATTCACACAGCTCTGTCCCAGTTTGTCCTCAGAGCATCAGATTTGTCTCTTTGAACAGACTCATGAGGGACAATAGAAAAGTGTGACTTCCGGGTCCATCAGCTCATTGAAAATACTGGACAATTTCCTCTTTTTTTAAGCAACGACACGTCTCACGTTTAAAGAGACTGCGTTCATTTAAAGCTAACGAGGTCATACATGCGGATCTATGGTTATAACTGTGGCAGAAAGTGTACGAGGGCGATTCAGGTGAGAAGCTCGGCGAGGATAAGCTAACGTTGAGGGGCAGACGTGGATGAAGTACTCAATTTTGTTACGAGTAAAAATACTGATACAGAGGTAAAAAGTTACTCAAAGTAAAACTATTTACTGTGTTTTCTGGACTATAAGTCGCACTTTGTTTGATTAGTTTGGCTGTTTAGTGCGACTTATACTCTGGAAAATACAGTAAGTATCTGTTTAAAAAGGTACTTCAAAAGTAAAAAGTAAAAGTATTTCACACAAGTGTTGTTAAGTGTTAAATGTAGTTATCTTGATTAAAAATGATATATATTTTGGTCAACATTAACAATACAAATAATCATTTTTCTTTTTTGTGTATTTATTTGTGTTCGCTCAAAGCCGAAGCGTCAACTCAAAAACTTTAGTCAGTATTTTTCCACAAACATGATAAAAATAACCCCTCAAATCATATCAAAAGTACTTTTTACTTTTCAGACCTGTACAAATACCTAAAAATTCTACTTAAGTACAGTACTTTAACTGCCGGTTACCGCCAACGATTGGTGGAAGGTAACAAAGTACAAGTAGTAGTGAGATATATACACTCTGATAAAGTTATGTTAGATTATTACTACATTATTTACATATTTGATACAGTTTGTGATTAAAATTGTATTGAAAACTACTTAAAAACTACAGCCTGGAGGAGTTTATATTTATGGTATGAGTGGTGATGTCGTACCTCCTTGTGCTCCTTGTGGCAGCGCAGAGCCGTCACCGTGTCCTGACAGGGGTCTGAAGACACTTTGACACATTTGGAGACTTTAGGAGGAGGGGGCGGAGCTTTAAACACGCCGTCGTCTTTAGGCGGAGGCTCTGCGGGTTCACTGCTGCTCGCCCTGGGTGCCGAGCTCTGGAGAGGAGAGAAAGAGACTGTGTTAATGTATTTATTAAAAGTTAGAGAGGGAGATGAGACACTAGATTGACTCCACGAGAAGAAGAGGAGATTTTGACATAATTTATAATGAATGGAGCTCAACAGTGACCCGCCCTCCCTCTGGTTCTGGAAGTAAATTTGTCCTTCATTTTTTCCTATAAACTTCCAGAAAAAAAGTTATTAAAATTTGAAAGTTCAGGGCTGATCAGCTCGGTGGAACTAATCACCACAAGACCTCGACTTTAATTTAAAATATGTTTCTGAAACTTTATAAACCGCAAAGTTATTAAAATATTTGGCCGAATCTTGCGTTTTAAATGTGCTTTTTGGACTGCGTTATGGATATTAGTTTGCACGTAGATGGTGAACCTCCGTGATGCTTTTGAACTCTTAATATTTGAGTTTTTGGAAAAGTCTACGTGGAAAAATTCATGGAAAATGTACTTCTGAAACTGGAGCAGGCTGTCGCTGTTGAGCTCCATAAATGCAGTTCAATTCACAGTTTTGGCCTCACCATTTTTATTTATTTTATTTCATATTTTTGCTCTTATTGTATTGTAAAATGTGTAACTCATTAGCACTTAACCCTTTTTTTTTTTGCGAAATCTTGAGGCACAAGATCTTGGCTCATCCCTAATAAATTTTTTTTTTTAAAAACACTAACTTTTCAGGTAAAGCATATGTGTCAAACTCAAGGCCCGGGGGCCAAATGCGGCCCACCACGTCATTTTATGTGGCCCGCGAGAAGGTAAATTAAAATGCATGACTGTCATTTTAAAATAAGTCTACACTGCTTTAATGTGTGCACTGACAATAAACTAATGAGATTTTCCCAGCAAGTGGAACTGAGAAATATTTGCAAATGATCATCACAAAATGTTCATGAAGAGGAAAATTGTTGGCGTGGAAGGAAGTTTGGGGGAAGAAAGGTGAAGGTGAATGCAAGTTTGTGCTTTGAGGAGAAAAACCTGTATGTTTTTTGTGTTATGAGGCGGGGTCGGTACAATCTACATCAACATTTTGACATCAAACACAGAGCTAAGTATGAAAAAGTTAGTCTGCAAGAAAAACAACTAACTGTCAAATAATTAAAAGGCTGTAAAAGGCAGAATTTGAAGCAGAGCTGAAGGTCTGTGAGGAGGTGTGTCCCGACCAGATACACAAAAATCTCAGTTTATCACAGAAACCATCCATCCATCCATTTTCTTCTGCTTATCCGGGGCCGAGTCGCGGGGGCAGCAGTCTAAGCAGGGACTCCCAGACTTCCCTCACCCCGGACACGTCCTCCAGCTCCTCCGGTGGGACCCCAAGGCGTTCCCAGGCCAGCCGAGAGACATAGTCCCTCCAGCGTGTCCTGGGTCTTCCCCGGGGCCTCCTTCCGGTGGGACATGCCCAGAACACCTCCCTAGGGAGGCGTCCAGGAGGCATCCTGAGCAGATGCCCGAGCCACCTCAGCTGGTTCCTCTCAACGTGTAGGAGCAGCGGCTCTACTCCGAGCTCCTCCCGTGTGACCGAGCTCCTCACCCTATCCCTAAGGGTGCGCCCGGCCACTCTGCGGAGGAAGCCCATTTCAGCCGCTTGTATCCGCGATCTTGTCCTTTCGGTCATTACCCAGAGCTCATGACCATAGGTGAGGGTAGGAACGTAGATTGACCGGTAAATCGAGAGCTTCGCCTTCCGGCTCAGCTCCTTCTTTACCATCACACTCACAGAAACCATTATTTAACAAATTAAAAAGTAATTACATTTATTTTACATGACATTTCGTTACATTTAGTGACATTTATCCTGCCGCACAGTTACATCTGGCCCTTGATGGTGCAGGTGGTGCATTTTGCTGATGTGGCCCTCGGTGAAAATGAGTTTGACACCCCTGTGGTAAAGGATGCACCACCTGCTCGTCTTCATGGAGATTTTATGTCTTAAGACTGGAATTTTCCAAAGTTTGGCATTAAAAACTTTGGAAACGGAGACAAACATGTGACACCAATAGGCCAAACCAGGACCGCCCACAGTAATAACGCAATTCGTCTAAAGTATTGTATTAGCAATCAAAACACCTGTAACTGAAAAAGTACTGGTGACTACATGACTAATGCCATACTGCGGAACATTCCAGTCAGAGCAAAGAGACAAGTAGAAAAGCAGGTTGAGCGAGTGCTGAAGAATTAACTGTAAATGTTTGAGAGTTAAACTACAGAACAAGAAGTGCCCTTATTATGTAATGTTCCATGTTATACTGTTGTTTCCTTCAATAAAATCATTTCAATAATTAACATCTCTGGAATTTCTGTCCTGAAGATGTCGACAGACTAATAATAAAAGGTTCTCTGTATGTTTTTTGAGGAAGTAACAGCATTAAAACATATCTTAAAGTTCACAAGAGTCCATTTTGCATAATATAGGACATTTAAAGGGCAGGACTGACCGGAGCAGACGGAGGTTTGCAGAGGAAGGCGGGGGGAGGAGCCTCTTCACTGTCCACGGCCCAGTGTCGCGCGTTGTACACGGCTTTAGTGGGAGACTGGAACACACAGATGTCACACATGAAATATAAACACACACAAACACACACGTTAGACCGGTGTTTCTTAAACTGTGGTACGTGAGCTGCTTTTGTACAGACATGTCTTTGCTTATTTTAAAAATTCAGTCTATTTTATCCACAGTTTAGTCCGACTTTAGGTCATGTTGGCTAGTTTTGTCATGATACTAAAATTTCAAACCCCATTTTTATACTTATTAATAGACTTGATACTCGATACAGATTATGATACCCAAATGATCATTTTAAAAGCTCTTTTTAGACAAAATTATAATTTTCAACACAACGTAATAGTGTTTGTTTATACCATGTGGTCTTAAAATAGCTCTGATAAAACTTGAAGTAATGATACAGTACTTGGTTGAGTGAATATCTAGTTTATATATTAGTTTTCGTATCTGATTTCCGTTACTCTGACAACCTTATATTACATTTTACATTTGAAAAGTAAATCTGAAAGTGCTATAGTCGGTTAAAATCACTGGCAGCTTAGCAACTGCACACAACAGAGCAATAAAAACAGGACCAACCATTTCAATTACAATCTGCATTTTGAAATAAAGTTTTAAGCTGCTTGTTTAGAAAAGCAAACAAAAAAACAAACAAAGAAAACAATAGAGCCAGCCAGGATGTCAATAGGGGAGAAAGCCTCCATGAAGAGCTGATGAACGTCTCAGGCACAGTGCACACTTTGGCTACCTGTTCAGTTTCGCATTGATTTTAAGATTCTTCTGTTTGTTTTTAATTGTCTGCATGGCCTGGCCCCTCTGTATCTGTCTGAGCTGCTGGTACACGCCCTCCCGCTCTCTCAGGTCTGCAGGTCAGGTTCTCCTTGTGGTCCCTAAGCCAAAAAGGAAACTTAGGGGTGATCAGGCTTTTTCAGTGGCTGCTGAATGTTAGACTGGCCGACTCACTTCCTGTTTTTAAATCTCTTCTTAAAACTCATTTTTTTTAGCTTGGCTTTTAACTCAGTGTAAAGAGTTGACATTTATCATGTTCAGTTTTTAATGTTATTGTGTCTCATGTTTTTTTTGTGTGTGTGTGTTTAACCTTAGTGTAGCTCAATGGGCCAACCCTACAAACACAAACTGCAAACAATGTTGGTTTACAGTTTCAGTGTAGTTAGCTCCTCCCTGCAGACAGATGTAAGGAAGTGTCCAGCAGTAATCAGACCAGAACTGAAGCAGCTTTTGGCTTTTACTCTAGATCAGACCTGGACGACTGAGGGACACACAGACGTCTGTTTGGTTAGAACTGTTGTGGCAGAGGTCCATTTTTCTTAACTGGGTCCTATTATAGACCTGGTTCAGATCTGATGGTACTCAGGAGACCATTTTTTCTTAGGTGGTACAAGTACAAGGTGTGACAAGTTTTAGAAGCCCTCCCCGTGCGTCAGATGCCCTCCCCGTCTCTCCATGGGGTCTTGTTCATCATAAAAACCGCTGACCCTGTAGTTTATATCTGTACAAACATGTCCTGAAATGTGATTCTTGCATTTGTTTCAATTCAGTCTTTTTGTCAATTCTTCTGAACATGTTTAAAATGTGAACTTAAACAGAATCCAATAATTAAAACATAAATCACAAAACTAATCGCAATCGCTAACTGTCAGAAAAATCACCTATTTTCCCCAAATCTTTCAGCTAGATTTAGTCCGGTTTGAATAATATTTAAATTCAAATTAAAGACCTTATTTCTATTGTCTAAAACACATGTGTCAAACTCAAGGCCCGGGGGCCAAATGCAGCCCGCCATGTCATTTTTATGTGGCCCGCGACAAGGTAAATTTAAATGTATGACTGTCTTAAAATGTCAGTTTATCAGGAGTTATGCAATTAGACAGACATATTTTTTATATCTTTGCAAATTTGAGACGAACCATTTTGCTGATGTGGCCCTCGGTGAAATTGAGTTTGACGCCTCTGGTCTAAAACATGAAAAGCAGAAGTACTTTTTTACATTTCAAACAGTTTGCAGTTTCCAAAGTTATTCCTTGTTTACCTTATGCAATCTGAGCATCTAAATTATTCACCACGATGAGTTTATAAGCACTTTTCTCAACTTTCAGAGGCCAGAACAGAGTTTTGTTGTGACTGTAAAGCTAACAACGACAACAACAACTAGCATGAGGAACCTGCACTTCCTGATTCTCTGACAATAAAACACTTTATAATTAGATTCAGACAGTACACTGCTGACTTATTTCGACCTCAGGAGCTGCTTATAAAATAATCTGTACTGGGGCAAGTCACATTTTGCTCAAATACATGGGAAAAACATCAGGTAAAGGAGTTTAATTTTGATTTTAGTACTCAGAGGACTCCTTGCCGTGTTATAGATTATTGCTCTTTTGTCTGACCATTCCTCTTCTCTGAGCTCTATCGTCTTTTCTGCCAAACCCCAGTCGTCTTCTTTTGTTTCTCGTGATTAAACCCTGACGCCACACGCCACAGGTCTGAGTCTGAGCCAACAGTGCTGCCCCCTGCTGGTCCCAGCCCACACACTGCACGGTCACTGCCAAAAAAGAGCACGTTTATGAGGACAGATGAGGATAAAACATTTAAGTGGAATTTATATTAAACATTATGTTAAGACTTTAAGGCAGAGATATAAATGACTGCGTTACAAGGAATCTGAAAAGAAATAAACCAGACTAAACCAGGACGGAACCAGGCCCAAAATGTAAGACCAAGTCAGGACTAAATCAGCAACAAGAAATAGTAAACTGGAATCAAATCAGGACCACAGCAAATCAAGGACTGATTCAAGGTAAACCAGGACTAAGACCAGGACTAAAAAAAACAGGGCTTAAAAAAACAGAACAGGACTAAAACCGGGACTAAAGCCAAACCGGGACTAAAGCCAAGCCGGGACTAAAGCCGGGACATGACTAAAACCGGGACTAAAGCCGGGACATGACTAAAACCGGGACTAAAGCCGGGACATGACTAAAACCGGGACTAAAGCCGGGACATGACTAAAACCGGGACTAAAGCCGGGACATGACTAAAACCGGGACTAAAGCCGGGACATGACTAAAACCGGGACTAAAGCCGGGACATGACTAAAACCGGGACTAAAGCCGGGACATGACTAAAACCGGGACTAAAGCCGGGACATGACTAAAACCGGGACTAAAACCGGGACATGACTAAAACCGGGACATGACTAAAACCGGGACATGACTAAAACCGGGACTAAAGCCGGGACATGACTAAAACCGGGATTAAAACCGGGACATGACTAAAACCATGACTAAAACCAGGACTAAAACCAGGACTAAAACCAGGACTAAAACCAGGACAGGACTAAAACCAGGACAGGACTAAAACCAGGACATGACTAAAACCAGGACATGACTAAAACCAGGACATGACTAAAACCAGGACATGACTAAAACCAGGACATGACTAAAACCAGGACAGGACTAAAACCAGGACATGACTAAAACCGAACAAACTCTACATCACAATTAAACTGGGCTTAAACCAAGATGAAACAAGTACAAGTGTGAACGCAGTCTAAACCAGGACCAAACCAGGACCAAACCAGGACCAAAGCCTCATTTGATCTCATCTGATCTTGGCCTGATTTTTAACCCGACGTGCTTCTTGTGGCTCTAAAACTAAAGCGTGTCTCACTTGGGAACATTCTGAGACAAAAGAGGGATTACGGAGATGAGCAAAAATAAACGAGACCTGTGCCAAATCTGGTCCCACCTGACGATCCAGCAGCGAGAGGTTCAAACGGAGAAGACACGGGGGGTAAAAACAGGGGCACGTCTAAGCCAACCAACAGGGGGCAGCGTGAGGTGTGGGGCTGTTTGGCATGTTTTCACTTTGGGCACTTCCTGGAGTTTTGGCAAATGCTGAAAAGATTAGGTTTGAAAATGCAAGTGTGCGAGGGGCACTCAACCGACACGGGCCAGAAAAAAAAAAAGAATAATTTTGATTTAATTTCTGATAAACAAAAAAGAAAATCGTTCATCTGAAGAAAAAAAATACAAAATGGATTTAAACAGCACATTTTCAGAAGCCTGTGATCAGTCCGACCGTTTATGATCCTGTTTAAGAGTTTTATTTTCAACAAAAAAAGTGCGAGCGACTAACTGAAAAACTGTTAGCTAACGCTAGCTAGCTTGTGACTAATTTTATGCGTGAGAGAGCCATTTAACAGCACAAATCGGCTCACGTGTTGAAGTTCCAAGTCACCTCTTTCTGGCCACTTGTGTTAAGACAAAGCTTATATTAAAGACTAATTTGAGTAACAGAGGTTCAGACAGAGCAGAGCCTCCAGTTAGCGTCACAAGCGCAGGGAATGTTGACGACATCAGCTGCTAAGTATGAATAAGAGCCTCAAAGTATAAAACAGAGGCAAACAATGAATAAAACTGCATATAGATTGGCACACACAGGTCAGTTACTGTTTTATTTGAACAGGGACAGTGAATTTGTAGGTTTAGCTTCGCTGTAAAGTAAATGTTCAACTACTGTCCTGGGACAGAGATACAGAACACAAAGGTAGAACAAAAACGCCTAAACTGTGCAGGACAACTACTGTGTCAAAGCTCTATTAGACTTTAATCTGCTTTACTGTAACACAATCTGAACAGAAAGAGCTGATTTAGCTGGAACTACAACAAATTTGTGCAGTTAAACAAGTCTCAAACACATCAAATTACACTGTTTTTACTGTTTTTCAGTTAGTCGCGCTCACCGTTTTCATCAAATCAAACTCTTAAACAGAACCGTGAACGCTCGGATTGATCGCAGGGTCCTGAAAATGTGTAAACCCATTTTGTATTTTTTTCTTGAGTATTCAGGCCGATCTTAAAAATGTTTTGGCCATGTTTGCTAATGTGCTAACTGCTGAATGTTCCACCATACAAATACATGTAGGACACCCCATGCATGATGACAATGCAAAGTATCAATTGTTTTCTCTGGGATGTGTTGGTGTCAGACTCCCAGATGAGGGCAACAGACATATTGATTACATTTACAAACATAAGGTAAAAATAACAAAAGTTGCGCCTGATCATGTCTATTAAAGACTAGACCCAAGAACTCCCTGCATTACAACAAAAATCTGCATTTGAACAATATTAATTTTACCTTCCTTTGCCTGTATTAAACATAACTGACCTATATAATGTTTTGATGTCATCTGAAACACAAGAACATCATGATTAAACTGTGTGCGAACAGTTTAGTCACGATGATGTTAGTCACAACAACAAACCTAGACCATAATGTAGAATTATTACATAATTAATATTCTGTCTATTTAAATAATGACAGAGCTGAAAAATGTACCACAGTTTGAGAACCTCTGCTTTAGACAATGTGAAGCTTTTTTTCCTGTGGTGGAAAAAGGAAGAAAAGGTCTGACCTTCTTGTGAGCGCTGAAGATCCTCCTGAAAGACTCCGGGTTCTTCTCTGTCGATTTACTCTGAGCAGGGGCTCTACGCGGAGCTCCAGCCAGAACCCTCAGACCCTCCTCTGAGAAGTCCAGCACATCTGAGAGAGAAAGGAGCAGAGGAGAGGGTCAGAGGAGCAGAGGAGAGGAAAAGAGGAGCAGAGGAGAGGAAAAGAGGAGCAGAGGAGAGGAAAAGAGGAGCAGAGGAGCAGAGGAGAGGGTCGGAGGAGCAGAGAAGAGGAAAAGAGGAGCAGAGGATGAGGAGGAGAGGGTCAGAGGAGCAGAGGAGAGGGTCAGAGGAGCAGAGGATGAGGAGGAGAGGGTCAGAGGAGCAGAAGAGCAGAGGAGAGGGTCAAAGGAGAAGAAAAGAGGAGCAAAGGAGAGGGTCAGAGGATGGAGAGGAGAGGAGCAGAGGAGAGAGTCAGAGGAGCAGAGGAGAGGGTCAGAGGAGCAGAAAAGAGGAGCAGAGGAGCAGAGGAGAGGGTCAGAGGAGCAGAGGATGTTTGTACCTGTTCGTAGGTTACTGTTTGGTCGCTCTGAGTTCTTCTTGTTCTCCGTTGGCTTCGGACTCGTCCACTCACTCCTCTCTCTCTCATTTTTCTCGTTCATCTGAAATCTGTCCATTCTCTCCAGACGATCGAATCTGTCGAAAGGGTCCTCCACCTCCTCACAAGGCTGCGTAAGACACACATTTGGGTTAAACCGGAACTAAACCGGGACTAAACCGGGACTAAACCGGGACTAAACCGGGACTAAACCGGGACTAAACCGGGACTAAACCGGGACTAGTACCTCCTCGTGCGTCTCCTCTTCTTCCTCCATGTTTGGTCTCATCTTGCGCTTGGCTTTCCTCCGTTCTCTGGTGCTCCCGTCTTCTCCGTCGCTGTCGCTCATGTCGTCGAAGCCGAAGTATTTGATTTTGTAATTGGACGGTCCACCTGAGAGGGCGGGGCTATCGGAGGGGGCGGAGCTGTTCTGGTTCTGACCCGAGTCGTCCTCGAACCCAAACAAGTCCGACTTACTCTGCTTCTGCTTGGACTGAGGAGCTCCAAACCTGGACCAGAGGAGAGAGAGTTACTCAGGAGGAAGACAGGATCAGAAAAGCTGTGGCTGAGTGGAGAAAAGTAGGACTATAGTCTACGTACGAAATTCTTTTTAGACTAAAGACACGTGCTGCTGATTGATTAGTCGACTAAAGAGGGGGCGGAGCAAAAGTCCTCAAAACTAATACCTGTCTCTGTGTATCTGACCCAAAGACGACACCTGCAGGGGGAGTTCATACTATTTATGCAGAAAAAAGACAGATTCAACTTGTGAATCATGAGTTTTATCTGCTTTTTTACCGATATATTTATAAAAAATACCAAATCCTCAGCTCACTCCTTCACTTCTTTCTGCTGTTGTCCCATAAAAATTCTAATAATCTAAACAAAAGGATTAATCGACTAATACAAATTTTTATTGACTAAAACTCTATCAACAGATTAAATTGACTAAATGACAAAAGGCCGACAGCACTAGAAAGACAAAAACTACAGGAATTGATGTTTTGGTATGAGCAATTAGTATAGAAAGTATAAAATAAAAGTAAAAATGAATACAAACTTACAGTGTAATCAGTATCTTTCACATCAGAGTGTGCAATAGCTCCCATAATGTGCAGTGAAAAGCCTTTATTTATTGGTACTGTTACTGTTTATCTATTGGTCTATTTAGTTTTTGACCTGCTGCCTAAAGAATCCACACAAAGCTTCATTTGAACACTTTATAGCACATGTGTCAAACTCAAGGCCCGGGGGCCAAATGCGGCCCGCCATGTCATTTTATGTGGCCCGCAACAAGGTAAATTTAAATCTATGTCATGTTAAAATGTCAGTTTATCAGACGTTTTGCAGTTACACAGACATATTTTTTATATATTTGCAAATTTGACATGAAACATTTTGCTGATGTGGCCCTCGGTGAAATTGAGTTTGACATCCCTGGTTTAGAGCGAAGTAATAACAACACAAAACATGATTAAACAGCTCTCTTAAAGGTTCATGTTACAAAAAGGGCTGTGGTGAGTTTATAGTCAATTTTAATTACCGTAAATTTCGGACTACAGAGCGCACCTGAATATAAGCCGCACCAGCTAAATTTGAAGAGAAAATCAATTTTGTACATATATAAGCTGCACCTGAATATAAGCCGCAGGTTTTCATATTGTAACATGAGATATTTACGCAGAAAGACAGTGCACCGACATGCTTTTTTTTAAACTGTGCCTGAAAATTGGCACCAACACGACAACAACACGGGATGAACACATCTGCAGGTTTAGAAAATAAAGCTGCACCAACACGGAAAATCTGCTTTTATTTCCTCTGAAAACTTTTGTCGTCTTTTTACATTGACCGAGTTGGATTCATTGATGTCGAGCTTACGTGCAGTGGCTCTATTTCAGGAGTCGGCAACCTGCGGCTCCGGAGCCGTATGCGCCTCTTTCAGCCTTATACTGCGGTTCTGCGTGGCTGAAGTGTATTTTATTTGTGTTAGCTCTTTTTTGTTGTAGTATAAATTGGAAGATTATTATGATCTTAAAATAAAATTATATTTTCTTATTTTTCGTTGCTCAAAATAAGCTTCACACTCGCGGAACAATGTTCAAAACAAACACCGCTCACGTCTCACAGACACAGACACAGCTCACAGTCCTGTGTAAAAAGCCCTGATTTTCAGACGCTGTGCGCACAGGGGTCAGGAGCAACTTTCGCCCGTCCCTAATGACGCACTAATAAGCTCGTCCGTAGATGTATCATGAAAATCCTGCTGGAATTCGCCACAGAAATCTATTTGATGTAGTAGCAGGTATATTATCTGCTCTTGTCTCCGCGATGACGTATCACGTATAACACATCAGACACGTCGCCCAAAAGTAGAGCCACAAGCGAGTGAAAATGAGCCAAAACAAAAGTCTTTGGAGAGCTTTTAACAAAGGGGAAAAGGACAACTGAGGAGCCAGAAGAGGAGACTACGACCTCCAAGAAAAAGAAAGATAAATTTAACAGACAATGCCTACTTAAAATCTGGGTTTGTCGCTGCAGGTGACTCTCACGCGCAGAGTCCACTCTACGTAACATACGGGAAAAGCAAATAAGGCAATGAAACCTTCAAAACTGCTTTGGCACATGGAGAATAAGCACCTGGGATTAAACGATACGCTTTTAGAGTTTTTTTGTTGTTGTTTTTTTAAAGAAACTGCGGAGCAGAGTAGACATAATCACATAATCAGCGCAGAGCTCACACTGATGCAGCGGTTTGGTGAGTTGTATTTTTTAATGCACTATTTTTGCCACATTTATCTGCCACGTGTAGAAGGCCGGTCCGTGAAAATAAAACCTACATTATTCCGTTATATTATTATTATACACAGTGTTATCTTCATTTTAGATGTCAAAAGGTATTTGCGGCTCCCAGTGTTTTATTTTACGTGGAAAGTGGGTCCAAATGGCTCTTTGCGTGTTACAGGTTGCCGACCCCTGCTCTATTTCCTTCTTTATCTTAAAAACTGCATCATATCCATTTCATGATGCGCAAAATGATCGTTCAAAATTAAAACTAGTGAATTCTTCAGAGCAGAATCTTTCCCCACGTCTGTCTCACTTTTACGTTTACAGCTAGAGAGCGCCCCCCAGGGGCCGTTATCCAGTAAAAATTCCATATATAAGCCGCACTGCTGTATAGGCCGCAGGGTTCAAAGCGTGGAAAAAAAGTAGCGGCTTATAATCCGAAATTTACGGTATTTATTTCGGGAAAAATAATTCAAATCTGGACTACGTTAAGAAAATATGGGCAGAGCTTCTGAGTCATTGGTTAGTCTGGATTTTAAACTTGAAAAAAAAAACATATCAATCAATTGAAAATAAATGACAAAATGTAAGCTGAACCTGTTTGTGCAGCAGCCGTGTTGTTCCTTTATAATTAAACATGGCACACACGCTAGCAGCCCTTTGTCTTCAGTGCTTGTTAGTTTAGAAATGAAAAGGAATTAAAGTCTGTAGAAGTCACCGTTTAGACAGACAAAACAGTTTTGACTCTGCTTATGTGTTCTACAATCTATGAGTAGCTTTCAATTAAAGGTTGTTTTGCTCTTCATGAATAAATCCAATGAAAAAAACAATATAAATTTACTGTAAATCTACTCATAAATGTCGACATGCACAAAATTGACTCTTGTGAGGTTTAATCCATGTTCTAATGTTGTTTCTTCGTTAAAAACAGACCTGGAGTTGTGTTTTGTTTCATTCACATGTTTGATTAACCCTTTATTATTCGTCTGTAACATCTCCAAAGCTCAAAATGCTCTGTTCCACCTTGTGATGTCATGAAGCAGTAAACAGCGACCTTTTACCTTTCGTTTAGCGCAGGTGCAAAAATCCAGGGCTGAAATGATCCAAATGATTCTAGTGAAGGTGTGTGGAGTTTAAAAACGCGGTGGAGCACTTCCTGCGTTACCACATGATGACATCACAAGGTGGAACAGAGCGTTTTCTGTTTGAGAGAAGAACTCAGCCAAAATAAACAGGTTTTGTGAGTTAAACATGTGCGAATGAAACAAAAAAACACAACTCCAGGTTCCATTTAATTCGCTGAAGAAACAGTGTGCATCTCGACATAAATCAGTCTCAGTAATTACCCATCATGCTTTGGGTCTCTCCACCCGATTGTCCTCTCACCTGGAGTTATGTTCCGTCTTCTTCCTCCATGGCACTTCCCCCGTGTCCCCCGCGCCGCCTGTAGAGGGCGCCGTTTCCGTGCTCCGCTCCTGAATCGTCACGTTGCACGCCGACATAGAGGAAGGATGCAGAACGGTGTAGTCCCTTCCCCTCCCTCCTGCCCCTCCTCCTCCCCCCATCGTTTTACTTTCACTTTCACTTTTAAGCGTCTCAAACACAGAGTCGTTACTGTCCTTGTTTTTAACGGGTCGCCTGTAAGTCCGACACACCGTATTTCTGACCAGCGTGGACGAATACTCCGAACTGTCTGAGGTAAAGTCGTGGTTTTGCGGCGGCGGCGGCGATGGCGGTTTCTCGTAGCCCGTCGAGGCCCACAGCGACGGGGTGGTGTGTCGAGGCTCCTGATTGGCTGAGGGGGAGGGCGGGCGCAGTCCGACGATGGCGTCCCATTGGTCGAGGGCGGATGAGGAGGAGGCGGGGTCGGCTTTGGAGCCAGTTTTTAAGGTGGTGGTCTGAGCCAGAGGTTTGCGGTCGCTTTCGGAGGCGTTCTGGTACCAGGAGTAACTGAGCTGAGGGTCGGACGACGGGTAAGACCACTGAGGCTTTCCTAAAAAACAGAAACGGATATATTATCATTAAAGCTGCACTATGGAACATTTCTGATGGAATAAACTAAAATATATTGTACAGTGTAACAGTACTCTTACTCGAGTAAAAGTTGTGGTTCATCTTCCCACTGTGAATACTGTATTTTCTGGATTATAAGACGAACTTTTCATAGTTTAGGGGGGTGCGACTTATACTCAGATGTGACTTATATGTGAAATATGTTTTTTTCTTCTTTATTATAGATTTTTTGGCTGGTGCGACTTGTACTCCAGAAAATACAGTCAGTCTAAAGTGACATCAGCTTCATGTAACAATATGAAATGATTTGAACATTTGTTTCTTGCAGCTCCTTCAGATGTGATTTAATTTGGGTCATTTTTTCAGTTTGAAAATAACCAATTTTGTGTATTATTTCATGTTTTGTTGTTCAAATTATATCAACTTACTAATTAATATAAATAATTGAACAGGACCATGAATATTTGAATTTATATTATTTATATGATTCCGAGTTTGATTTGATTTGGTGAAAAAGGTGAGAATGACTAACTGAAAAATAGTTGGTTATTGCTCGCTTCTAATAAAAATTTGAAATATATTACATCCAGACAGTTACTCTTTAAGTTACTCTTACTTGAGTAGTAGTTACCTCAAATACTTTGTACTTTTACTTCAGAATAATATTACTCGAGTACAGTTTTTGGCTACTCCACCCACCTGATAATGACTAACAGACACTTTAAATGACCATATTTGTTTTTTGATAATCATAACTCAAACACAGACCAAAAGAAATATTCATAACAAAAACAGCTGCATTATTAAATCGAAATGTAACTGACCAGCCAGTTACAGCTCATATCTGTGGAGAGGCGTCTTCCACTCACAATTATTTTTTGTTTTTGAGGTGTTTTGTTTGGCATTTCTACCAATACAACACCGAATCACCAAACAGTTTTAATGCCAAATCGTGAGACATCCACAAAGCCGTAACATCTCCATGGAGACAAGCAGGTGGCAGGCCCTCCACCAGGAAAGTTACATAATGCTCCTTTAAACTAACATGAGGCTTGAAAGGCAAAAGAGCAAAATCGAGGGGGGCTGAAACCACTTCCTGAATATTACACAAAGTATTTCTTGCAGCCTCAATGTGTGAAAATGTAGTCAAATCACTATAGCTCTTTGAAAAGGTCAGATGCCCTTCCTGTGTCTCTGTGTGGCCTTAATCTGTGTAAAAGCTGCTCACCCTGTAGCTTTGAGCTCTACAAACAGGTTCTGAAATGTCTGGGATTCTTAGATTCCTTAAGCAGTTTAGATTTCAGTCTCGTCTCAATATTAACACTCCGGGACACATTTTAAAATGTCACAAAAAGTTTACGTTCGATATTTTTCCAAACTCGTTAAACCCTGATTTACAGTGACTCATTAGTGTTAAAACTGCGGTGGAATCTTTTCAAAAATACCCCTGAACAGTTGAGGAGCTAAAAAGACCTAAACCGCAGCTTTTTTTTTAATGAAGATGCTACTTCCTGTTTGTTTTGGTCTGACCTCCTTTGCTTCAGTAGTCAAGAGCTGCACACAGGGCTGAAAGGTTAATCACAATAGAATCCAAATTTGAATGGACACAATTAGCAAATCACAAAGGCTGCAGTTTCTGAAGTACCACAATTTCCTCTATAAACAACATCTACTGTGTGATTTTGCATAAAAACGGCTAACGCTGTAGTTTAGGTCTGTGCAAAAGTGTTTTTAAATGAGATTATGGTGTTAGTCAGTCAGTAGAGATGGGCCATTATGGATTTTTAATGGTTTTTTTTAAGCAATACTGATACGTAGCTTTTAAAATCCATCGTAAAGCCCAAAAATGTATCTCAACCTTTAATTTGTCACTTTTGTATGTATTTATTTGGGATATAAAATCATTAGTTACATGTTTGTGCCACATAATCCTCTTCTAATTTAATTTTGACTCATTAATCTGTTAATAAAAAAAGAGCACACCGAGAATAGAGCAGCACAAAAAACATTAGTATCGAGTGTATTTAACCCATCTTTGAACTTTGAACAGAATCCTTTTATTAAAAACTAACTCGTAATTGTATATTTTTCCCAAATCTTTCAGTCCCATCGCTACAAAATTTATCGACAAGATCCACAGCCTGCACTATTCAATTAAACCAAGTAAAATCAAAATAGTTTTAACTGTTAGCTTTTTATCAAGAGTCACAGAATACAAGATTTTTACACCTGACGCACTTCGTATTATAACCAGCAACAGAGAACAGAGTCTAGAAAGGACAGTGAGGGTTGAGTGTCTTGCACAAAGAGACAACAACAGAGCGTGTTTGATTAGGAACAGAACCTACAACCTTACTGTTCTTAGACAAA